>NC_133580.1:23364648-23665685 GCF_964106895.1 Numenius arquata | reverse complement strand
AGGTAGATTGGAGCACTGGGCAATCAGCAGTGGCGTGAAGTTGAAGCAGTAAAAGTGCAGGATTCTGCCCTGGGAGGGAGGAACTCTGGGCAGGAGTGTAACTGGGGAGAGGGGTGGCTGGAGAGCAGCCCTGCAGAAAGGGGTCCGGCCGGGGGTGCTGGGGGCAGCAGCTGAGGAGGAGCCATCGGTGTCCCCTGGCACCAAGAGGGCAACCCCCATCCTGGGGGGCATCAAACACAGTCGAAGCAGGCGGCCAAGAGCGGAGATTGTCCCGCTGTGCTCGGCGCTGGTGCGGCCTCACCTGGAGCCCTGGGTGCAGGGCTGGGCCCCACCGTTGGAGAAGGATGGGAAGGTCCTCGAATGCCTCCAGAGGAGGGCAACCAAGCTGGTGACAGGGCTGGAAGGCATGTCCCCGAATCCTAGACTGGTTTGGATTGGAAGGGACCTGTGAGCTCACCTTGTCCCACCCTGTGCCCCGGGCAGGGACCCGTCCCACCAGAGCAGGTTTTTCAAGCCCCGTCCAACCTGGCCTTGAACGCCTCCAGGGTTGGGGCAGCCACAGCTTCTCTGGGCACCGTTGGCCAGAGTCTCACCACCCTCACAGCAAAGAATTTCTTCCCCTGATCTCATCTCAATCTCCTTTCTGTCAGTGTCACAGAATCAGGCAATCGCAGAATCACATTGGGATGGAAGGGGCCTCTGCAGATCATCTAGTCCAACCCCCCTCCCCACACACAGCAGGCCCACCTAGAGGAGGTTGCACAGGAACTTGTCCAGGCGGGTTTTGAATGTCTCCAGAGAAGGAGAGTCTGCCACCCCCCTGGGCAGCCTGTTCCAAGGCTCTGCCACCCTCACAGGAAAGAAGCTCCTCCTCATGTTTAGGTGGAACTTCCCATGTTCAAGGTTCTGCTCGTTCCCTCTTGTCCTGTCACTGGGCACCACTGATAAAAGAGCAGCCCCGTCCTCTTGACACCCACCCTTTAAGTATTTATCAGCATTGATCAAATCCCCCCTCAGTCTTCTCTTCTCTAGACTAAAAAGACCCAAGTCCCTCAGCCTTTCCTCGTAAGGGAGAAGCTCCAGTCCCCTCATCATCTTTGTAGCCCTCTGCTGTACCCTCTCCAGCAGTTCCCTGTCCTTCTTGAACTGGGGAGCCAGGAACTGGACGCAGTGCTCCAGGTGGGGCCCCCCCAGGGCAGAGTAGAGGGGGGAGGATGACCTCCCTCGACCTGCTGGTCACACTCTTCCTGATGCACCCCAGGATGCCATTGGCCTTCTTGGCCACAAGGGCACATTGTCGGCTCATGGTCATCCTATTGTCCACCAGGCCTCCTAGGTCTTTCTCCTCCAAGGTACTCTCCAAACCCTTCCCCCCTGTCCTATGGCTCCCCTCCCTGATGACCCAGCATTACAGAATCACAGAATCGCAGAATCTTCGTGGTTGCATGGGACCTTTGAGATCATCGAGTCCAACCACACAAAGAAAAAAAAAAGGTAGCCACACCCACAACCAACCACACAGCACACCCACCCACAAACAGACGCAAACCAACAATCTCGGGCACTAGAGCATGCCCTGGAGAGCCGTGTCTAAACGTTTCTTAAATAGCTCCAGGGATGGCGACTCCACCACCTCCCTGGGCAGTCTGTTCCAGTGCCTGACCACTCTCTTGGTAAAGTAGTGCTTCCTAATATGTAATCTAAACCTCCCCTGCCGCAACTTCAGACCATTTCCTCTGGTCCTGTCTTTATTCCCTTGGGAGAGGAGGCCAACACCCACCTCTCTACACCCTCCTTTCAGGTAGTTGTAGAGGGCAATGAGGTCTCCCCTCAGGGGAGGGGGCCCTCTGCAGCCCTGGGAGGGGGGAAAGGGAGGCGTGGTGGGCCATGGGCAGCCTCCAGGGCACCCGCTGAGCTGTCCCCCGTGGCCCCCATACCGGCTGTGAGCCAGGCCCCTGGGGAGCTGATGGCCGGTCACTCCCTGGAGCTGCTGTGCCGGAGGGGCTGGGGCTGGAAACTGGGGAGGGGACGTGCTTTGGGGGGGAAACGGGAGAGATGGCCCCAAGGGATTGGAAAAGTCTCTGGAAATGGGGTTTCCTGGGCAGGCGAGGGCAGGGACGCTCACCCGGGCTTGTCAAACCCTCCCGCTCCCCGTGCCAAAACTGCTGAGGGGGAACAGGGGAGGTGGGATGGTGAAGGTGACCAGGCAGAGGGTTGAGGGATGGTGAAGTTGACCAGGGTTCTCAGGTGCTGAAGGTGGCGGAAGGGACAGGGGGGCCATACTTGGTGGTGTGGCCTGTGGGGCCCATGGAGCAGCCCCCACAGGGGGTGGCCAGGCTGCGGGGAAGGGCTGCTCCTGCCCGAGCAGTCGAATGAGGGTGGCTGAGCCTGGAAGAGAGACAGGAGCCATGGCTGCGGTCACCTCCTGCGCTCTTGCCCCTGAGAGCATTCCCGGGCTGTGGGTCAGGGTCGGTCCCTACCTTGGGGGTGAAAGGTTTGGAGAAGCACAAAGGTCTGAAGGATCTGGGGTGCCGTGGGGGTCTGCGGGCCGTTCGGTGGGAGCCACAGTGGTGGCAGCGCCATCGTCGGTCCTCTCGGTCTCTCTGCTGCTACGGACTCTTTGGTCACCGGGGATGGAATGTTGGGGCTCCCTGTGGCAACCCACACCCCCCACACCCCCCCTCCTCTTAGTAGACTCCCCAGCTCTTTTTGGGGAGGGCAGGGTCTAAGGGGGAGTCTAGGTGCCCCTGGCCCCTATCGTCCCCTACCCTGGGGCTGTTGGGTGCAAATGCTTTTTGCTTTAAACGGTATTTTTCGGGGGTGGGGAAGAACAAGTGGATTCAGCCGAGGTGTGTGGGGACCAAGGCGCAGCCGCAGCCTCCTTGTGTCACTCAACAAATGCCTTTGCCTCAGCTGTGCTTTTGCGTTGACTGGAATGAACCAGAGATAGGAAAAAGGACCTCGAGGGTGCGAGGTTAAGGTCAGCGTCACTCAGTGTCACGCTTCCCCCCAAGTTGTGCCGTCGGGTCCTTTAGTCTCCTGATCAGGAAACAACCAGCTCTGGGTCCCCCTTGGAGGGGGTTGCGCTTTCCCTGGGTGTGTGACACCCAGGAGGAGATGGTACCTGGAGACTGTACCTGCCACTGCACGCTCCCAAAAATGGTGTCCCTGGGGCATTTCTGGGGAAGGGGCTCAGCCCCCGACCCCGGTGGTGCCGTGACAGGGGCTGGGGACCTCCCCCCACACCTTCTGCCAGCCGGACCCAGAGAGGGGCGGCAGCTTCCCGAAGGCACGGTGGCTGCGTTGGCCCAGGGCTCTGGAGCTCAGATGGGAAATGGGCAATAAAGAGATGAAGTTTCCAGGCACTTCTTGTCCAGTGCAGTGATATTTTTTTTTATTTATTTAATTATTATTATTTTTTTTTTCCCTGCTTGCTGGTGGTGTGGCTGCCCAAGGTGCAGGCAGAGAAGGGGAGGAGGGTCCCTGCCTGGCCTGCAGCTCCCTCCGTGGCCATTCGTGGGGTGATTTGGGGTGATTTTGCTGCAGCTGTGAGGTGAAGCCGGGCTCTGGAGCCAAGCGCGGTGGGACCTGAGGACAGGTGTGATTGTCCCGTGGTATGCCACAATTGATATCGCTATGCATTTTTCTCAATCCCTCTGGCAGCAGAGTGCAGATCACAGTTTGCTTTCACTTGGAGAGGTGTCCGGTACACCTGGAACCAACTGCCCCAGGGATGGAAACATAGCCCCACCATTTGCCATGGACTGATCCAGACTGCACTGGAACAGGGTGAAGCTCCGGAACATCTGCAGTACATTGACGACATCATTGTATGGGGCAACACAGCAGAAGAAGTTTTTGAGAAGGGGAATAAAATAATCCAAATTCAAAAATTCAAATTTGCCATAAGATGAAGTAAGGTCAAGGGACCTGCACAGCAGATCCAGTTTTTAGGAGTAAAATGGCAAGATGGACGCCGTCAGATCCCAATGGACATGATCAATAAAATCGCAGCTATGTCTCCACCAACTTGTAAAAAGGAAGCACAAGCTTTCCTGGGCATTTTGTGGTTTTGGAGGATGCATATCCCAGATTTCAGTCTGATTGTGAGCCCTCTGTATCAAGTAACCCGGAAGAAGAACGCTTTTAAATGGGGTCCTGAGCAGCGACAAGCTTTTGAACAAATTAAACAGGAAATAGTCCATGCAGTAGCTCTGGGGCCAGTCTGGGCAGGACAAGATGTTAAAAATGTGCTCTACACTGCAGCTGGGGAGAACGGCCCTACTTGGAGCCTCTGGCAGAAAGCGCCAGAGGAGACACGTGGTCGACCCCTAGGGTTTTGGAGTCGGGGATAGAGTGGATCCGAAGCCCGCTATACTCCAACAGAAAAGGAGATACTGGCAGCGTATGAAGGGGTTTGAGCTGCTTCGGAAGTGGTTGGTATGGAAGCACAGCTCCCCTTGGCACCTCGGCTGCCGGTGCTGGGCTGGATGTTCAAAGAAAGGGTCCCTGCCACACATCATGCAAGGGATGCTACATGGAGCAAGTGGATTGCATTGATCACGCAGCGAACTCGAATGGGAAACCCCAGTCCCCCAGGAATTCTAGAGCTGATCATGGACTGGCCAGAAGGCAAGGATTTTGGAATGTCACCAGAGGAGGAGGTGATGCTCCACCGTATAATGTACCAGAAAATGAGAAGAGATGTGCCCTGTTCACTGATGGGTCCTGCCGGATTGTGGGAAAGCATAGAAAGTGGAAGGCTGCCGTGTGGAGTTCTACAAGATGAGTTGCAGAAGCCACTGAAGGACAAGGTGAATCAAGCCAGTTTGCAGAGGTGAAAACAATTCAGCTGGCTTTGGACATTGCCGAGCGGGAAAAATGGCCGGTACTTTATCTCTACACTGATTCATGGATGGTGGCAAATGCCTTGTGGGGGTGGTTACGGCAGTGGAAGCAGAGCAGCTGGCAGCGCAGAGGCAAACCTATCTGGGCTGCTGAATTGTGGCAAGATATCGCTGCCTGGGTAGAGAATCTGGTTGTGAAAGTGCATCATGTAGACGCCCATGTACCCAAGAGCCGGGCCACTGAGGAACATCAGAACAACCAGCAGGTGGATCAGGCTGCTAAGATTGAAGTGGCTGAGGTGGATCTGGACTGGCAACAGAAGGGTGAATTATTCATAGCTCGATGGTCCCATGACTCCTCAGGCCATCAAGGAAGAGATGCTACATATAGATGGGCTCAAGATCGAGGGATGGATTTGACAATGGACACTGTTGCACAGGTCTTCAAGCCAAGCGATTAAAGCCTCTTTGGTATGGAGGACGATGGCTGAAATACAAATATGGGGAGGCCTGGCAGATCGATTCTATCACACTCCCACAAACCCGCCAAGGCAAGCACCATGTGCTCACAATGGTGGAAGCAACCACTGGATGGCTGGAAACATATCCTGTGCCCCATGCCACTGCCTGGAACACTATCCTGAGCCTTGAAAAACAAGTCCTGTGGCGACATGGCACCCCAGAGAGAACTGAGTCGGACAATGGGACTCATTTCCGAAACAGCCTCATTGACACCTGGACCAAAAAGCACAGTATTGAATGGGTCTATCACATTCCCCATCATGCACCAGCCTCTGGGAAGATAGAACGGTACAATGGACTATTAAAAACTGCACTGAGAGCAATGAGTGGTGGGACTTTAAAACATTGGGATACACATTTAGCAAAGGCTACCTGGCTAGTTAACACCAGGGGATCTACCAACCGAGCTGAGCCTGCCGGTCCAGAGGAGGGCCACTAAAATGATCAGGGGGTTGGAGCACCTCTGCTATGAGGACAGGCTGAGGGAGCTGGGGTTGTTCATCCTGGAGAAGAGGAGGCTCCGGGGAGACCTAATAGCGGCCTTCCAGTACCTGAGGGGGGCCTACAGGAAGGCTGGGGAGGGTCTGTTTACAAAGGCCTGCAGTGACAGGACAAGGGGCAATGGTTTTAAGTTGGAGAAGGGGAGATTTAGATTGGATATTAGGAACAAGTTCTTTACTCTGAGGGTGGTGGAACACTGGAACAGGTTGCCCAGGGAGGTGGTTGAGGCCCCTTCCCTTGAGATATTCAAGGTGAAGCTCGACGAGGCCCTGGGCAACATGGTCTAGTTGGGGGTGTCCCTGCTGACTGCGGGGAGGTTGGACTAGATGACCTTTGGAGGTCCCTTCCGGCCTGGACCAATCTATGAATCTATGAATCAAAACCTCCACGTAGTGTGGAGGGAAATAAAGTCCCCGTAGTGCACATGAAGAATATGTTAGGGAAGACAGTCTGGGTTAGTCCTGCCTCAAAGGCAAACCCATCCATGGGATTGCCTTTGCTCAAGGACCTGGGTGCACACGGTGGGTGATGCGGAAGGATGGGGAAGTTCAATGTGTACCACACGGGGACCTGATTTTGTGCAAGAATAGCCAGTGAATGAAACTGTATGATGTTAATTGCTAAATGACCCTGCCACTGTACATCTCATTTCTGTAACTGCTATTGGTTGTACTATAGTAAGAGTCACCCAAACTAATGACAAATGGCCTCTGATGAAAAACCCAGTAAAGTGCAGCAGCGAAGGGACCAGAACTGACCTCAGCAGCTGGCACCCAGCAACTTCATTGAGATCGACATCTTCAGCTCATGGACCATGGACGTGAGCTGCACCAGATACATCAGCCACAAGCCCCAAAAATACAGCATGCGACAGTCCAGCCCCTCACACACCATCTTGCGTGCCCTGAGGGACTGTTCTAACAGATGGAGCTCAAAGTCATGGATTAAATGAACTCAGCGGACATTTTAGAGTGATGGCCCACAGACTAAGGACATTATACCTGTATGGAGATATACATATATATATATATGTCAGGGGAAACTGATAGTATTTAATTGGAAACTGTAGGATCTGGGCATGGCATGAAATGGTATGGAATAAGGGGTGGATGATGTCCTGGGTCTGGCGGGGATAGGGTTAATTCTCCCCAGGACCTAGCAGGGACACAGGTATCCCATCCCATGTGAGCCATGCCCAGGGGGTATCCGGAGCTGGCCAGGGAAGGGGAGGGGCAGGAAGTCGGGGGGGGGGGAAGAGGAAGTCATCCCCGGGGGAGCAGAGGGGTCGGGGGTGACCCGGGTGCGGTCGGCAAGCGGTGGTATCGTACTCGTGGTTGTATATTCCTCTGTCAGTGTTATTGTTGTTGTTGTTTCTTGCTCCCTTTGCTGTTCTGTTAAATTGCCTTTGTCTCAACCCAGGAGTTTTTGCCTTTTTTTCTTCCCATTCTCCCCTCCCGGCCGCGCTGGCGGTGGGGGCCCGATCTGAGCGAGCGGCTGCCCCCTGGTTCTTTGTTGCCGTCTGAGGCTAAACCACGGCACATGCTTTAACACGCAACATGCTTTACACACCGCAACACGCCTCAAGATGCAGTGTGTCTCAACAGACAGCACATAGCTGAACACGCAACATGCTTTAACATGCCTCAACACACAACATGCATCAACACGGAACACGCCTCAAAACAACACGCGTCAACACAGAACATGCTTTTCAGGACTCAACATGCTATAACAAACCTTAACATGCAATGCACCTAAACACACAGCACGCCTCAACACACAGCATGCCTCAACACACAACACACCTCAACACACAACATGCTTTAACATGACTTAACACACAGCATGCATCAACACAGAAAACTCCTCAAAATGCAACACATGTCAACACAGAACATGCTTTAACCCACCTCAACAACAACGCGCCTCAACACAGCATATGGCTAAAGACGGAAAACATGTTAAAGCATGTTGCGTGTTGAGATCTGTTGTTTGTATAGCAGCATTGCATGTTGAGGCTTGTTAAAGCATGTTGTGTGTTGAGGCATGTTGCATGTTGAAGCATGTTGTGTGTTAAAGTGCATTGCGTGTCAAGGCATGGTAAAGCATGTTGCCTGTTGAGGCATGTTTTATGTTGAGGAGTGTTCCATGTTGAGGCACATTCCATGTTGAGGCGTGTTATGTGTTGAGACATGTTAAAGTATGTTGTGTGTTGAGGTGTGTAAAAAGTATGTTGTGATTTGAGCCATGTTCCATGTTGTGAGTTGAGGCATGTTGCATCTTGCATGTTGAGGCGTGCTAAAGCATGTTCTGTGTTAGAGCAAATTGGGTGTTGAGGTGCCTCAAAACACAAGCCTCAATGTGGGAGAATGGCTAGCTGAGAAGGGTCACGTAGACATGATCCAGCTGGCCATGCAAAAGCTTGAGAAACATCGGATTCAGCCCCCGTAACTGCTGGGCTGGTAAGGACACCTTGTCCTTGACTATAATTGTTGTATGATAACAGGGAGGTTGCAGCTGCTCAGGCATGGGAAAAGAGGATGAAAGTAACTGTAAAGAAGGAACCAAGGGCGGAGTTGATCTTTCTAAGAACTAACCAATCATGAGCTTAACTTTTGTAATATGTATGAGCTAATTATGTTAGGACATAAAAGGCAACTGTGTGAATCAATAAACGAAGCTTGCTGATCACTCATATTGAGTGGCCCTGTCTTCCCTCCGTCGCGACAAATGGCGCCCGAAACAGGGACCCTACAGAGGGCTGAACCTGCGAGCCACGGTCAACGGAGTCTCAGTGCTGGTCCTGTAAGCAGCGCAGGAGGCGAAAGGGATTAAAGGAAAAGGTCCCCGCGCCCAAGAGCGAAAGGGATTAAAGGAAAAGGTCCCTGCGCCCTGGAGCACCTATAGAGAGTGTCCTGCCGGCTACGCGCCGCCGAAGTCTGGAAGGCTGCAACAGCGCGCTGACGAAGGTATGAATAGACAAGCGGCGTATGATTTGCTCAAATGCTTTTTAGAAAAGCGGAGCGTTCAGGGTATAGATTGTAAAAGGGAGTTGCCTGGGTTATCAGCGTATGGAGTAGTGAGAGGTTGCTTTGATAATCCAGATACGGTTTTTGAACACGAGGAATGGCATAAATATGAGGATAAATTGTTTGACGAAGTTATATGCGATAATAAATCAACCAAAAAGTTGATAAAGCCGTGGCGGGCAGTTGCTAACGCCCCGTTGCAAACCGAGCTGAGAAAAAAAAAAAAAAAAAAAAAAAAAAAAAAAAAAAGAGAGAGAAAAAAGCCGTTCACTCAAAAAAAAAAAAAAAAAAAAAGGAATCCTTTCATATATATGGGTATTAAGCAAGGAAGAGAGGAACCATTTGGCCTATTTATAGATCGAGTAGCAAACGCCATACAGGCGGCCGGGGTGCCCGATTATCTCAGAGGCACTATACTAAAGCAGTGTGCTATACAAAATAGTAATCCGGCCACACGCAACATCTTGGCTACATTGCCAGGGACATGGACTATCGAGGAAGGACTAGAAAGGATGGCTCAGGTACCGGTAGGGCCACAGGCAATGTTAGTTGAGGCAGTAAAGGAACTAGGGAATAGTTTAAAGGAACACGCGCAGGCTACGCAGAGTCAAGTTCTTGCAGCCCTTGCTCCTTTGCAAGCCTCCGTTCAACGATTAAATGCTACTGGATCACCTCGCCCACGATGCTACCGTTGTGGCGCTGCTGGACACATCAGACGGAACTGCGACGCCGGCTCAGTATGGTGCAGAAACTGCCGGTCGGACAACCACAATGAGACTGCATGTCGCGCTTCCAAACCGGGAAACGGACGATTCAGCAGGAAGAGCCGCCCCGCGCCGACACAAAAAGCGGCTGCATATCCGGCAGCACTCAATCCCTTCAGCTCAGACCAGCCACAAGCGGAAGCCTCGGCTTGGACCTGGCAACAGCAGTAGATTGTACCCTGTTGGACTCAAAGCCTGTCCGGATTGCTACTAGCAGTCAAGGACCAATCTGTATCAATGGACAAGCTGTCGGAGCACTACTTATAGGCCGTTCATCAGCCACCATGCTGGGACTTAATGTGTTGGTGGGACTGATTGATAAGGATTACCACGGTGAGATCCAGATCATGGCCCACACGTTATTCCCACCGCTCTTCATCGCTAAAGGCACCAAGGTGGCGCAATTAATTCCCCTACCACATCTTGCGGGAGCCCTTCCACCGCTGCAAGAGCAGCCACGAGGGCAAGGAGCCTTTGGATCTACAGGACAAATGGCCTTACTAACTGTCGGCTTGCGCCAAAGGCCACAACGCCCGGTTGCTGTGCAATACGCCAACCTAACTATATCATTTGTTGCTCTTCTAGACACTGGCGCTGACATTTCCATAATCAGCACGCATAAGTGGCCGGCTCAATGGCCGACCTACGCGAGCAATGCCACGGTCGCGGGAGTAGGAGGATTGACCCTTGCTCGCAAATCACCCCTTTTACGATGGACCATAGGGGACAAGGTACCATCTGGGTTCCCAGCCGTTGGGTAAGGCCTGCCATCGACCACCCTGAAGTCGCCGCTGAAGGTGACCCGACTAATCACCATAAACCAACGGACTGAGACCGCTGCGCCTGAGTGTGAACCACGAGGTCGCAAAGACAGAAATTAATTGTACAATCTGTGGGGTCTGTAACCCCTAGGTATTATGTGCATGCTATTTGCTTAGAAGTTGAAACAGAGAAAATGGTTAATTTAGGTATAGAAAGCTTTATAGTAGTTGCCTTAGTTGTAAGCATAAGAGCCATCCCATATAGTGAGATGTTTGACCCACGAGAAAATGTGTGGATAACTTTAGCTCGATCACTCAACACGACCAGCTTTTGTGCAAGCCTAGCAACACCCCGCTCCCCATTTACTACGTGCCTTATAGGGGTGCTCTTGGAGACTGGTTGGGTCTGTCCGGATGGCTGAGAAACCTTTTACAGACAGGATTGCTAGTCTTAATCATTGTACTAATAGCATTGCTTTGTGTGAGTTGTGTGTTGTCTTGTATGAAAACCCTTGTGTTACGGATGTTTAACCAAGCTTATGTCATTCAAAATAAAAACGGGGGAATTGTGGGAGAATGGCTAGCTGAGAAGGGTCACGTAGACATGATCCAGCTGGCCATGCAAAAGCTTGAGAAACATCGGATTCAGCCCCCGTAACTGCTGGGCTGGTAAGGACACCTTGTCCTTGACTATAATTGTTGTATGATAACAGGGAGGTTGCAGCTGCTCAGGCATGGGAAAAGAGGATGAAAGTAACTGTAAAGAAGGAACCAAGGGCGGAGTTGATCTTTCTAAGAACTAACCAATCATGAGCTTAACTTTTGTAATATGTATGAGCTAATTATGTTAGGACATAAAAGGCAACTGTGTGAATCAATAAACGAAGCTTGCTGATCACTCATATTGAGTGGCCCTGTCTTCCCTCCGTCGCGACACCTCAACACACAACATGCGTCAACACAAAACATGCCTTAAGACACAACATGCTGTAACACACCTCAACACTCAATGCGCTTCAACAAATATGCCTCAACACACAACATGCTCTAAATGCCTCAATATGCCACATGCTTTAACATGCCTCAAAACACAACACGCTTCAAAACACAACATGCTATAACACAGCACATGGCTAAACATATTTTAAAACACCTCAACAAGTAACATGCCTAAACACACAACATGCCTCAACATGCAACATGCCTCAACACGCAACATGCCTCAACACGCAACACCTCAACATGGAACATGGTTGAACATGCCTCAACATGCAACATGCCCCAGCACGCAATAAGCCTCAACATGGAACATGCTCAACATGGAACACGCTCTACCATGTCTCAACACGGAACATGCTTTACACGCCTCAACACGCATCTTGCCTCAACACAAAACATGCCTCAACACGCAACATGCTTTAACATGCCTCAATACACAACACCCGTCAACACACATAAACATGCAACACGCTTCAACATGGAAAATGCCTCAACACAAAACATGTTTTAACACGCCTCAACACAAAACATGCCTTAACATGCAACATGCATCAACATGGAGCACGCCTCAACAAGGGACATGCCTTAACACGGCACATGGCTAAACACGGAAAGCATGTTAAAGCATTTTGTGTGTTGAGGCATGTTCCATGTTGAGGCATGTTAAAGCATGTTCTGTGTTGAGGTGTGTTTGTTGTGTAAGCATGTTTCATGTTGAGGTGTGATGTGTGTTGAGGTGTGTTGCGTGTTGAGGGGGATGGATGGCGGCGCATGAGGGTGTTTGCACAAGTGCTCCCACAAAGATTCACTTGATTTGTGTGAGGCCTTGCACAATGGTTTGCACGAGGGTTTGTTGGGGGATGGAAGATTGGGCGGGGGGGAGCTGTGAGGGGTTAGGGGATGGCGGAGGGGGGTGGATTTTGGATTTCGTGCAGGGGGATTTTGCACAAGGGTTTGTAGGGTGGGGGGGAGGAGGAGGGGTGAGGGAGGGGGTTGAAGGGGGATTTGGGGGTGGGGAGGTGGGGGAGGGGGGATGGTGGCACTTCAGGGGATTGGTACAAGGCCTTGCACGAGATGCACAAGGCCGTGCAACAGGACTCACATGAGAGTTTGTAGGGATCTGGGGACTGTTGCAGGGGGGAGAGACGGGGAGAGGGGGATGGGGGGTGGGGCAGGAGGGGGTTCACAAGAGACCTTGCACAATGGGGGAAAAGGTTGGAGGGTGGGTCCGGGGGTGGGTGATGGCACAGGAGGGGGCTTGCACAAGGCTTATGGCAAGAACTCACACCAGGTCTTGCAGGCGCATTTGCACGAGGTTCATAGGGGGGTGGGGGAGGCGTTGAGAGGGGTTCGGGGGTGGAGGGTGGCACATGAGGGGATTTTGCACAAGGATTCACACGAGGCCTTGCACGGGGCTTCACAGGAGGGTTCACAAGGGAGTTTGGGAGGGTGGGGGAGGGGTGGTGGAATGATATGGGGAGTGGGGAAGGGCAGGTGGGGGGTTGGTGCATGAGGAGACTGACAGGAGGATTCGCATCAGGGTTCGGTGGGGGCTGGAGTTGGGGGAGGGGTGCAGGGGGGATTTGCAGTATGAAGGGGGTGCTACTGCATGAGGGGTTCTCACACAAGGGTTCACATCGGGATTCTCATCAGGCCTCGCACGAGGGTTGTTGGGGGGGCAGGGGAGAGGGTTAGGGTTGATTTGGGGACTGGGAGAAGGGAGTTGGATGGTGGGGCGCGAGGAGATTTTGCATGAGGTCTCGCACGAGAATTTGCCCGAGGCCTTGCACGAGGATTCGCGTGAGAGTTTGTAGGCGGCTGGGAGATAGGGGGGGCAGTGGGGAAAGAGAATATTCGGGGTGGAGAGGGGGCAAGTGGGGCGGGGGGTGGCGCGGGAGGCGGCTCCCACGAGAGGGGAGCCTTCCTTCATACCTTCATAGAGGGATGACAGCATGGGGTTGGGATTTTGCATGAGGCCTCGCACAAGGATTCAAGGGAGGGGTTTGGGGGGGGTGGGGGAGGGGGCAGGAGGTGGGTGCTGGCGTGGGAGGGGCCTCAGACAACGCTTTGCACAAGGATTTGCACAAGGCCTTGCATGAGGATTTGCACAAGGGTTCACACGGGGCTGGGGGAGGGGCTGTTAGGGGGAGGGGGAAGGCGTGTGGGTGGGGGCTGGCACGGGTGTTAGCAGGAGGGTTTGGGGGGGTTGGAGGGTGGGGGAGGGGTTGGGAGGGATTTGGGAGGTGGGGAGGGGGTGGACAATGGGACATGAGCATTTGCAAGAGGATTCACACAAGGCCTCGTCTGAGGGCTCGCACAAGGGTGCATCCAGGGCTGGGGGTTGGAGGTGTGGGGGGGTGATTTAGAGGGGTGGCACAGGAGGGGGCTTGCACAAGGATTCACACGAGGGTGTTGTGGAATACTTCCTAAAATAAAATTATATTAAAAATATAGCATTGTTCACACATTAAGGAAAGGTATAAAATGGAAACGTTTCCAGGTGTGCGAGGAATCCGCTACATCTCTGACTCCCTGAACAATATTGCTTGAAAAAGCACCACGGAGGATGGAGTGAAGATTCCACGGCCAAGCTCTGTGATTACACAGCAGAATGGGAACAAGGTGATCCTATGGAACTGATAAGCTGCATACTTGCTACCCTGAGCCAACAGTCTGTCAAATTTTGATGAAATGTTGTCCTTTGTGCCAACTTTGCCCATTATAATGTCATTATAATACCAAAACACACCTCCAGCCCGAAGGCTGCCTGCCTCCAAGGTGCAACCACTCCTCCTTGAGTCTGCGCCCTGAATTCTTCATAAACTATACCTTTAAATGCGAGGCGAGAGAATTTTACACCAATCATAATAAAGGTATTTATGACTAGGGTCATTCGAACTCCACCTTGAAGGTAAAAAATAATATAAAAATAGCCCGAGAAAGGGGGGATGCTAGTGAAGACACCATCATGAACAAGTCAGGGAGGACCCCATCAGGGACTGCCTCTGACTCCCGGGACCAGTCGAGGGGCTGAGCCTTTCTTCCCCCCCATAGGGACGCCTTTGGGTAAGGCTTAGACTGTGCCGAGTGCTTCCTCGGGGAACTTAGAAACCTCTCTAGAGGGTTACCTGTGACATTTAGAGCCAGGCTGTATTGTTTGGAACTTTGTCACGCACTTTGTACCACTAACAATATTTTTACTTGCACGTGCTTTGCAGACAGTGTATTTATCACCGGCAAACCATAAGAACCTTTATATCTATTGCTTAAATAAACTGCACACTTAAGTAGCTAGCCATTTCGGTTTCTCATTGAACGCGACCAAACACCAGAGTGCGGCCATGCTAGTTCATGAGCACGACTAGACTGAAGGTGCAGTCCACTGTTAGTGTATCCAGAATTGTGATAGTTTAATACATTAAAAGTGACTGGGCTGATAGTGGTGAATGGGGCATCACTCAGAATTTAAACCCAGCCACCCCGAGCCTCCCACCTCGGTGAGGAGCGTTAGATCGCAAGGGGGTTTATTTTCTGCCAAAACTATTTTGCCTCTTGACACAACAGGTGTGTACGGAATATTGGGATGGTTGTGGAAGGGTTTGAGGGAGGATTTGAGCGGCAGGGGATGGGTGTCCTATGAGGTGGTTTTGCACAAGGGTTTGAATGAGGATTTCCACAAGGGCCTGTGGTAGAGGGCTAGGGAGCTGGGGGGGATAAGGGAGGGGGTTGAGAGGAGATTTTGGGGGTGGGTAGGGGGGTGGGAGGTTTTGCACGAGGTCTGGAATCAGGATTCACACTAGGATTTCCACAATTCACACAAGGGTTCCTGGGGGGGTTGTTTTGGGGAGGAGTACAAGGGGGGCTGGAGGGGTGGGGGAGCTCAGAGGGGGGTGGGTGCTGCTGCACAGGAGTTTGTGCACAAGGACTCACACAAAGATTAACACGAGGATTCACACAAGGCCTTGCATGAGGGTTTGTGGGGTGGGGGAGGGGGCTGAGATGGAGTCTGGGGGGTGGGGGTTGGTGTGTGAGGGGCCACAATCCAACTCACCGATCTCTTGGGTCCTCTCCCCTCCTGGGTCCTCCCTGAATGCCTGGGTCCCCCCAGACTCTTAGATTCCCCCAGTCACCCATCTCCCCAGTCTCCTGGGTCCCCCCAAAGCCCTGGCTCCCCCCATAGAACCCAATCTCCAGCCTCTTGGAACCCCCCAACCGCCTGGGTCCCCCTAAAACCCTACCTCCCTAATCCCCCTGGTCCCCCAAAATCCCATCTCCCGGGTCCCCCCAAACTCCTGTGTCTCACAAGACACCCATCTCCTGTCTGTCCCCAACCTCCTTTGTCCCCCCCAAACCTCCTGGGTCCTCCCCCAGATCCCACCTCCCTCACCTTCTGGGTTCCTCCAAACCCTTTGGCTTCCCCCAGAGACACCCATCTCTGAATTCCTGTGTCTCCCCAACCTCCTGTGTCCCCCCACAGTCCCACCTCCTCCATCTCCTCAGTCGGTCCCCGAGATGTCCTCACCCTCTTGGCCAAGTGGGCGGTGCTGAAGAAGATGGGGCTGAAGGCCAACCAGACGATGCAGGTAGTGTACATGGTGAAGCCAATGGGTTTGACCTCGTTGAAGGCCTTGAGGAACCCCCAGGCTTTGATAGTGTAGATGGTGCAGGTCAACATGAGGAGAAGAGCATAGGCCAAGCAGGTGGGCAAAGGGGCGGGGGGGACACCCACAGCCACAGGGGGCTGAGGGTGCTGAGGGCCAGCAGGAGCAGGATGGCAGGGCTGGGAGGAGGAGGGGGGGGCATCTTGCAGGGGAACCCATGGGGTGGGGACACCCTGGGAGGGGGGCACCCATTGGGGTGGGCGGGGCACCCTACAGGGGGTGGGCTGGCACCCATGGCGGGGGGGACCCTATGGGGATGTGAGGAGAGGGGTGGTGGCACCCTATGGGATGAGGGTGGCACTCTATAGACGTGGCATGGGGGGGCCTGACACCCTATGGGGTGCAGGGCTGGCACCCTATGGGAAGGGGGGGCTGGCACCCTAGAGGGCAGGGGTGGCACCCTATGGGGTGTGGGGGCACCCTACAGGGCAAGGGGGGGGAGGGGCTAGCTCCCATAGTGGTTTGAGGGGGTACCCTGATGGGTGGGGAGGGGGAGACTGGCACCTATGGGGGGGGCACCCTATGGGTCCTCCCTCAATTAAAAGCAGCTGTTAGTTACTGGGGGGATGGGAGGGCGGTGTCTGTAGGGGTGCCCCCCCATAACATCTCCTGGGGGTTCTGCTGTATGCGGGGGGGCCCTAATCCCCACTGAGGGCTGAGGGGACACTGGGGAGGGCTATGGGGACATTTGGGAAGGGGGGGTGAGGGGACCTAGATGGCTTTACGGGGACATGAAGGGGTTGAGGGGACATGGGGGGTACCGAGGGGATATTGGCAGGGTCTAAGTGGACATATGGGGCTCAAAGGACTTTTGGGGGGGTCTATGGGGGAACTGAGGGGACCCAGTGGGGCTGAGGTGACATTTGGGGGGCCGAAGGTTGGGGGGGAGCTGAGGGGACATTGGTGATCCAGAATTTAAGGGGACATTGGTGGGGGGCTATGAGGGGCTGAGGGGACGTTGTGGGGCTGAGGGGGACCCAGGGGGACATTGAGGAGCTGTGGGTGCCCAGGGGGGCTGAGGGAACATTGGTGGGGGGGCTGAGGGGACCCGGGGGGACATTGAGGAGCTGTGGGTGCCTGGGGGGCTCAGAGGACACTGGGGGGCTGAGAGAGCACTGGGGGGCTGAGGGGACCCTGGGGGTCATGAGGGGGACGTTGAAGGGAGGTATGGGGGGTGTGAGAGCACGCTAGGGGACCCGGGCAGCCGCGGGGACAGACGAGCCTGAGGACGCGGAGCCGTCCGCTACCGCTACCGGCCGTTCCCGCCCAAACGCCACCGCCGCCGCGCACTCCCCGCCGCGGCCACGCCCCTCGGGCGGGTAACCACGCCCTTAACCACGCCCCTACCGCATCGGCCCCGCCCCCCCGCCGCGTTTTCTGGCCCTTTCGCGACAGCGGCCGCCGGGCCGGGGGGATCCGGGCGTCCGGGGAGCGATACCCCCACACACACGCAAGGGAAACTGAGGCACACACAGGCTTTGGGGGGGGAGGTTGGGGGGTGGGTTTCCTGGGGGGACTCGGGCGTCTCCCAAGCCCCCCTTAATCCACACTCCCCCCTTTCCCGGGGCTGGGGCACCCGGACGCCCGGGTCCCCTGAAGAGGTGGGGGAGGGTCGGAGGCGGCGCAGAGCAGCAGAGCAAGCACAGCAAAGGCGGGGGGGACAAATTTGGGGGTGCATAGAACGGGGGGGGGGGGGCTACTGGAGGTTCCCGTAGATTTGGGTGTTGCTATGGGGGGTGAGGGACAAATTTGGGGGTCCCAATAATTGGGGGAGGGGGTAAAATTTGGGCGGACCTGTAGATTGGAAGGGGGGGTCCCATAGACTGGGGTGGCCCTACCTTGGGGGGACCCCGGGGGTTGGAGGGGTTAGGGGTCCTGTGGGCATTGGGGGAATATTTTGAGGGTGTCCCATTAGCTTGGGAGGGGCCAGGGGAGGGCGGCTGCTCCAGAGTTCCTGCCCCACTGCTCTGCCCCTCCCCCCAGCAGTCACCAGCTCTTTGGTGGTGGGGATCCCCAGGGGGGATGGGGGCGTGATGACACCCCGATTTTGGGGGTGGGTGGGGGTGTGGATTGGCAGGGGAGGGGGAGAAAGAGGCAGGAGCAAACCCACCCCCCAAGGGGACCCAGGAGACCCCCCTCCCTCCCCAAAAAGGGACTGAAGTGTCCGGACAAGCATTCCACAAAGCCAAACAATACAGAGAGGTCCCTGTGGCCAACAGTGAAGTCCCTATGGCCAGCTGGGGGACCCCATGGCCACCAGTGATGTCTCTGTGGCCACCAGCAAGGTCCCCGTTGCAACTAGTGAGGTTCTAGGGGCAACAAGTGAGGTCCCCGTGGAAATCTGCAGGTCCCTGTGGCAACCAGTGATGTACCCGTGGCCACCAGTGATGTACCCATGGCCACCAGTGAAGTCCCTGTGGCTATCAGTGAGATTGCCACACGAGGGTCCACGTAGTCATCCGTGCATCCCATTGGCCACAAGTGATGTCCCTGCGGCTACCAGCGAGGTCCCCATGGCCACATGTGATGTCCCCGTGGCCAACAGCAAGGTTCCTGAGGCCACCTGTGGGTCTCCGTGACCACCAGTGAGATCCCCGTAGCCACCAGCGAGGTCCCCTTAGCCACTAGTGATGTTCCAGGGGCAACAAGTGAGGTCCACATGGCAACTTGCAGGTCCCGTGGCCACCAATGAGGTCCCTGTTGCTACCAGCGAGGTCTCCGTGGCCACCAATGATGTCTCCGTGGCCACAAGTGAGGTTCCTATGAACACCGGCAAGGTCCCCATGGCCACAAGTGACGTCTCTCTGGCCAACCACCAAGGTCCCTGTGGCCACAAGCGAGGTTCCTGTGGACACCAGCAAGGTGCCTGTGGACAGCAGTGATGTCTCCAAGGCCACCACTGAGGTTTCTGTGATTCACCACCAAGGTTCACGTGGCCACTTGTGATGTCTCCGTGGCCACCAGTGAGTTCCCTGTGGTCATCACTGAGGTCCCTATGGCCACATGTGCATCCCCGATTGCCACGACCAAGGTCTCCATGGCCACCACTGAGGTTCCCATGGATACAAGTGAGGTCCTCGTGGCCACCATTGATGTCTCCATGGCCTCCATCAAGGTTCCCGTGGTCACCAGCGAGGTCCCCGTGGTCATCAGACATGTCCCAGGGGAAACCAGTGAGTTCCCCATGGCCACCAGTGAAATCTCTGTGGCAACCCGTGGGTCCTTATGCCCACCATTGAGGGCCCTGTAGTTCACCAGGGAGGTCCACGTGGCAACATGTGATCTCACTTTGGCCACCAGCGAAGTCCCCGTGGTTACCAGTGACGTCTCCGTGACCACCACCAAGGTTCCTCTCGTCACAAGCGAGGTTCCCATGTGTGGGAAAGTAACAGAAGATTGGCGAGGAGGACTGTAAACACGCTCAAGTGACTCGCATGTGGGGTGCTGGAAAACACGTATATGACACTAATTGTTGTTTAGTTTTGTGTGCTCAACAAGTAGAATGTCTGCACTTAAACATAGGCCTGGGATGGACTCAGGGGCACCTTATCGAACATGCCCGAGATTCCTGCCCTGCTGTTGAAGAGATCAAAGCACAGCGGAAAACTCTGCCTGCCAGAATCCTTGAAATACAGGCCCAAACAGCAAGTGGGAGCTCTCTCGCTCTCTCACTCCCTTGCTAATAAGGCTCCGCAGTGCCTGCATCCCCTGCTTGCCTGCCTCTGCCCAGCTGCTGCTTCAGAGGTTCCCTGATCCATGAGGTATTGAGATTAAATTTGTTTTTTGCCTTTAATCCATGGTTTTGTGGTTGTTCCTGCGTCCTGCCTGCACGGGCTCACACACCGTGGCCACTAGCGATGTCCCTGTGGCCATCAGTGAGGTCCCTGTGGACAACAGTGATTTCCATGTGGCCATCACCAAGGTTTACGTGGCCACTTGTGATGTCACCGTGGCCACCAGTGAGGTCCCTGTGGACAACAGTGATTTCCATGTGGCCATCACCAAGGTTTACGTGGCCACTTGTGATGTCACCGTGGCCACCACCGAGGTCCCTGCGGCCGTAAGACATGTCCCAGGAGAAACCAGTGAGGTTCCTGTGGAAGAAGGAAAAGATGGACACGGAAGTGTCTCAGAAACAGTGGGTCCCACAGGAGAGAGTGGAAGGAAATGGGAAGCCAGAGCTCACATGCAACGTGCCTCAACAGGGAACACACCTCAACACGCAACATGCTTTAAGATGCCTAAACAGGCAACATGCTTGAACACGGCTCAACAGCCAACACTCATCACAGAACATGTCTTAACATGTTTCAACATGCAACATGCTTTACATGCCTCAACACGCCTCAACATGCAACACACCTCAACACACAACACGCATCAACACGGCACATGGCTGAACACATGCTTTAACATGCCTTAACATGTAGCACACCTCAACACACATTATGCCTAAACACGCAACACACCTCAACAGGAAGCATGCCTCAACACACAAAATGTTTGAACACACCTCCACACGCAACATGCTTTAACACACCTCAACACGCAATGTTCCTATGCACACAACATTCCTCAACACACAACACACCTCAACATACAACACGCCTCAACACGGCGCATGGCTAAACACAGAAAGCACGTTAAAGCATGTTGCGTGTTGAGGCATAGAATCATAGAATTGTCTGGGTTGGAAGGGACCTTTCAGATCATCTAGTCCAACCATCAACCTAACCCTGATTAAAAAAAAAATAAAAAATCACTAAACCATGTCTCTAAGCACTATGTCAACCCATCTTTTGAACACCTCCAGGGACGGTGCCTCAACCACTTCCCTGGGCAGCCCATCCCAAGGCTTAATAACCCTTTCCATGTAAAAATTGTTCCTAATATCCAACCTGAACCTCCCCTGGTGCAACTTGAGGCCGTTTCCTCTTGTCCCATTGCCTGTTCCTTGGGAGCAGAGACCGACCCCCCCCGGCTACACCCTCCTTTCAGGGAGTTGTAGAGAGGAGAAGGTCTCCCCTCAGCCTCCTTTTCTCCAGGCTGAACACCCCCAGCTCCCTCAGCCTCTCCTCACAAGACTTGTGCTCCAGACCCCTCACCAGCTCCGTTGCCCTTCTCTGGACACGCTCCAGCCCCTCAATGTCTTTTTTGCGGTGAGGGGCCCAAAACTGGACACAGCCCTCAAGGTGGGGCCTCACCAGTGCCGGGTACAGGGGGATGATCACCTCCCGAGACCTACTCACCACGCTGTTCCTGACACAGGCCAGGATGCTGTTGGCCTTCTTGGCCACCTGGGCACACTGCTGGCTCATGTTCAGCTGGTTGTCCACTAACACCCCCAGGTCCTTTTCTGCCAGGCAGCTCCAGTCACTCTTCCGTAGGCCTGGAGCGCTGCATGTGACTGGTGTGACCCAAGTGCAGGACCTGGCACTTGGCCTTGTTGAACCTCATCCCATTGGCCTCGGCCCATCCATCCAGCCTGGCCAGATCCCTCTGCAAAGCCTTCCTACCCTCCAGCAGGTCGACACTCCCACCCAACTTGGTGTTACCTGCAAACTTACTGAGGGTGCGCTCGATCCCCTCATTCAGATCATTGATGAAGATGTTAAAGAGGACCGGCCCCAGTACTGAGCCCTGGGGGACACCACTCATGACAGGCCACCAACGGGATTTAACTGGATTTAACTCCATTCACAAGTCAACTGGAGCCAAGATGGAGAAATGAGGTCCTTTGAGTACAGAGTTATTAGTAACACAGATTGTTGCAGGTACTTGTCCCAGCAGGAGGGTAATAAAGAGGAAAAAGCCCATTTGGAAGGGAGGCTGGATGGCTACAGTCATTTTCATGCCACCAATTTTCTTTTTATTGGCCACAGCAGTTACATTCACCACAGGAAACCCACTGTAATCTGGCACAATATATGCCTTGTACTTTTGGATTTAGAACGTCTCTAAACACTTTTTCATAATTTTTCAAATTTCAAAAGGAGGATACTGTGGGAGACTGTATCAAAGGCCTTACTAAAGTCCAGGTAAACAACGTCCACAGCCTTTCCCTCACCCACCAAGCAGATCACTTTGTCATAGAAGGAGATCAGGCTTGTCAAGCAGGACTTGCCTCTCATGAACCCATGCTGGCTGGGCCTGATCACCTGGGTGTCCTTCATGTGCTGCATAATGGCACTCAGGATGATCTGTTCCATGACCTTCCCAGGCACCGAGGTCAGACTGACAGGCCTGGAGCTCCCCCTTCTTGTGGATGGGCATCACATTTGCTAGACACCAGTCAGCTGGAACCTCCCCAGTTTGCCAGGACTGCTGGTAAATGACGGAAAGTGGCTCAGTGAGCACTTCTGCCAGCTCCCTCAGTACCCTCAGATGGATTCCATCTGGCCCCACAGACTTGTTTATATCCAGGTGCTGGAGCAGGTCCCTCACCATCTCCCTTTGGACTATGGGGGCTTCATTCTGCTCCCTGCCCCCATCTGCTAGCTCAGGGGTCTGGGTACTGTGGGAACAACCAACTCTACTACTAAAGACTGAGGCAAAGAAGGCATTAAGTACCTCAGCCTTTTCCTCATCCTTTGTCACTACATTACCTCCTGCATCCAACAGAGGATGGAGGTTCTCCCGAGTCCTCCTCTTGTTACTAATATATTTATAGAAATTCTTTTTATTGTTTTTAACATCCAAGGCCAGGTTAACTTCTAGTTGAGCTTTGGCCTTTCTGATCTTTTCCCTACATAGCCTTGCAACACCTTTGTAATCTTCCTGGGTGGCCTGCCCCTTTTTCCAAAGGCCATAAACTCTCCTTTTTTTGCCTGAGCTGGGACCCTCTCTCTTTGTTCAGCCAGATCGGTCTTTTCCCCCGACGGCTCGCTTTGCAGTGCACAGGGATGGCCTGTGCCTGAGCTTTTCAGACTTCCTCCTTGAAAAACATCCAGCCTTCCTGGACTCCGTTGCCCTTCAGGGCTGCCTCCCAAGGGACTCTGTCAAGCAGGCCCTTGAAAAGACCAAAGTCTGCCCTCCAGAAGTCCATGATGGCAGTCCTGCTGACTCCACTCCTTGCTTCCCTGAGAATTGAGAATTCTATCATTTCATGGTCACTGTGCCCAAGATGGCCTCCAACTGTCACATCCCCCACAAGTACTTCTCTATTTACAAACAGCAGATCTAACAGTGTTCCCTCCCTAGCCGGCTCCCTCACCAGCTGTGTCAGGAAGACAAAGCCATTGGGTCTGTTTTGATCCTCATCCCTAGATGGTGGTGACATTAGCTACATCTCAGGGTGGTGAGATGTGCTTCTTCCACCAGCTGGGTCCCATCTCTGTTCTGTGTCAGTCCCCACTCCTATCTCCTGTCCAGGTCCCTCTAGATGGCATCCCTTCCTTCCAGCGTGTCGACCGCACCACACACCTTGGTATTTTGCAGATATTTCTCTTGCAGCCAAATGTCCTGCTCATCTGCAGCCCCTCAGTGTCTGCACAGCACATGGGCTCTCTCCAGCTGGTCAGTGGGACACTCATCAGTCCTTGTTGCCTCTGGGACTGCAGTGGGGACCGAGGTGTGAGGCATGGATAGCCCCAGGCAGGGGGAGGACTGGAGAGAAGCAGGAGTGAGTGTGGGATTACAGCTGGGGCAAGCCACCACTGGCTCGCTGCACCCAGGGAGGGGCATCACTAACCAGCCCCCAGCCCCATCCCTGCAGTCCTACCCTCACCTTGCACTCTCCGCAGTCCTCTCCGAGCTGCTGGGGAGACTGTGCCCTCAGACCCCTTCCACAGGGCCGGTTTTCTGCTGATTTAATCCCGCAGAGACAGCAAAGGCCAGGCTCGGTGAGCCAGGGAAAGACCCAGGGACCTGAGTCGAGAAACATAAACTAAATATCCTGATTCCTAACCACGTGCCATCAGTGTAAAACTTCAGTGCCACAGTCACAACTCTCTCAAATCTGCAGATTGCGTGCTGCCCTGCAGCTAGGCCGGGTGCTTTGAGTTTTCCAGGCTCAGCTGGGGATTATCAGCCTTTGGCAGTTCCCTTTTTGGGTGCTCCCTCCCACAGATGGCTGCGCTGTATCAGGGCCAGATTGCATTTCACTGCAGCCTTTGGGAGCTGTTACCCTACCCCCAGGCTAACATATCTCCCATACTCACGTGCCAAGCGGAGAGAGATAGCCTAGTGGCCAGAGCCCAAAAACGTTATGACTTACTAATTTAGCAATGTGTTTGATTCACCACTGGCAGCGCCGGCTAAAGAGCAAAATGAGGAAGTCGGATTCATTCTGGACACCCACATTTCAAAATAAACCAACCCGTCTATAGCACTATGCAGTCATGCTCAGAGCTACCATGAGCTCCTGGGCTGGACATTGAAGGAAATAATTGGCAATAGATGATGTTATACCTGTCCCATCCTCCTCCGCTCCTGCTCCACCAAACACCCTGCTCTCTGGCTGGATTGCACAGAGGTTCTGCTCTACACCCACCATTCTTATATTTGACAGCTATTTGTGCTGTGCTTTATTTTCTTAGCTGGGCTATCCATGTTCTCACAGTAGGTACACCATGCATTTAGAACCAATGAAGATTTTCCTTGATTTCCTCGTGTGATGAGGACACAAAGTCCCAGATTATTTCACTTAGGAAGCATTTCTGGCCTACAGCCAAGTGTGCTGCTTTCTACTGAAGCATGTACTTGTTACAATATGTTACAGAAATATTATAATACTTAAAAGGTAGATAGTGTCTTATAATTTCAAAGCGCTGCATAACCACTAACTAATTGAGGTTCATGGCATCGCCTTTAAGCGGATAAGGAACTACCACTGAAAAATAGCAGCCAACACTTATTACCCTGAGGTCTGAACCACGGTAGTTGTTTTTCCAGGTGTGGAACAGCAGAATAATTGAGCTTGCTCAGATGCCACTGTACAGTAATAACTGGCAAACATCAGCATTTAAATGGAAACTTCATATGGAAACCTCCCCACCCCCATCCACTCTTCCACTCACTGGCCAGCAGAAGTTGCGCAGCTGAAGTGGTACCATTACAGGACTTGTCACATCTTCTTTTCACACCAGTTACACAGCCCAGACACCGCTGGGAGTCTGTTGGGTGCAGGTGGGCTGAAAATCATGCCCCTCGGGAATCCCCCGAGAAAAGACAAGGCTACCAACCTGGTAGGCTGAACAGGTTGTTGTCACGCCAAGAAGAAGAACCAGTATTGCTCATGGAAAGCAAGCACCTCGTGCTCAGACCTACCAAGGTTCTTTATCATTTCCTACAGCAGAGCAAGCTTCAAAGGGTCTCTGCATGAGCCCCCTGCTTTTATCCAGCACTAAAACACCTTGAAATTGGGAATCTTAGGTACCAAAGTAAGTGCTGCATCACCACAGTAAGGCAAAGGAGAATCTCCAGGGCTTTTCAGACTTCTCTCTCTTTTTCTTCTTCACTGGAAGAACCATGCAACCTCAGCAACAAGCTTGCAGCTGAGTTTATACACATATGGGTATTATTGCACTGTGTTCACGGTAATTTATACTAGGCCACTTACCACAGGATTTCAAACCCCTTAGGGCTCCCCGCTGTTGACTTGAGCCAGAAACCTTCACACGTGAAAGCGGAAGTCACAGCAAAGAAACTAGTAGAAACTCTATTAGCAACTCTGGGACCTGTGCTCATAGCAGTCATACTGAAAGCCATGAACTCCCAGAAAACAAGAGCCCTGTTAGCAGGGTAAGAGGGTTGACAAGTACCAAAACCAAAGAGTTTGCCTTGAGAATCTCCCTCAAGTACATGCTCGATGTTTTACTCGAGCTGTTTCGCTGGCTCCTGGGCGCTCAGCTGGTCGGTGGCTGTTGTGCATGGTTTGCTGCTGTGTGGGTACAGGAGAGAATTAGGGTGGGAGTTCTGCAGGGTTCTCCTGGAGTTAATATCACTTATACGATCAGAAACATTTAAATGTCTTGCCAGTTTGGCCCTACAGCTTTTAGAAGAAAGAAATCTGGCTGCCTTTGCAAAGATGTAAATAAACACCAAGCTGGAAGGTAACAGACTGGACGGAGTGGATTTCCTGGGGGGCTACAATCCTGTGTGTTGCTGAATCCATCACCCACAGCATCCATTTACCCATCATGGTGCACTTACCTACTATTTGACACTCACAGTGCTTTGAAGAATGGAGCCAGTGCTCGTTACAGACAGCTACCCGGGAGGCCTAATTGCAGAGTACTGATTACATTAGAGGGGGGTGTAATAACCGATGGGCTGTGGATGCAAAGTGGAACTGGCACATGTGTAGCATCTGTGTGATTTGTATCTCTGGCCTAGAAAACTCTAGTTTTTATAGACAGGCCTTACATACACCACCTTTACACAGTCCAGTTGGGGACATCTTGTTACCTGCCCGTTACAAACTGATTTTATAATAGCAATTTTGATAAATTAATTTGCTTTTTAATAAATGGAGCACATGTCCTCTTTCTTTGGTGGAAAGCCTACTTTTGCTCCAGCTCACAGCCCAAACTGTGTTCTGCTAGGAAAACTCTGATCTCCCCAAAGAGCAAAGCACTCCTTGCTTTATTGCTTCGAAGCTGAAATGCTTTCTTTAGATTTCCTCTCTACAACTCCCTGAAAGGAGGCTGTAGAGATGCGGGGGTTGGTCTCTTCTCCCAAGTCACAGGTAATGGGACAAGAGGAAACAGCATCAAGTTGCACCAGGGGAGGTTCAGATTGGATATTAGGAACAATTTTTACATGGAAAGGGTTATTAAGCCTTGGGATGGGCTGCCCAGGGAAGTGGTTGAGGCACCGTCCCTGGAGGTATTTAAAAGCCGGGTTGACATAGTGCTTAGAGACATGGTTTAGTGATGGCTTTTTATCAGTTAGGTTGATGGTTGGACTAGATGATCTTAAAGGTCCCTTCCAGCCCAGACAATTCTATGATTCTATGATTCTAATCTTGAAGACTTCCCAAAACTGACATTAAATAAACTCATGAAGCCAAAGGGATCATGGCATGGCTAACTTCTGAGGGAGAGACAATTTAGAAAATGCACAAGGAGAAACATCTGTCCTTTCGCTTCCTGCTCCATGCCACCATTCAGGATTTTAAATGAAGAGTAATCCAAGCAAAAAAAAAAAGCACAAAACCTGCTTATGGCAGATGCTAGTGATTTGTTATGGTTGTTCCTGTGATGCAATTCCCAGTTTCGAGAATAAATGGCACTGCTGTGATTCTGTAGCAATAACTTCACAAAACAACCCTTACCAGGCTCGGAAACGGGGCACAGACGGGCTGATATTTGTGTTTTAAGGCTCTTAGCTCCAAATCTAGCAGCTTATCGCTCCTTCCAGAGTCTGAGGTCCAAAACTGACTTTTGGGTTAAATTCAGGGAATAAAAAAAAACAGTGTAAAAAGAGAGTTTTGTTTGTGTAAAATGAGCAGAAGTCTCAGAATCAGAATCTGCTCCTGCATCTCTCACTATGTGTGCATGGATGTGTGGGTGCAGGGAGGCAGAGGAAATATGTGAGAGAAGTCATAAAAGCTCCTGGATAATGCCTCTAAAGTACTTCTAAGCCATTGCACAAGTAACAATATACAGAGACTTAAATTCAGACACAAGGGATCTATTTTACGTGGACAGAAGAATACTCATGTGGAATACGCTTACAAAGAAGCTTCTTTAGGCAAAACAAACAAACAAACAAACACTAGAGTCATTTATCTCCTTGCCCTCTTTTTGTGCTGGAATACAGGAGCTTCACAGTGTTAGAGCTTCAAACTGTGGCAGGGGCCTCCCGCTGTCCCTGCCCAGTTGATCTGCAGCATCCCACTTCAGTTCCTTCAGCTGGTGGGGAGCAGAGGGCCCGTTTCATTGGAGGATAAGGTATGGCAAAGCAGGCTGCGAGACCGGGGTCTTTCCAAGCCAGGTAAGAAGCCAGTGGGAATTGCCAAATACCCAAGCTAAAACAGGAAGGAACACCGTAGATTTCAGTAACGACTATACTGTTAAGCCTCTTCTCTAAATACCTTTCTTACAAAAAAGAACTACTCCCTGTTTGTCCAAGCATTATTTCAATATGAAATTGGTCTTTAAAAACTGATTAGGGAATCCAAGGGATAAAATCTTTCTTGATGCTGCTGAATAGGACCCATAGCTTTTACCTCATATTGAACTTGGGAAGGTTGGATTAAGTAAATGGGGAGAGACAAATTCAGCAGCAGAATTAACAGATTGTAACTCCCCAGCAAGAAATGGAACCACAGCATCTCAACACTGTGAGCAGCCAGCACCTACCTGTGCCAGACATGCACATGGTCTTCTATCATGCCGTCCTTAACAGCATCCATCTCACACCAAGAGCATCTTCGGCTTCTGACAGACAGGAAAACAAATTGGACGCAGTCGTCCTAAAACACAACTTGTTCGTGCCCACTCCCATGTACAGGGGAAGGGTCCCCGTACGAGCTGCTTGGAACAGCAGCTAGATGAAACTGGGATAAAGGAGGGATTTTCAGGTAGGTAAATCCCAAAATACAGCAAAAAGATGAAATTTGGATTAAATTAGCTCCAGATATCAAGTGTGTTAGTAAAATCATTATCGAATTTTTGAGTTTTGGTGGGGTTTGTTCCTCCTTCTCTCCCCATCTGTGAGCAGGGCAGGTTACCGGTCCCTGCCGGGGTTCGCCTCGGCTGGGGTTCCCTTTCCTTTGGTGTTGGAATGGCCAGGCAAAAGACTGCACAGTGCCTGTACCGAAACTGCACAGGGAATCAAGACAAAGAAACGAGGCTATTAAGTCCAGGTCTGCCAAAGAAATCTGGGAAGAGCAGGTGGCAATACGAAGCAAAAGGTCTACAAGGAACTTGGGAGCTGCTCCTGACAAATCTCGTTCTTACTGCGGGCAGAGCCACTCTCTGAACTCCAAGCAAATGTCTTACAGCAATTTGGGAAAGCAAAGACTTCAAAGCTTCTGTCCTTGCGCTGAGAACCTTCCTCCTCATCACTACAATCTGGTCTTTTCCAAAAGCAATGAGGCAGTTATCAGGGATTCTCCTCCTCATCTCTTTTGCATGTGATAAAATTAGTGTGACTGACTGCTCTTCCCTTCCGTCCAAGGTACCATCCAAGGAGACTTCTTTGAAAACTGCTCTTTCAAAAGAAGCCACCTTTGAGCTGTTAGAAAGCGAAACATCTCAGCAGTGCTGAGTTACTGAGAAATATTGTCACACTCAGATAACTGAAAAATTACTCTGAATCCTCCAGTTTCCCAGAAGTACTCACTTCTAGGCAGGGATCAATCAGAAGGATTTTTAGATCGTTACATAGATTTGAGGAGTCCTCTAAGAGTCTCCCCAAAAATGCTCTCTCAGTCAGATGTGCAGCAGCGTTAGCATAACACTCTCCACAATGGGGTTCTATCTCAATGCCACTTGGAACAATACAATATTCATAAAAAGCCACTGCTGGAATATATTATCTCATCAGCACATGATGATAAGATTAAATTGTTTGGTGTTAGAAGTGATAAGGATTACCATATCAGTGTTTAGCTTGTTGGATTTGTGTTACTTAGTGCCACTGACAGTAATCACATGAAAATTCTGGATAATTTCGAATGATTGAGTAATAATTACCAGACTGTGCTGTAGGCAAAGGGAAGTGCTGGACTCTGCACAGCCAGCGCGGCATTTGTACAATCACTCAGTGGGGTGGGATTTGTACCTAAAGAAAATCGGAGATGGAGCGCGTCCAGAGAAGGGCAACGGAGCTGGTGAGGGGTCTGGAGCACAAGTCTTGTGAGGAGAGGCTGAGGGAGCTGGGGGTGTTCAGCCTGGAGAAAAGGAGGCTGAGGGGAGACCTTCTCGCTCTCTACAACTCCCTGAAAGGAGGGTGTAGCCGGGGGGGGTCGGTCTCTGCTCCCAAGGAACAGGCGATGGGACAAGAGGAAACGGCCTCAAGTTGCACCAGGGGAGGTTCAGGTTGGATATTAGGAACAATTTTTACATGGAAAGGGTTATTAAGCCTTGGGATGGGCTGCCCAGGGAAGTGGTTGAGGCACCGTCCCTGGAGGTATTTAAAAGATGGGTTGACATAGTGCTTAGAGACATGGTTTAGTGATGGTTTTAATCAGGGTTAGGTTGATGGTTGGACTAGGTGATCTGAAAGTTCCCTTCCAACCCAGACAATTCTGTGATTCTATGAAAATTGACTGAGCTCATTTCCCTCAATCTTTTTCTTTGGGAAACATACTTCTTCAAATCAGAGCAGGACAAGACAGAAAGAAATAAGAAAACTACTTAAAAAATTACCCAGCTGTTCTACAGATCCTGCAACAAGTTCTGGACCAGATTTGGGCTCTTAGGGTAGGGAGTAGCCTATTGCTGTCTCTGGCTGCTAACATTGCAGGCTCCTAGACACTGTGGCAATACAAATAATCAGCTAGTGATGAGAGCATTAGGTGTTTACATGTGCAGCGAGCACTTGAGCACAGAGCATCTCAGTTTAGTTGAACAGTTGCAGCTTTTGCACATGCTGTTTAGGCCGTCACTTTCACAAAGCTGGCCCAAGAGCTTAACTTTAAATTATTTACCGTTAATTTTTGCCATCTTCAGTGTGCTCAACCTACCAGAAACACACACATCCACACATAAATGCAGTAGCTGCCAACATCAGAGAGAGCTTCGGCTTGATGGAAAGCCATAGAATAAATAAGTAGATACATAAACGCTGAGAAGACAAGAGATGGTGAGAACAAACCTCTAAAGCCCTATTTTAAACCCCAGTAATAATTAAATTTTCTAAGGCAACACATAGGTTTTTGCTCTATGAAATGAGAACTGGTGGGCATGCAGAGGATTACGGACAGGAAAGGAGTTTCTGCAGGTATTACATGTGCATATTCTTTCTCACTTTATTCCTTTCTGTATAAATTGGTCTCCTGTCCTTACAAAACTATTACACAGCAAAGGATGATTCAAGAAACAGAACTGCGTGTCGTGCACTGAAGCATCAAAGCTTTTCTGATACCCAAGGTAGCCACATGATCACGGTGTTTTCCCCTGAACTCACTTATCTTTTGTCACTGCGTGGTATGCTCTATCTATATTTGGAAGGCAGTTCTGCAACCCTTGCATTGAATAATACTCACTCTGGCCAATAGTCCCCAAACCCACAAGCAGAAATTGTAAAATCACAGAAACATAGAGCTGGAAGAGACCTCAAAAGGTCATGCAGTCCTTCCTCCTGCCCTCCCATCAGACCTGCCTCTCTGGGCTCATTCAGCCACACATCTCCCATGCTGGAGCTTTACCATTTCCCCAGAAACCTATCACACCTGATAATGTTTCCCTTAAAATTAAACATTCATCTTTCCTGATTAAAATCAAGTCTATTGTCTTTTATTCTCTCTGCTTCAGTCAAAGAAAGCAGATTATCACCCTTCATTCGTCTCTTCTTTAGACCGAAAAAAAAAATCCCAATTCTTTCACTTTCCTGATCCATCTTCTCATTATTTTTATTGACTGCCTCTAGATCGTCTCCAGTTGGCTTGGATCTGCTGGAGCAGTGCCCCAGCAGTAGTCCTGAGCGGAGCGGAGCCGAGGAGCGCTGTGGGCCCAGGAGGCAGCCCTTCTGTCCGTGCTCACAGGCAGGCGCTTCCCTTTTCACAATACCACGGCTCTGTTGACTCATGCTCAGCTGGTGACAGCCGAGACTATTTTCTGTTCTATCTGCTATTTAGCAAGCTGTTCTCTGCCTGCTTTGTTGTTCTGCAATTAATTATTCCTGTCTAGATGTTCTATCTGGCATGAGTACCCATTCCTCCTCATTTTCCCCTGGACTCTATTTCTAACTTTCAAGATCATTTTGAATTCCAAGCTTGTCCTCTCCCGTATCAGCAGGGCTTACAAATGTTACAGGGATGCTTTCCATTCTGTCATCCAGAAAACTAATAAACACACCGGACCAAGGACAAACTAAGGGCTTGATTCTATATCTCTGTATTAAGCAACATTGGCTGATAACTTTACATCTAAGGAATTATCTACATACAAGTAATAGAATCTTAGAATCATAGAACTGTCTAGGTTGGAAGGGAACTTTCAGATCACCTAGTCCAACCATCAACCTAACCCTGATTAAAACCATCACTAAACCATGTCTCTAAGCACTATGTCAACCCATCTTTTAAATACCTCCAGGGACGGTGCCTCAACCACTTCCCTGGGCAGCCCATCCCAAGGCTTAATAACCCTTTCCATGTAAAAATTGTTCCTAATATCCAACCTGAACCTCCCCTGGTGCAACTTGAGGCCGTTTCCTCTTGTCCCATCGCCTGTTCCTTGGGAGCAGAGACCGACCCCCCCCGGCTACACCCTCCTTTCAGGGAGTTGTAGAGAGCGAGAAGGTCTCCCCTCAGCCTCCTTTTCTCCAGGCTGAACACCCCCAGCTCCCTCAGCCTCTCCTCACAAGACTTGTGCTCCAGACCCCTCACCAGCTCCGTTGCCCTTCTCTGGACACGCTCCAGCCCCTCAATGTCTTTTTTGCGGTGAGGGGCCCAAAACTGGACACAGCCCTCAAGGTGGGGCCTCACCAGTGCCGGGTACAGGGGGATGATCACCTCCCGAGACCTACTCACCATGCTGTTCCTGACACAGGCCAGGATGCTGTTGGCCTTCTTGGCCACCTGGGCACACTGCTGGCTCATGTTCAGCTGGTTGTCCACTAACACCCCCAGGTCCTTTTCTGCCAGGCAGCTCCAGTCACTCTTCCGTAGGCCTGGAGCGCTGCATGTGACTGGTGTGACCCAAGTGCAGGACCTGGCACTTGGCCTTGTTGAACCTCATCCCATTGGCCTCGGCCCATCCATCCAGCCTGGCCAGATCCCTCTGCAAAGCCTTCCTACCCTCCAGCAGGTCGACACTCCCACCCAACTTGGTGTTACCTGCAAACTTACTGAGGGTGCGCTCGATCCCCTCATTCAGATCATTGATGAAGATGTTAAAGAGGACCGGCCCCAGTACTGAGCCCTGGGGGACACCACTCATGACAGGCCACCAACGGGATTTAACTGGATTTAACTCCATTCACAAGTCAACTGGAGCCAAGATGGAGAAATGAGGTCCTTTGAGTACAGAGTTATTAGTAACACAGATTGTTGCAGGTACTTGTCCCAGCAGGAGGGTAATAAAGAGGAAAAAGCCCATTTGGAAGGGAGGCTGGATGGCTACAGTCATTTTCATGCCACCAATTTTCTTTTTATTGGCCACAGCAGTTACATTCACCACAGGAAACCCACTGTAATCTGGCACAATATATGCCTTGTACTTTTGGATTTAGAACGTCTCTAAACACTTTTTCATAATTTTTCAAAATCTTATGCACAGATATAAATACACAGATACATCTGATGTCCCTGGTTTCTTGGTTTAGCACGTACTCAGCGACACTCCGACATCAATGACATTGGACGCACGGGAGCATTTTGCTGTGGGATACTTGAGCGACCAAAGCGGTGAGGGTCTGCAGGCTCCTGGAAAATCTGGGGGCTGGTTCTTTTTATTCTTATAAAAACTGTTACACCAGATTTCAAGCTAAATCCAGTCAAGCACAACATCTAATACTGTGTAACACTGGATACTTCGGAAAACAAGGTAAGAAATAGATTAATGGGTGGGTTCTTCTTCCTCTAACACCTTCCATGGATCTACCAATGGCTTAAGTATTTTCTAAGCAAGCATTTTTTTTTTTTTTTTTTTCATTTGGGTCATCACATGTTCAAGCTTCTACCTGACTAATTTCAGCTACTATTATTTTGACTAATTTTGGTATTTCTTAAACTGAGATGGATGGTATAAATCCCCTGGAATCTCCAATTGCATCAGTGCCAGGGCTCCATTGATTTTCATCTCATAATACCAATACGCACCCATCAGTGACTTGGCTTGAAACATTTTTGAAATATTTGTCAGAAGCTATCACATGAAAACTAAAAGGACAGAAGAAATGACTGTATAATTAAATTATTCAGTTTTCCATAGGGACAATGGGAAAAAAAGGACAGCCTTTAAAGGATTACAAGAAATCAGCTACTGCAATCAAATCTGCAAATGCTGCAAAATTGAAAGATATTGCAAGAGCTGCTGAGGCCACACAAGGGCAAAATTTTAGTGAAGTTCCACTAGAAATGCACAAGCAGTAATTGCATGACCCAACTGAAAATCTGAGAAACAAGGTTAAACAGGAAATAAGATGGCATTTACAGTTGTTGAAACATTAGCTCAAACATTCCTAAACTGCTTATCAGAGAAAAAGATAACACATTTTCCACGTTGGAGCAGATTTGCTCAGCTCAGTTCCTGTGTGCCCGAAGATAAAAGATAAGCACATTGAGCAGTATGGATACGTACAGAGAGCAGGAAGGGACAATGCCCCACTTCTACCTCAAGCATCCTTTTATCTCTCATGAATTTGTATGTGCTTGGCTTTTTTATTTTAAGTTTACAGCCTCCAGTGTCCCACCACAAATATCCTGAGTGAGCGCCGCTCGGTTCATTTCCCTTCCTGTAATTTATACCTTCTGCTCTGAAGCTTTGCATGTGCAGAATATCCATTCTGGCCACTTGTATGTGTGTCCGGTGAAATGGAAAGAACAGAAAATACCATCTCATTTGAAAATTAATTTTAGTCGCCCGGTCCATTCATGAGCGTTCCCTTCAGCAGAGCGATTCCTCCCATGCCAATTGTCTCAGGAACAAAAAATGGATAAATAGATACTGACCCCTTTTGTTGAACGGTGTGTTAAAGAAATTCTGTACCATGTTTTGGTACCACACGTATTGTACTTTATGCTATAGAGAATCAATATTTTGATGATACTTTCTGATAGCTGTTGATGAAAGGAAGACATGGAAAAATGACATGATACAGAACAAGGAGTCAAGAAATCTGGGCTGGGTTGGTTTTTTTTTGCTGTGCTCCTTTGTTCATGACATAACTAGAGACTTTGATTTCAGTGACGCAGTTTTCTGATCTGTAAAACAAGGATAACATCTGAATGTCTCTCAGTGGAATGACGAAATTTAATTTCAGCATGTGTACAAAGCACACTGAGATTGCTAAGGGGCAAAGTATTACTACTACATATTATAAGCGCAAACTTGGGAAATTTGACACAGAATGTTTAGGGTTTTTTCCCCTTTAGCTGACCTGTTGTTTTAAATAATAATAATAATTGGCATTCTATTAACACGGAGAGGAAACAACAGACAAAGGATTCTCTGTACACATGCTAAAGTGGGGAAAGCCAATATAACAAACAAGAAACAAAGAACAGGGCAAGCCTATGGTCTGAACATTCAAGTTAAAATGGAGCTGAATTTTTGTAAGGTTCCTTTTTACTCTCTTGAAACACTATATGATTCACTGCTACTTTTTCTGCATTCTTCCCTTTATGGGCTAATTCTGTGGCCCTCTGACGGGTAAATTTTCCATTTACGATTTCAAAGCCAGTTTTCTGCACAGGCCCAAAGAACCTACCCTTTAATATGGCCACGGACGATGTTTTATCCTTACTCTTCCCAGAGCTTAAACCCAGAGACAAAACAAGAAGAGACTATTCTAGAGCTCATTGATAACCAAGTAAGCATCAAAATTCAATCCATTGGTAACCGAGCAGGCAGGTGACCCATCCAAGTTAACATAGAACGGGATCTGGGAATTCATTCAACGGGGCTTGAGTGATGTTTTTCCTGGCTGGCAGGACCACCTTACCCTTACCCCACTCTTCTTTTGGAAACACGTACAAAAACAGTGGTGCTTGAAACACGGGACTCAACCCGGTTGCAAGCCAGCGAGCACCTGGTTATGCAGCAGGTACAACCTGACTCAAAACGTTTACGGCAGCTTTCTTGTGAATCCAGTGAACCTACGATAAATCCTGGGATGTGCTTCATCGTCAGACCACTCGAGCCTAGCAAATTGTCCACAGCACCCTTCCAGCTTCAACCTTTGCAGGCTTGTCCAGCCGTGGGTGTTTTCTATTGCTTCAGGCCAACGCTGCATTTGCTATGACAAGGTGACTCCGCTGAGCCATCTCCAACTCCCATCTGTCTGAAGCCGAGCCTAAAACTTGGTGAACTGCCTGAAAACTCAACCCTCCTTCCCTTTGGCTGGAGCCTGTTTGTTGGAAAAGTGAGTTTACACACGGATCCCAGACAGCTGGCCTGGAGGTCTCCCTCCCTCTCTCTGCCAGAGCTCCCTGTCGGAAGGGGATTCATCATCGTTAACGGTGGGGGTAAATTTACAGTTGCTGTGGGGACCGAAGTTACCCCCACGGGCCGGCCCATGGGGCAGCTGGTGAGCAAGCCCTGTCTCGTTCTGAGGCGGCCCGGGCTGCTGGGCCCTGTCTCGGGCCGGGCCCCGTGGCGCGGCCGTTTCCAACGGCTCCTTCACCACGGGACGGAGCAAGGGGAAGGCCCCCCCAGGCCGCCGGAGCGGGGGAAGGCCCCCCCAGGCCGCCGGAGCGGGGGCAGACCCGGGGCGACGGGGACGAGGGGTTCGCTGGACCGCCGGGCGGCAACTCCCGAGCGGGGTCTGTGAAGGCCGGGGCGGGCGCCGGGCGGGGGCTGAGGCGAGGCGCGGCCCGGCCCTGGAGGCCCGGCGGCGGCGCTGGCGGGCGGCGCGGAGCCTGCGCACTGCGGTCCCGCGTACCCCTTCTGCCCGGCCGGCAGTCGCGCGTCCCGGCGCTGAAGATGGCGGAGGGCGGTGGTGCGGGCCCCCCTCCCTCCTGCTCTTCCTCCTCCTCCTCCTCCTTGAAGGGGCTGCGGGAGCAGATGGGTAAGAGCGGTCAGTGCGGCCGGCAGGGGGAAAGATAATGGAGGGGGGGGGTCTGGGGACCCGTGCTCCGGCGGCCCAAGGCCGGGTGTCCTCCCCCCGCTTTCCTTCCGCCCCGCAGTACGCCCGGCCCCCTTCCCGGGGCGTGGGGGGAAGAAGAAGGGGTAGCGGGATGTGGGGCCGTCGGGCTTTGTGTCCGGCCGGCGGCGGGATGAGTGGGGGGCCTCCTGCCGGTGGGGCTGCCCGGACCCGCTCCCTCAGTCGGTGGGGCTGAGGAGCGTTCTTCCTTCTCCCGCCCCCCCCTTCCCCCCTCCGCCCCCGAGGCGTTAATTGATGACTGGGGACCTCTCGCAGCAGCAGGGCCGGCCGCGGGACAGCTTTGTGACACGGAGTGGCCCGTTTTTCACCGCTTCTTGGCGGGCTAAGCGTCTCGGTGGCTGTGGCGGCTGTGGCGAGCGGGCTGGCGGCTGTGGCAGGCGGCTCGTCGCGGCGGCGTGTCCGGCGGCTGCTCCGACACCGAGAGCAGAGGGCAGGGACAGTCTGTGGCATTGATTCCTAACCAAAGACAGGATGACTCTTTAGTTATTTTTTTTTTTTTACCGTTTTGAACTGGTGTCTTAGGAGTGCTAAAGAAACTATTGCTTTGGTTTTGTCCTCGAGTGTGTTTATGTGCCTGTTGATACCGAAGGTCCTTGGTAATGTCATACTCTGCAGTGGGTATTGTGCATGCATGGTGTATGTTCCAATCATAATTTCATGGCACATCTCCACAGGTTAGCTTTGTGGGCGAGCCGCAGGAAAAGGTAAACGTTTCCTTATCCCAGACTAAAAATAAGGAAAGGGATTTGTGGTTTAATCTAAACTGACCTGGATTATGTACAAAACCTACTCTGACAGCCTCTTGTTTGGTTGTTTTCAATGTACCTATGTAATTACATGAAGAAGAGTGCTGGCAGAAGGTCCTGAATGCGCAACTCTCATCTGGCAGTCTCTCTTCAGTCTGTTGTGTGTCAGAAATATTATTTAATTACTTCTCATTTTGCTTTCAAAATTAAGACAATCTAGTGCTCCAGAAGGATAATAATCTGCCAAAAGATAGCGCTTCTCACCTGCACAGCCCATGTCTATTTGATCCTTATCCTCCCTGCTAGAACTGCTGAATTTTCTTTTGTATATTGGATGCACTTACACTGTGGCTTCTAAGTTTTACTAAAGACGGGCACCCACATTTGCTGACAGCTGTCATGACCTAGATTTTGTCCCCAAACCAGGGGTGAAATGTTCCTTGAACCAGGCAGCTCCGTCTCCATTTAGATATGCACATGTTCTAATATGCACATCATGTTAAAAAACAAACAAAACCAACTCCCCTTACTAGATCCTGGAAAGGACAGACCTTGATTATTTTTTTTCCCGAGGGGGTAGAAATCACTGAACCAGAATCTGAACTTCAATTTACATCAAATGCATTTCTAGGAGTTCCATGTTAGAGGATGAACCTGCTAATGTGAGTTGAGGCAATACTGTCTGTGAGTGCGCAGGCCACTGCAGTTCTGCTCCCGACTTCTTGTCAGCAGCACTCCCTCGCTCTCTGGGAAAAGCAAATGATGTTTAGAAATCATCTTCGCAATCCCGTGGTTAACAGTGAAATTCGCAAGATAATAGCCGCTGTGTTTGCTGCTGTTTAGAGAAGTTGTGAGCAGCAACCAAGTCTGATACCGCAGCTGTTTGGAGAAGATGTAGAAAAATAAGGCAGGAGGAGGAACCTCATTCAGTCCCACACTGCCCTTCAGCTGGTTCGGAGAGGGACATAACTTTCTGCCTTTCTAAGCTCGGTTGGCTGGCTGGGGAGATTCTCATATCCAGAACACTTTCTAACTAGAATACTTGCACCCAGTTTCTGCTGGTCTCTGGGCAATTATGTGCTTTGCCATCTTAATCAATCTGGAGAACAGACATCTGTGCAAAACAAATACAGTACTGTGCACCTTCAGTCATTTGCCAGTGAACTTCTGGTTGGGAATCTCATGCTTAAGGACAATAGATATAAATTTGCAGCATCTTGCTGAGAAACCACGGCTCTTTCTGGTAGTCTGCCTGGGTGGTGTATAGATATACTTTTTGTATAGTTACCTTTTGCATAGGTTCCTTTTGTGGGTCCTAATTACAAGACACTGCTCGGTTCTTGTTCCCTGCTTCCAGTCTCTGTCACCAGCTTCTTGATGCTGATTTGGCCTGTGGCTGGTTGGTGCTTGTTAGTTATTTTAGGACTTGAAACTGTAGAATCCCGTGGTGCCACTTGTTACTAACTTCTGTACCAATGTGGTGAGTTTAAAGAGAATCTTTTTCTTGCCAGTTCAAGCTAGTATTGAGGTGAGGAAAAGATGTTTCTCTTTCTTGGAGTATCAACTGTAATTAAGATTCTACAGGCCCGATCATGCCTGCTGTGTCAGTTCTACGATTCCTTTGTAGCCATTTTCTGCCCTAACACTCTTGTCCAATCTTACTTCCTTTAGTTGGATGACTAAAAGCAAAATTTGCTGCTACAACTAGAAGCCAGTTAACATTTTTAGCAGTGATGCATGATCATCACTTAACATTAGAAATTAATTGTGATCGTACACTGGCATGTAAATGGCAGTTTCTTACTTTATTCTTATGATCCATTCTTGCTGCTGTCATCCTTCAGGGATGAAGAGGAATTTTTTCCCATATTCTAATACCATAACCACTGCTGAGCTCGTTAAGATATCAGAAGAGGGGAATAGTCAGTTACTTGTGGTTTAGCCAGTAAGTGAGGTTTTTCTTGAATAGCATGGGTAGTCAGAATAAAAACACTTATAATTTTAGCTGTTGTAGCCTACATTTATTGTTTTAGCTTCATTTTCACTGAAATACTAATGTCTCCTATCCTGTCTTTTGTAATATTGGTGGTAGAGAGTGTGTATTTGTTTTTTGCCAGAGCTTGGCTTCACTGTTGCTGGGATTTCCACTTGTTATTGAAGTACTGCTGTGAAGGTTGTTAAAAACAGCATATTAAAATGATATATGTGTGTTTTTCCTTTCCAAGATCTGAATGATCTTTTGGGAAACCTGTCTCAGGACATGGGACAAAAATTAAGTGCCTTTGTTAACAAATCTAGCTGCAGGCATAATTCTCGTGACCTGCATGGCCAAACCCAGTTTGGTCGGAAGTTGTCTAATAAAATTAACAGCTTCATTCCCTCTCATCAGTTGTTTCTCCCTGTGTGAGCAACACTGTCTGGCTTCGTCCATCCTGCCTGAAGCACAGTTCCTGGTGACTTCTTTACCAAATACATATATATAGAATTGGCACAAAAAGAAGGCTGGTTGGATAACTAATAGTGAAACTTCACTGCTCAAGCAAGTAGTGAGGAACATGCACAGAATTGTCTGGTCTCTAGGTAATAGGTATAAAAAGTAATTTAGGAACACGAGTTCGTATCAACAGCTGTGGAAGTGCTAGAGACCTCCTTGGCAGAGCCCCGGTGGCAAAGTCCCACAGCAGAACCTGGTGAGTGCTGTCTGGAGAAAATGCTTTGGGATCCAGAAGCATCTGTCGGTCAGCCAACCGCTGAGTTGACCTCTGCATCAGAGCTGCTTGTTGGAGGAGAGAAAGAAATTACTTTTGAATTTGGATCCTTAAAAAACCTTTGGGTTTTACAGAGTAGTTGTGAGTAGAGGTGGGCTTCAGAACTTGTCTGGGAAGCTGCAGGACAAGGAAGAGATTCCTTTGCCGGGTTTCTAATAGCATGGGGGTGCTACAGTAAGAGCATCTTCAGCATTTGGTATTGTTTTACTTGGTGGTGTTTGTACCAATAGCTTGTACGTGTGCCATCTGTGGAGCAAAGGTGGCCCGGTGACCGGGGCTTTCAGCTGGTGTTCACTGGGCCTGGCTTCAGTTTCTTGTTTCGTTAAACTCCTGATAACTTTGGAGAAAGTCTTCAAGGTTTTTCTTACTTCATCTTTTTTCCCTGCATGGAAGTAATAGTAACACTGCTTTAGAGAGTGCCGAGGTGATAAATGCAAAGAATTACACAGAAATTGGATTTCCTGTAGATCCCAGGGGTGAAAGAGAACATTCCCAAGCCAGGCCAAGAACTTAAAGCTCATAGCCATTACAATTACATTAATTTCATTCTTGTTCACAGAAATGCAATAGTACAGAGTAGGGATAATTTAATGCTGATTCATAAAGATGTATGCTATGTATTAGGTGCTTAACATTTTGAAGATTACTTCCAGTTGTAAGTAGTTTATTTAAAAAAAAAAAAAAAAGGTTTATTCTAATTTAAAACTTTAAATTCTTGAGATTTCTCCAAATGCATCCAAGAAAGATGCCTTGCTATAAAGCAAAAAAAAATAAATCTCAAAACCATGTGCATATACAGCATATTTTTGGAAATTCCTCATACAGAATGTTCCATTCTTTATATGTTTCTTCATGTGCTAAAATTGCAGAAGATAAATTTGGATTCCACGCTTCAATTCAGTTGGAAGTATTAAACAAATAATGACTTGCAAAGATTGTAACTCTAATGGTGAGAGCCCAGAGATACTGTGGCTTGTACTATCCCTAACTGGGCACAGCTGTAAAATGTGACCAAAAAGAAAAGAGATGGCAATTAAGAAAAGCCCTGGGTTGCTATGAGATAAATGGAAGAAGTACCCTGCGTTAGTTGTAATCGTAAGGGTATCAAATGCTGCTGTCTGTCTCTGAACTTGATTCAATGATTGGAGGTGCTTGCACCCCTGTTGTGAAAGGATACCCTGACAAATAAAATTCTGAGCATGCAATTTTAATGACTTTTCTGAATATGACTTATCAGGTGACTTGTGATATTTTAAAAACAAACTAGGGACTCCAAATTCCTGATCTACTACAAAGAACCGTTTAGCTTCCAATTACTCAGCCTGCAACCAGGTAATTCTTAATTAATGGTATGCTTTCTGTGTGTTTGCACATGCCTGTCCAATAATTAAAACTGTTCTAGATGCTGGTGATTAACTTGTTTGGAGTGTGGGATTCACGGAAGAAAAATCAAATGCTGACATGGAATGCTGTGGTTTTGTTGGCAAGAGAAGCCGCGGCTGCCCTCCGTTGTGCCACAGCCATTCACCCCGTGTGCCTGTGGTGTTCCGGATACTTCAGTGAACACAAGCCTTTGCTTTTCAGGAAGAATGTCCACGTTGCTTGACGTTTGTTTTCTTCTAAATTATTTTCATTTTCCAGTCAGTTTTGAACTTCTGCTTTCTAGGGGAAGGATCTGTAGCTGAAGTTGCCTTTGAAGAAAACAGTTGCCACCAGCTGTGCTCAGAACACCTCTGTCTTTCCTTATAGCATTTTTTGCCTTCATAATTCACAGAGAACTTTTAAAATTTTGTTTTATGAGTACTTAACTGGCCCTTAATTTACAGATACCCTCTGATGTTTAAATGCACTGACCTGAATCTTGGGAGGGAGCAAAGATACTGTAGTGGCCTGTGAATCATCTTCTCTGGGCAAGTGTTTTAAAGCTTCCAAGTTCTAAAATTCCCCCCCTCAAGTCTGAGAGGGATTGGCTACAAGAATATAGAAATCCTATAGAGATCTTTATACTTAACAGAATTTAATAGAACACATTCATTTATTTGAAAGTTTATCCTCTGCTTAGTTTTGCCAAGAGAATTTCTTAAAGGAACACAATTTCGTGGCACAGCGTTGATCAATGGTATGTAATTTGTGTCTGGACATTCAGAACCAAGGCGGTTGTCTCCAGAGCAGATCAGTGTGTGTCACCTTACTCACTTCCAGACTTCTCTGAAAGACTTTCTGCCGCTACGTAATGAATTAAGCAAAACAATAGTTTCTTTATTGGTCTCTTTGCCCTTTTTATCCTGCTTGGCTTTCTTACACCCATTTGTCATTTTTCACTTACCTGTTCTTACAGCTCTTTGGGACAGGGACTGATTTGTGATTGCTTTGCTGTGGTCTTACGTTACTTGTAGTCGAATGCCTCAGAGCTTTTGGTTTTTAATTAGTTAAGCGTACAGTTTTAAGAAAACTTGCAGTTTAATTCATTTTACATTTTGTACCACCGTGTTCTGCTTTAACCAGTGGGTTTGCTGCATTAAGACCTGGTAGTGTCTATGAGAACTGTTCCAGTGCGTGACTGTATTGAGTGATTTGATTTGAGTCTGGCCTCTTGGGGGTAAATGCCAATACAATCCCTCTTCTTCCGAAGCAGAGACAGCGTTTGAATGAGCTCTGAAGTTACCACAAGAAATTCATCAAGTGTAAAAGGCTAAAGCAGTAGTTTTCACTGCTACCATGTAAAGGAGTTATTATCCTTTCCTCTAAAGAAAGCTCAAAATGGTGTTTTCACAGGGTTTATCTCAAGTTAGTTGTGACTTGTAGTGCTGGGCTGTGTTCTTTGCTGGCATTGTTTGGGCTGGGTGTATTAAACAATAGCCAGCCCGCAAATATGGGGACAAAAGCATTTACAAGGACAGGCTTGGAGCGAACAAAAGCAAGTGGACTGCTTTGGAAAGGGAGAAGTAGCAGACAGAAGTTAGCTGATTTCCAGTGTTAGGGACAGTGCAGTATAAAAGAAAGAAATAATACAATGGAGAAAACAGATGTGGAAGAAGAGGAGAGAGCAGAGGTTTGTCTTCAAGTTGCTTTTTTCCGTGCCTGCGCAGGAGCGTGAACAGAAGTCAGTTTAAGGCAGCCTCTAGAGCTGGAGGAGTAAAGCTGAACTACCTGATCTGCTATTCTCTGGGTTTCGCTGACACTTGAGCTCGAACTGTGGTGGGAACTAAACTGCTCTGTGCAAGTTAAAAGTGGGACTGCTCTGACATCGTTCAGCCAGTCAAATGTGAGTGACAAAAGATGTTAATTTTTTTTCTAATCTACTTCAGGAGCCTGAAGCACTGTAAAGTGTTAGTAAAGACAGGATGACCTATTTGTACAGCAGAGTGGCTACTAATAATCTTCCACTCCGTGTTTAAAACTCCACCATTTTACCTTTTTTGTCCGTTAGCTGTAAAACCTGTGACTAATTCAGTCAGGTTTGGAGCACTTAACCTGTAAAATCTTTATATATGAGATATATATCTTTATATATGATATATATAAAAATCTTTATATAAAAACATTTAAGTTACGTCACAATGTCAATGCTACTACATTTCACAGTGAATCCACTTGAAATGATGTAAGGGCATATTTATTACATAAACTGCTTTCATTTGATTCCAGTGTACTAGGATATTTTAGAATTTCCACTATGCAGAAACAGGTAAATACTGATTTCTGTTACATTTGGGAAGATTCACAAGGGACTTTTAGTCATAGTTTATTGCATCAGCGTTACAGTCAATGTCTAATATATCTTTAAAAGAAATCACTCAAGATGGATGAAAGCAGTTTCTGTTTATTTTGCAGTTGGCGAGAAGAGTTCGTAGTTGCCAACCCACAGAAACTTGATGCAGAAATACTCTCTTTACATCTAAAATGCTGCCTTAATGTATTCTGGTGGAGAATGTTATGGAGAGTACAAATGGCCTTAGTGCTTTGCTCTTTCATTGAGAAACATAATGAGCGTTCCAACCTTTCCAAACATCTGGCTTCCCTGTGGCTGTCTTATTAGGCCTGTGCTTCTAGAGAGAGAAGAGACCAGAGCAATGTGTGGCCGTTTGCTAAAGAGCATAGTTGGGACTGTAAGGCCTCTGTATCCCTTGTGTAGGAAGCAGCAGCTCTCAAGAGAGGTCATCGTGCAGACAAGCTTGGTAAGCACAATGCAATAAACAGATTAATAACTAATGCCAGGTGGAGTGGGGAAATGATCCGACTTGCATTAAAGCGAGTTGGGAATTTGTGAGTTGGAGAAGCGTCCCACTTGGAGGGCCTTTTGTATCATGGTATTGCATCAAAAGAGATCAGTGAAAGATTTTGTTGTTTAAAAACAAAAAAAAAGGTGACAAGTGGATCATGCAGAATACAAAGGCTTTTCTAGCTCCTTTGGGAAGGTGAGGAAGAACCGTGGGCAGGAAGAGAGTAACAAAGGAGAAAGCGAAGGCAGCAAAAAGCCAGTGAGTGAGAGTAGAGTATCCGCCATGGTTCGATTTCATTTCTTTCAAGTGGTGATTAATAACATACCTTACTAATAAAGAACCCTAAACTGTGAAGCCGGGTGTCCTTTCCAGAGAAAGGGGTGGATTTAGCTTGTCAGCCCTGTGTACAGGCAGCGCTTCTTACCAACTTTGTGATGGCTTCTTCAAGAGTTGGTGACATTTTTGTACTCCTCAAGCATGGTGCCGGCAGTTGCTCTTCTCATTAAGTAGAGAGAAGCCTAACTCTTGGCTGAGCGGTATGAGCAAGGTTAAAATAAGGGAATAGGAGTGACAGCAGGAATCAGTAGGACTCCAGAGGAGATACTTTCACAGTGTGTATCGCTTGTGTTTGGAGTAAGGGTGGTACTCACCTGATGTAGCTGTCAGATAATGGTGTAGCATCTCTGCAGAAAGGTTTCGGAGCTGGCTGCCAGTTTGCTTAAGGACAAATTTTGATTCCTTGCTCTGAAACATTCAAGTTTGGTTTAGACGATGTGCTTCCTCTGGGGAAAAACATACAAGAGATCAACCCACAAATTAACTAGCAGCCTTCCTGGCTGGTGCCTCTCTGATCGTGCCCTGGGCTGAACAAATAGGTAACGTGTCTTTGAGATTGCTTCAGCTTTGTAGGTTTCCTCATAAGAAATAAGGAGTGTTTTGTTAATGATGTGATTTTATTGATCTTTTTTAATGTTTCCAGCTCTTAATCTGAGTGTGGGTGTTTAAGGGTAAGTGAAAACCTAGACATTCTTGCAAATATGTCTCAAATACTTACTTGTGGAACTGCTAATTCATATACTACAAAGGAATGCTTGTGTCAGGAGTCTTCCAGTGGGATCGATACTTGTGATGAACTGAAGAAATTATCCTAAACTGCCTTGAACATTGGGAAGAAAACAAGATTGTTGTACAGAATTAGCTGCAGAAATGGGCTTGAGGGGAGGAAGGCACATAAAGGTAATAAAATAAATGTCCCATGCAGGGAGTAAACATGGAATGAAAGTGTTGTGAGTAGTCTGGAATAAGGATAAGACAGGAAGCTCTTCTGGGCTGCTGAAGCCGAGAGACGGTGTGCACTGCTTTCGGAGATCTGTGTGCTTCCCGTCTGGTGACTGCCCAGACAAAACAGGAGAACCATCTGCCTTCCAGCTGGTCCATCAGAGGGTGCCTGCTGGGGAGCTCACATGTTGGTTGTGGAGCCTGTCAGTCCTTGCAGCCCAAAGATGGGACGTGAGGATCAACCAGGAAAGAGAGAAAAAAAGGGGGAAAGTAGGGACAAGAGGAATGCACAGAGAGAGGGCTTTTCTGTTCATCATTAGAAGCTTTCGGTGTTATCCATCTCTTTGAGGGTGCATCCCTCTGGTGTCCTTTAAACAAGGAGGAATGGTGTAAAACCAATACCCGATTTTTTAAAGCATCTAATATACAATCTTGCATCCATTTGTCTTAACCTGTGTTAATTAAGGAGTGGGAATCAGCTTAAAAGACAGCACGCAGAAATCTCAACCTCGAATGCTGACTTTCTTCTTCTTTCCTGAAAGCATGAACAAAACTTATTAAAAGCAAAAGTATGTGACCAGTGTTACTGGAAAAAATTACTATCCGCTGGACAAACAGTAGCTGCCTGTAGTGGAGCAAGACAAAAATGGCATCTTGTAGATTTGACGGTTTGCTATAAAATCAGGTATTTTGCTAGGAAGTTCACTTTTTGGTTTATGGATTGCTTATTGGCTGCTTCTTACCTGCTTTCAGCTTTTATGCAAACACTTAGATTCATAACAACGCTTAACATTCAGGAGACCTAACTTCTGTTTCACAGTCTTAGTCTGGGATTTTTTTATTTGTTTGCTTTGCATAACGTGTAATTAAATCCCAAGAAGCAGAAGGATTGCTGTGCAAGTGGGCACGTTCTGCTCTCCTCTTTAGTTCGGGAAGGGAAGAGCGAGCGGGGCAGCATCCGTCCAGGTCACCGACACCGAGAGAGGCGGTGGGATGGAAGCCTTAAACCTGGCTGCGGGTACAGGGACAGAGCCGGGTCAGTCCCTAATGAGGTTTACTAAGAACAGCAACTGTGCGGGTCTTTTGACAGCCTTGGCAGGGACCGAGGGTATTAACTCAGTGTGAGGACTGAAATAGAAAGTTTTATTTTTGGCACCGGACTCTTCAGGGCATATTGGAAACCCGATGGGCCAAGAGAAGTACAGTTGTGCCCAGCGTGAGGGAGGCAGCACCGGACCTGCGCAGTGAACGGGGTCCGGAGGGTGGAAAGGGAGAATGGGCTTTATCTGGCCTGGTGCCTCCTGTGGCAGCTGGTGCCTGGCGCTTCCTTTGGGTTGGTTTATCCATGACACTCTTGGCTAGACACACAGCACTAAATGGTGATGAGGGGGCAGAAGGAAAACTGCTTCCTGAATGACCTGACCATTTTCTGTTCCAAATAGCCCTGTTCTATTCTGCATGAATGCAAATATTATTATTGGCCACGTGTGTGGCTTGTACTTTTATTAATTTTAGCTGAAGCATTTAAAGGTAGATTACTGTAAAATAAGCACAGACATTATGCCGATCACAAATTATAGTTGTGAAAGCCTTAAGTGATTATTGTGGGAGGGGAAGCTCAGAACAGAAATGAGATTTAATTTGCCTGTAAGAAAATTTTTCTTCTCCAGGAAGTTTGCTGAATATGTCCATAAAGGCATCCCCCAGTAACACAGCACATGACACAGGTTGTAGTGAAATGGTTGTTAATGGGTTTCTAGTTCTGGAGTATCCTGATTAATTACGGAAGTATTAGGCTTATTTTACAGCGATAGATAGATTTTGTGAAAATTATTTTAAGTGAAGCTTCGCTCCATAGCAGACTGCTACATTCATTATGGAAAACTAGGCAAACGGTGGGCGTCTGTGCCAAAAAGTATTTAAATGTATTAAAAATTTAAGATTAAAGGAAAATACTGTCTGTATTTTTTTTAAAGGTTGCAGAGTACAACAGCATGCAATTTGTTTTCTCTTACTGTAGTAGAATGTGGATTTTGAAAATCACAGTTTCATACTGTAAATTTACCATAAAATTGGTGAGGGCCGTAAAACCTGTCTGTTGACCTGAGACTTAGCAAAATTGAGCTAACGCATCTTGGGGATGCATCTAACATGATGGCTGTTCTCTTTTAATAATCTTTTATTCAAATCCCCAGTTCACTTTTAATTTGAACTTTCTATTAGTTAAATGGATTGCCTCTGTGTAACACAGAAGTGCACTCCTAGTGCCTTTAAGTCTGGTACTTTAAATCTACCGTTTTCAAATTTATAAGCACGTTGTTTCTATGCAAATAATGAAGCACTGAAGCAGTGAATATAAGTATTTTAACTGACATAGAAAATCTTTGGCTGAGTATTTCCAAACTTTTCTCACCTCTGTGTCCTTTGCAGGCTGTTCTGTTCCTGTAACCCACTTTCCTGTTCTCTACAACTTCAAGTAATTTTTATTTTTTTTTTTGCAACCTTAATTAATTAAGATGAACTAATTGCTTTGCAGATATGACACTTTTTTTTAAATGAGTGCCTTCTAATAATGAACATTATTCAAGTGGTTATTTATTTTCTTAAATGCATAATTAAATACATAATCGCCTACATCCATTATGACTGGTTTGTTCTGCAAAATTTCGAATAAAATACTTCTGCAAGTAAAATAAGATCGATATTGTGCTTGTTTGAATTGCTGCTTTCTTCTTACTGCAACTTTGTTACAGAAATTTTGGATGTTTGAACTTTGAGAGTTGAGGCAAAATTCCAGTGTTGGTTTTAACTACCCCAGGTGTGGGGCGGATTTATTCCGTGGGGCTGGTTTCCCAGCTGGGCTGGGCTGCGTTGGCTCAGTCTGTCTGTCCTTCTCCTGTCTCTCCTCCCTTCCCACTGGGGAGTGGAGAAAGATGCAACTGGGTCTCTATATCTGTCTTAACCTTAAATGGTATTTGAAGAAGGTTATATTAGGTTATATAAATGCCCTGGCTGTGTGTTTTTGCTCTCGGAACAGCCTGGAGTAGGCTTGGAGTAGGCTGCTTTTCCTCAGGCTGTTTTCACATCTAGTTGTGTTGGGAATAAATAATTTTGTTGTTCTCCACTTGGTCAATTTTTGGGCTAGATTCCCATCCACGTGACGTGTAACGATGTACAAAATCAGCTTTTTGAGTGACTTTTGATCTACATAGTGAAATTACAGTGAGCTCTTTTTGAGCTGTTCTCTCTGCCAATTGGAAATCCTACTGTGTCACAGCATATCTGGTCTCTGACTTGTTTGAAAAGAGCCTCCAAGACGTATGGGATGGAACTGAGGAAGACTTCTGTTGGGTGCTGCAATGAAAAATTAATTCAAGACATGGCAACAGCTGCGGATGACAATTTAGAGTTGCTGAATAAGTATTGTAATCGGCATTTATCACTGACAGCACATGGGATTAAACACTTGGAGGTGATTGTCCTTGGGCACAGCCTTAGGGAGGGTTATTACCATGACACAACCAGTTGTCATGGCAATGCCTGGAGGAGAGGGAGGTGCTTCCTTCCTCCTGTGCATTCTGCACTGCTCTATTAAAGAGAAGCCTGTCATCATTCACAAAGCTGTTGTCGTCTTCTTTTAAAATATAACACCAAATTCTACTATTTGTCCTTCACATTATGATTGAGATCACGGCACGTTAAGTATTACTTTTATGAATTGCCTTTTCTGTTTAAAATAGGCATCAACTTCTTCTGTCTCACATTCGGTTGATTGCATAGCATGTTCTTTTGCTTCCCCCAAAGTTGGGCTTTTCTCTAAGAACCAAGTTGGTGTCCCCGTCTCTGTCAGCCGAGGTGAGAACAAGGTGTCACTGCTGGGAGGCCACTCCTGTGCAGGAGAAGGGGGTAGTGCTGTCTTCCAGGCTGCCCTGCCTGCTTTCCCGCTAACGCTTCACCTTCCCACCCTGAAGGGGCGATCAGTTAAAGTGAAAGTTGATAGCAAAAGAAAGAAAATCTGTGGAAAGTGATACAGTAAATTAGTCTCCCTGACTTCTTAATGGGTTTTGTTATTTAGCGAAATGAATATTGCTAGCATTTCATTTCTCTATGATTAACTGGGGGTCACATCCCTGCAGTTCACTCTACTCATCTTGGTGAAACTTGAATAAGGTGAATTTGAGCACAAATGCTCAAATTACTGTTTTAGAGTCTAATCTATAATTAAAAATTATTTTTGAAGATCCAGTTTTAGAAGTACGTTGTAAGCATCCTTTAATGGTCTACTTCATGCAGCTGATCCACTTTCTGTTTCACGTCATAAAATAATGAAAGGTCTTCATAAACCTTTCCCTGCTTGGGTCTCATCAGAGTATGATCCTACTAGTGCTATTTGACTATTACATACATGTGTTCAGCCTGCAAATACACATGCAGTAGCAAAGAGGTTTTTTTTATTAAGTGTGAGTCATACTCATAACTTTGCTAAATATTGTTTTTCTTCTTAGAAAAGTTATTTAATGAGTTTGATTTTTTTTTTTTTTAAACTCTACAGTCCTTTGCTACACATTTTAAAACATAAGGTTTTGTAGCTCTTGTTTTTACAAAGAAAAGCTGTGCAGGTCTGAAGTCTTAATCAGCAAGTTTTTTCTTCTTACAAGTTGAGCAGTCCCATGTTAGTTATTCAATAAAAAGATCCACAACCTCAAATGGAATTTTATGTGTTTATTTTAGATATTTATTTCATGAGTTTTAGTTGTAGAGGTTTTCTTAACATGGAATTATTCTTTCTCGCAGTTGCTGCAGCCCAAGCCATAGCAGAAGAAAGAAGAAGCCAAAGTGGCATTAGCCCTATTGCAGTCCAGACCTCAATAAATATAAAGACAGCAACTAAACCAGGTATAATTATTGCTTGTTGTTCTTAATGAAGCACTGGGTTCACAAGGGAGAATTAGCATCTTCTAAAAAGAAGTTTGATGCTCTTTCTTCAGGAGGCATGAGAGCAAAAAGCACCTGGTAGGTGGTTCGTAGATTCATTGAAGGTCTGGTTTTGATGACAGATTTTTGCTCTTGACTTGCGCAGAGTTCAGTTGATGAGGTTGGGTGTCTTTTCAGTGGGACATAAATGATTTTTTTTGTGCTCTGGTCAAACCAGTTCACTTCTTGCTGAAATTCAAGTTTTTATACCTGCAAAGACTTAAGCAGTCTTGGTTCTGCTTTGCCTGCAAAGTAGCTGTCCTGCAGCACTTAGAATTTGTCATGACGGGTGAACTATCTGTTCTCAGATTGAGTTTTCCTAGATTCCCCTAATTCTTGATCATAGGAATTAATAAGTACAAGAATGTGGATCAGAGTCGAATTTGGATATGTTCTCACATGTGCCTGGCATCTGCTCAGGCTTTCTTTTGACTGTATGCATTGGGCCTTTTCATACTGTGTCTGCTTTCTGCTGCTCCTATTAAAAATAGTGGATTGGTGGTTGTGAGGGAATGGAAAGGCGAAAAAGGAGGGCATTCAGCTTCCTATGAATTTTTCAAATGACATCTCTCATCTCTATATACAGTGTGCAGTGCTCTGCATTGTGCTTCTCTCGGGAAGTTCCATTATCCTTTTGATAGTAAAGACTTTTTTAGTTAAACTTTTTAAGTTAAATTTGAATATTCAAAATGACTGACAATTATGTGTCTTCAATTTTTCTTTTGACAGTGATAGATGGTTCCGCTCTAAGAACAGAAGAAAGACAAAGACTTGCCAGGGAGCGTAGAGAAGAGCGGGAAAAGCAACATGGTATTCTCATGTTTGATTTAAAATATAACTTCTTAAAATACTTGTGATAAAGGAATAACTTACTCTCTTACTCCTTGTTCAGTGATTTTTTTTTTTTTTGATTTTTTTTTTTTTTTTCACTTTACTGGGGACAAGAGACAAGATCAGCTTTATGCTGTTAGTGATGCCAATCAGTGCATGCGTGCACAGCCAGAGACGAAAGGGTCACAGCGTGCCCTGCAGCCCTGGGTCTCTGTCTCCCAGCTCTCTGGCCTGTATGTGTGTTTCTTAACATAAGAGCAAAGACACACAGCAACAGAAAAGATTTGTGTTATCCTGACAAGGAGAGAGGATAGGACTAGGACGGATATAAATTCAGAAGTATTCTGGGAACTTTACTTGTTGATACTGCCTGTGCATTGTAGGTGTAATTATCTGGTCTCCCGGTTCATTTCATCTCTCTAGCCACAGAAAATAACTTCCACTGTGTATTGAACCACTAGCTTTTTGTCACAGGACGTGGAGCTTCTCTTAAAGTGCGCACAAGCTGTCCTGGGCGGAGGTTGCGGAGAACAGTGACATAACTATTTTGAACTCGGATGCAATAATTGGGGGGTTTTCCCATCTTGTCACTTCGTGCTTGAAATCTTTTTGTTACCTCTTGTTCTAAAAAAATGAAAATTGCAACGTAGAAAATCCTGCCCTTTGATACTCAACTTACTGCTTACTTGTAAAGACTTATACATAATACTTACTTATGATGGCAAGAAAAGTATACGCTTAACATCGGGTATGTGCATATCCTGATGTTCCTGTCTAGACAGTAAAGTCTAATGGCAGGAAAGGTTCTAATTCCTGTCCAACCTGGGGACAGAATTAGACACCTCTGTCATCGTGTGCAGTGTCATCCAGCACTGCAAGCTAATCTTGCTGTATATTTTTGACTTAAGTGGTGATAATTTTGCTTGGTAGTCTCTCGCAAGTTGTTGTCATATCAAGGAATAGTTAAGTTTGATTTTAAGTTTTTTCTTAAAAATTTACAGCTGCCAAAGAGACACAAATCCTTGAAAAGGAGAGAAAAGCAAAACTCCAGTATGAAAAACAATTAGAAGAAAGGCAGAGAAAGCTAAAGGAACAGAAGCAGAAAGAGGAGCAACGGAGGGCAGCAGTAGAAGAAAAGAGAAAACAGAAAATAGAGGAGGAAAAGGTACCATGTGTCAAAGTTTTATAGTTTTAAAGAAAGTCCTACACTGTTTTTCTACACTACCGTGCTCTGAAGTGGTACGAAATAGATAGTGAAATGGTGAATGTGTTAGAATATAAAAGTATTTTCCACATCTATACAGTGGGCTATATAGACACATCCTGCCTCCCCATCCCAGCCTAGCTTTAACTACCCCTGAAGCACTCAGGACTTTAGGAGCTGTGGTTACTCTTTGGCCACTGGTTATTTTTCACATGAGCAAAAACCCCACCCCGTATTCCTACATTTCTAGATTCCTTTCAGTGCACTTTGTAGATTCTGTTTGTAAATCAGCATGGGTGACAGGTCTTAGACTTTCCTTAATTCTCTGTCTTGCTTCCTGGGAGCCCCGCTGTGGCCTAAGAGGCTCACATTCTGTCAGTTCTTCTAAATTATGATTTATTACTATACGTTGTGCAGTTGATAATGTTATCTGTGTAGTGACCATTTGCTGCTTTGAGCTGTGTATTGACTGTTCTTACTTGGCTCTTTGCTGGTCTATGCACAGTCAAAGCAAAGGCAGAGCAGTATTTGAGTTATGGAATTCATGGCAGGACTGAGAGAAGCTGAAAGTAGAAATAAATACATGAAGTTACGCCATCCCCTTTGAAGAGTAGGTCTGCTAGTGTGAATTAAATGTGGTGCAAGTTCTGAAGGGTTCATTTCCTGGATGTTAGCAGTAAAAGCATGACACACACATGTGCTTTCCTGAGGTAGTTGTAAGAACTTGCTGTGGATGATGGAGGAGGAGCCTGTAAGCCTGGCTAGCTGTTCCCGTGGAGTCCAGCCGTTGTTATATTGTTCTAGCAATACATCTTTTTTTACCCTTTTTGACTGGCAGTATCCTACACTGGTGTTTGGTCATCTGTAATCAGCTTGTGGGTGTTTTCACTTTGATATTCCATTTGAACTTCATGGAATAGTTTACATTGCTGAAGAACAAGGAGAAATGTTAGGGTGGGCCGACTGCAGTCCAGTGCAGTATCATCTCTAAGCAACTACTTTAAGCAAAAAGCATCCCTTATGCTTCAAGAGGTGTTTCCCCTAAGCCTATAGTACATTTATTCTTTTAATTTTGAGGATAGCGGGTACGTTTTAAGTGGCCGCTGGGGTGAATAATCAAGGAAGACAAGGAGTAGCCCATGAGTGTTTGATCGGTCTTAACCTTGGCTTTTACGTGGTCCCTGGAGACAGATGATCTTGTACACAGAGTTATATGTAAAGAATTCAGCAGGTGGGAAAGTAGCGCACACTTGATGTCTAAACCTTGCTTTCAACCACAAAGTGAAAACAGATCTTGACTTTTGTGCTCTGACGTTAGAAAATAATGACTTTTAAAGAAGCTAAGCTATCTTTGGGCAATGCTTTGCCAGCCAGGTATCATCTGCAGTTGTAAATTTAGTAGATGGAAGTGCATGAAGAAATACAGTCTGTTACTTCAGCCAAGTCTTGTTTAATTAATCACCTTCCTTAGATAAAGTAGAAGCAGCAGCACAATAGCAAATACGATGGGAAAAGAAGTGGTTCTCTGCCTAAGAGAGTCTTGGAGATAGCTAGCCATGGCTGGGATTGAGATACCTGGCTTCTCACAGTTACTCAATTATTCTGTACAGCTCTGCAAATCATTATGTTGATGTCTTGAGCTGGTAACTGATTTTCTGTTGTTTGTAAAGTGAAGCCTATGGCTCTAACTAGGACTTTGCAGAATTACCACACTGCAGATCCCTCCATGAAAGTACCATCGGCAGATTACATCATGTCTGGGTACTTTGGCACATTATGTAAACTCTAGTTCAGGGTTCTTTAACAGAGGGGAAGCTGAGCTTTATATTGAAACAAAACCTTTTAATTTTATCTTTTGTCAGTGAAAGGAATCCCTCCTCCCTTCCATCCAAGTTTACTTTGTCTGTTACACACTGTGACTTTTAGTTTGTGTCATGAATTGGTGTTGAAAAAAGGTGAGAGTCTTGTGTCCTCAAGAGAGAGAAATGTTTGGATAATGAGTCCCTTTGGCATCTTCTTGGAATGTATCAGCAGTAAATACTGCTTCAAAAGGTCACTTGGGATATGATTATTCCAGAAGAGAAATCTGTTGTTGACACATCTATGGAAACCTGACTGATTATGGAGAAGAAACAGACTACCATGGTTAGATTTCGTCTTCATGCACAATAGGGGAAGTTCCCACATCAGCAGTTCCTGGAGACAGAAGAGACAGTTTCTCTCAGTCTTCTTTGTCCTGTCTGCAGGGGTTGCTGAGACTTGATTGGTCTTTTTTTGCTTCCTTTGTTTTTTTTGCAGTATTTCTGGTTTCCCTGTATCTCTATTAATGCCAGTATCTGTTAAGACTTGGGTTAGTGTTTGTGTAGTTCTCTGAAAATACAAATAGCCTTATGTTTGGCATTTTACAATGGAGAATTTACAGCACCTTTTAGAAATAACTTCAGAATATAAATAGTTTAAAGGGTAAGCAATTCTTTTTGCTCAGTTTGGGGTTCATCCCTATTTAGAAAATAAGTAGTGCTGTTTACTGAATAGGAAGTCTGTTTGGTGGCTATTTTAAGTAAAGAGTAGAATAGATTATCTGTGCTTTAGCTCAACCTAATCATGTTTGCAGTGGTTTGAAACCATTAATTGCCCTTAACATTCTTTGCATGATAGTTTTTGTAACAAAAGCTTGTTACAGTATAGGTAAAACTGATTTTAAATCATACTGAGGAGAAAAAATATCTATATTTTGACTTGTGGCATAGCTGTGTTTTACAGTTATATGGCTTCATAGAGGTGTTGTTTGATGATAGGAGCGATATGAAGCCGTTATGCATCGTACCTTGGAACGGAATCAGCGACTGGAAACACGGCAGAAGAGATGGTCATGGGGAGGGTCTGTAACTCCGGATTCAGAGAGCAAAACAGGTAAGTAGCACCTTTTCTAGCATGGCTAAAATCACAGGATATTATGTATGAACACTGGCAGGTGCAGCACTGTTCAGAGGGACATCTTGGATCTTACAACAGGATCTGTAGGTAGCTCTTGGGGAAAAATTCATATTTGTGCTTGTTCTGAAATGCTGCTCAGACTTAGGGCTGGTTTTGACTTTGGGAAGAGCTGAGAGAAGCCACATGGGAAATACACCAGCTGGCAGCATTGGAGTGCCAGCCCCCAACCATCAGAGCAGGGGAATTGTAATGTATAATGATAAAATAATTCCAAGTCCTTCAAGTGCAGTATGTGTAACGGCGTGCTCAGACTGATTGTAAAGAGAACAAAAAAACCCCACCCAGTTGAACTGTAATATTACATCTAAAATGTTTTAAACACACCCTTAGAGTTACAGAATGCTAACCAATTATTTGAATCACCAGTAAGGAGATGCAGTGGGCCATGTCTGAGCTTTTCAGAGAATAGGTTCTATTCTAGATGAGGTGATGCATTTTAATGCTCTTTAATTTGAGCTCAGATTGTTTCCTGTTTCACACAATTAACTGTTTCTGCTTGTAAACATTCTGAAATCAGGCCAGCAAATCAGGATAGCAGTGGAAGGGATCTTTTCATGCACTACCTAACTGGAAGACCCGGCCAACGTGTAACTTAACATAAGTTATTAAAACAAAAAATGCTTCAATTCAGCCTGTCTTCTGAATTGGTGGAATTGTACTGAGTGTGTTTTAGTACTGTCGTCTTCTGTCAGCTTGAGTGCTGACATTTAAGTGCTTATTTATAACATGTTTGAAAGTGCTTTGGTATAAATCACCATTACGATATCCAGCTTCCCCATTTTTTGGTGAAGTGTTTGCTATTTGACCTTATGACTTAGCTTACAAACCTTCTTCTCCTACAGAACAGCAGACCGCAGATGAAGGTGGAACTGGTGGTATTGATTTCTAAAATGTTCTTTTTCCCATTGTTTCATACTCACTACTAACCTTTTAAACTTGAGTTCTTGTTTCTCTGGAACCGAGGAAAACTCTTCTTATAGATCTTTTCCTGGATCTTGGCCAGCTGTGAACAAATGTGATCCCTAAGTAGAAAGCAGCTCCCTCTATGTTTTGATCTATCCCTCACAGCTAATTAAGCTGCAGCTTAAGTCATGGCATCCTGAAGGAATTTTCAGAGAAAGGATATGTGCAATTGAGTTTTTAAAGATGACTGGATACAGCATGAGGGAGAAGAGAAATTCTTAGTGGTATGTATTTGAATATAAATTAGTTCAGTAGTCTAAGGGTTGTTGGGTTTTTTTTAAGGGCAATTTTGAACCCCTTCATTGTTTCCTAATTTGCAAAAAGTACATGGTAGGGCTTGGTTTGTTTTCTTTTTGCTTTGTTTTACCAGCAATTGAAGTAACATTTGCAAAATCAAACAATACTTTGCTGAAACTTTTTGAAGAGAAGTGGGCCCTTTGTGCAGTTTGATACTTTTTCCATGAAGGGTTTTGCAAAATCAGATCTGTCCAATTATCTAAACATTATAAGGACCTTGTCCTTACCAACAAGGAGGGGCTGGTGGGGAATGTCAAGTTCAAGGGTAGCCTCGGCTGCAGCGACCATGAAATGGTAGAATTCAAGATTCATAGGAAAGCGAGGAGGGTGTGCAGCAAGCTCGCTACCCTGAACTTCAGAAGAGCAAACTTTGGTCTCCTGAGAGATCTGATTGGCAGGGTAGCGTGGGAGAAAGAACTGGAGGGGAGAGGGGTCCGAGAAAGCTGGTTGGCATTCAAGGATGGCCTCCTCCAAGCTCAGGAGAGATGCATCCCAAAAAATAAGAAGTCAAGCAAAATAGCCAGCAGGCCTGTATGGATGAACAAGGAACTGCTGGACAAGCTCAAGACCAAAAAGGAGGCCTATAGAGGGTGGAAGCAGGGATGGGTAGAATGGGCAGAATATAAAGAAACTGTCCGAGTGGCCAGGAACCAGATCAGGCAAGCAAGAGCCCAGGCAGAACTAAATCTAGCCAGGGACATCAAAAACAATAAGAAAAACTTCTACAGATATGTCAGGGATAAAGGCAAGACTAGAGAAGTTGTGGGCCATCTCCAGAAGGAAACGGGAGACCTGGCCTCCCAGGATGTGGATAAGGCTGAGCTACTGAACAAGTTTTTTGCCTCAGTCTTCACCGGCAAGGGCTCTAACCACAGTGCCCAAGTCACGGAAGGCAAAAACAGGGGCTCTGAGAATGAAGAACTGCCCACAGTAGGAGAAGATCAGGTTCGAGACCTATCAAGGAACCTGAAGGTGCATAAGTCCATGAGACCTGATGAAATCCACCCGCAGGTCCTGAGGGAGCTAGGGTCCGGACGAAGTTGCTAAGCCGCTTTCCATCATATTTGAGGAATTGTGGCAACCTGGTGAAGTTCCCGCTGACTGGAAAAAGGGGAACATAACCCCAATATTCAAAAAAGGAAAAAAGAAGACCCAGGGAACTATAGGCCAGTCAGCCTCACCTCTGTGCCTGGCAAGATCATGGAGCAGATCCTCCTGGAATCTTTGCTAAGGCACATGGAAAATAAGGAGGTGATTGGAGACAGCCAGCATGGCTTCACCAAGGGCAAATTGTGCCTGACAAATTTGGTGGCCTTGTACAATACTGCCACAGGCTTGGTGGACAAGGGCAGAGCAACAGATGTCATCTACCTGGACTTATGCAAAGTGTTTGACAGTGTCCCACATGACATCCTGGTCTCAAAATTGGAAAGCCATGGGTTCGATGAATGGACCACTCGGTGGATAAGGAACTGGTTGAATGGCCGCACTCAAAGGGTTGTGGTCAATGGTTCAATGTCCAATTGGTGGCCAGTGACGAGTGGAGTTCCTCAGGGGTCGGTACTGGGACAGTGCTGTTCAACATCTTTTTCGGAGACATGGACAGTGGGATAGAGTGCACCCTCAGCAAATTTGCTGATGACACCAAGCTCAGTGGCACGGTCGACACGCTGGAGGGAAGGGATGCCATCCAGAGGGACCTGGACAGGCTGGAGAGATGGGCTCGTGCAAACCACATGAAGTTCAATCAGACCATGTGCAGGGTCCTGCACCTGGGACGTGGCAATCCCAGGCACAAATACAGGTTGGGTGGAGAATGGCTGGAGAGCAGCCGTGAGGAGAAGGACTTGGGGGTGTTGGTGGATGAGAAGCTCAACATGAGCCAGCAATGTGCACTGGCAGCCCAGAAAGCCAACCGCATCCTGGGCTGCATCAAGAGAAGTGTGGCCAGCAGGTCACGGGAGGTGATTCTACCCCTCTACTCTGCGCTCGTGAGACCCCACCTGGAGTACTGTGTCCAGCTTTGGAGTCCTCAACACAGGAAGGACATGGACCTGTTGGAGTGGGTCCAGCGGAGGGCCACGAAGATGATCAGAGGGATGGAGCACCTCTCCTTTGAAGACAGGCTGAGAGAGCTCGGGTTGTTCAGCCTGGAGAAGAGAAGGCTCCAGGGACACCTCATACGGAGTGTACAGGAGAGCCGGAGAGGGACTCTTTGTCAGGAAACTTAGTGACAGGACATGGGGTAATGGTTTTAAATTGGAAGAGGGGAGATTTAGATTAGATATTAGGAGGAAATTCTTTACTGTGAGGGTGGTGAGGCACTGGAACAGGTTGCCCAGAGAAGTTGTGGCTGCCCCATCCCTGGAAGTGTTTAAGGCCAGGCTGGATGGGGCTTTGAGCAACCTGGTTTGGTGGAGGTGTCCCTGCCCATGGCAGGGGGGTTGGAACTCGATGATTTTTAAGGTCCCTTCCAACTCTAACCATTCTATGATTCTATAATTCTATATATTAAATGTGTTTTCATTGGATTTCTGGCACTTTCCAGTGCACAGACTGAGCCATTCATAGAAATGCTTTGGATCACTGATATATTTGTCAAGGCTATATGTTTAATAAGCAAAATTATTTCTTGTAGCCAGTTTAAGATGATAGCCCTCAGCTGAGACCTAGCTAAATGTGAATTCTGAAAATCTGTGCGTGCTCACAGCATTACTAATTCAATACAGCTGTCTCCTAATCCTGACAATATGAGACTTGAAAATGCAATGAAAGTCTGGCTGAGTATGATTTAAGTACTGTGGCTTATTCTGGCAACACAGCAGAAGCATGTGTATTTTATTTAACTGCACTCTTCCCTTTCTCTGCACAGCATGAATCCCTAATTTTCTTCAAAATTAGCCAGTTTGACTGGATTGGTTTACCTGTTTATGTGTATCCAAGGAACACATGTTATAAATCCAATTATTGTATTCCACGTTACCAAATGTCATTTAACCTTGAAACTAGGAAATCACATTTGCCTTAAATGTTTAGGAAAGCACTATTTTTTTTCCCCCTCTATTCTTTTGTACCTTATCTAATTTTCAAGCTAAACTTTATAACAAACATAAAATAATGTCTTTTGCTCTCTCATTTATGCAAGCAAATGAGTCTTGTCTGTCCTTTTGATTGTGGAGGAAGCCTTGAACCACGGTGCTGCTAAAGCACGTTAAAAACAAAGTATCTTCCAACAAACATGCTCCTGACTTAAAAATAGGCACTTAAGCTGTACCTTATGCATCATAAAGTAGCAACAGGAGGAGCAGATAAGTTTGGCTGCTGTCAATCAGTTTGAATAACTTGGCACCAATTTTGAAAAAATAAACAGATAATGCAGCGTTTGATCAAGACACTTGCGCATCCACAGTGTTTGAAATCTGTGTTCATCCTTACATTGAGGATTCAAACGTACAGCTGTCTTACCTGGGCTGGGTGATGTGGAATCAGGGTTGGATTCATGCTTCTCATATTTATTCCCATTTCGGGATTGTCCTTAGCTTTTTAACTTTCTGGAAGCTCCTCACTTAATTGTTATTTAAAATCTGCCCAAACCATGTAGGATGCCTAAGTCCACCCAGCTTTCTAAAAAAATCCTTATTTGGTCCCTTTCACCTTATATTTGCAAAATTGCTGGAAAGACAAGAATTAATTTTGGATTTCTGAAAAATGACCCCTTATGAGCTCTGCTACATTATGTCATTGTGGCTGAGTAGTGCACCTTCTCTAACAGCACATCTAGAGCAAGTTTCAATACAATATTATTTTTCCACCATCGGTTTCTGTGGCAGATTTGGGCTTAAAGGCTCTATTTCTTAAAATGAAAACCATTGGGGGAACAGATTTCAAATATTCTTTACGTTATTTTAGGACTAAAGGCTTTCTTGCCTATTGTATTGCTGTGCAAAAAAAAAAAAAAGATATAAAATCAGACACGTTTTTCCATGAACTGGCTGTGTCAACAGCAATATTTAGGAATATTGCCTGGTAAAGCAGCACTTGTGGGTGGTAAAGGTGGTGTGCTCTGAGAAGGAAACCCCATATAATTGAGCGTTTCATCAGCCTTTCTGCATTTATGTACAGAATGCGATGCATTCAGGCTGCTCCAAGTACCCCACTGCTGGCCTGAAATTTAAAAAATTGGTGAAAGCCCCAGAGTCAGACGTTACATTAATGCCATTGCTGTCAGTGCGAAGATGAAATGTGCAGGGTGTGGGGCTGCCAAGAGAAATGGCAGGGCTGTGTAATAAAGCATCCTTGATGACAGAGCCCTTGTAAATGAGGGAGGTTTAGTGATGACTGAGCAAAATTAGACTTTCAGGTGCATTTATAGTGGAGATGTGCTATTAGAATAGAAATTGGGCTGCCAGAGTCACTCCTTTCTAAATAAAGAGCTTCCTTTTCCTGGTAGAAAACTGGAAGGTACTAAGAGACAGATAATCTTAATTAATTTAGCCTAATTTTATCCAGCCTCGGGTAGCAGTGCTCCAGCACTCTCTCTGAGTGAAGCTCAGAAGATGGGCTGAGAGCTGCTATCTCTAGTCACGATTTTCTGGAGATACCCTGTTTCCCAGCTCCTTACCCCACTGCAAGCCTTCCTGCAGGGCAGTCATACCCTTTATTTGGCTTTGCTGCTTCCGTTCGTTTTCACTCTTCCATTAAAAACCATATAGACATTTGGTGTTGTGTGGGACTATGCTATACGCTTCTTCCATTTAGAATCCCTCGATGTAAGTAATTTAACTTTCCCCCAAAAATACAAGAGAGTAATTTACCTATGTAACCAGACTGCCTTACTCGAGAGTATCCTGTCTGTCTTTTAAAGCTTTTTTTCTTTGTGAGTTGTCCAAAGCTTTCAGGTTTGCAGAATGTCTCTTGTGGTCGAGGTAGGGAAAAGGTTACGATCATCTGATCATATATTTGCAAAAGTATTGATCAAAAAAGCATTGACTTCTTAAGATCTTGAAAAATTTTTCTGGAAAAAGAAAACTGAAATATCTATATGAATACCCTTTACCAATTGGATTTTTTAAGTCATATTAGCTCATGCCCTCTCTTTCCCTGTAGAATAGAAACTGATGATGGATTTTGGCTGAACAGTCATATATAGACTGTCATTTTCTCTTGTGAATCTTCTAATAGAAGATTAGGCTGTCTCTTTACTGAACAGCACAGCCCACCTCCAGAACTTACAAACTTGCTGGAAAATTGCTTTGCTCATTGTGATTTTCTGCCCTCTGGGTCTTAGTAGGTGGGTCTATACCCAATCTCAGATTTCATGCAAGTGCTAGTTTGAACCAAGAGAAATTTGTATGGAGCATCTTCGCAACGTTTGAAGGCCTTTGAGCACACGGCTGAGCCTCCGGCAGGAACCAGGCTTTCTTTTGAATAGCAGACACTAGAGGGTAGTCTTTCCCTTTGAAAACACCCAAATACGTGAATTATGAGTTTCCTGTTTTTCATATATAAAAGCTCTCAAGGCTCTTTTAGTTATCTCAGTACTCAAGCTTCATTCATAAAATGCCTTTTGTTTTATTTTGTTTTGTTATGCTGGGAACGTATCCACTAAGCTCAGACCCTCATTTCTGAACTAGATTCAATAGATCTCCCTTTCTCCCTCTCACCCCATGGGGACTTCGCTCGTGTTCACTGTGACAAGAGCTTGCCACTTTTGCAGCTTCAGCTCCAAAATGTGGTTCCCACTTGCCGTGGTTTTGCGGGAAGTGAAGCCTGGGCTGGGTACACAGCACAGGGCAGGGCTGTCCCTAAGGAATCCTGGCACTTGCCATAAGGAGCTGCTATAGATGCTGGCCAAAGGGAAAAGATGCTCCCTCGGTGACGAGTAGCGCTGCTTTTTCTTTTGGTACTTACACACTAATGAGTTCACATTAATCACCTTTGCTGTCCAATATGCCAGCAAAATCAATTACTTGTGTTTGATGTATGTAATTTCTTGTGTTTATGATGCTAGTCCACACTACTTTGTGTGCGTTACTGTTTTTTGCTTATTGAGTTTCCGTAGCAACAGGTACATGCTTTTCCAAGGCTTTCACACTCTGGAGTAGTGTTCGTCCTGAAAGTACGTTATTTGAAATTTAAAAGCAGGTATTTATCTGGCTTGTAGTAAACTTGAAATTTTGCCATGTGAGATGTGATTTTTATATATTTATATATATGTATGCGTGTGTGCATATACACATACCAAAAAAAAAAGTAATGCTTCTTGTGGCAACTTTTTTTTCAGAAGAGTTAGAAAACTAGTCAGAAACATGAACTTAAGGGATAAGTTTGAAAACTTATCCTTTTGAAAAAAATTGGAAATTTCTAAATTAGAGCAACCCTTGGGAAGTAATTGGAAATAGGAATGCTTCCTTGCCTTTGCTCGGGACTTGCTTTTATCCCTCCAAAAGCATTTCTTTTGGTTTTGTTACTAGTGACTGAAAAACTGTTTTGACATACGTATATGGAAGAAACAAAGAAAGAAATTGTTATTCAGGTTTTGCTGTTACTTTCTTTGTCTTGCCAGTCTAGTAACAACACACAACCTGAGTAGCTTTTGTCTTTACACTTTAGGAGCACAAGGTTTAAAAATCACCTGTTTGCATACATATGCCTAAAATCTTGGCATCACTCCACTAAAACTAAACACCTTTTCTATGCACGTTCAAACTGGTGCTAATTATATCAAATCTGTTTAAAGGGGGGGGAAAAATATCTGTTTCTCATTAAGCAAAAGCAGAAACAGCTTTCAGGATGCAATACCTCCAAAGTTAGCTCACAGCGATGTGTGAAAGGTTCTTCCTCAGGTGCGAAGTTGAATTCTAAAGTTGGCGCTTCTTTACACAGCCAGCAAGTGGTCCACCTCCACAGCAAACCTCAAACAGACAGAAGCTGTCATGAATAAACGGTTGTCATCATCTGCTGCGCTTTTAAACGCCTCTGATCGAAGTAAGTATTTGAGTGTCTGCTGGTAGCAGGGTCCTGCTTAACTGTTACTTGGGAAGGAGACAGGAGGTGGAACGATACTCCTCTTCCTCCCTTACTCTAACTCTCTTTGTGTTTTGATCTCAAATGCATTTCATGCAATTTGTTAATCCAGCTTGGCTGTTCAGGGCTTTGACCCAGTTGATGTGAGCTCTGTTAGAGGAGAAGAGTAACGGTAAAGAATACTGGTTTTTTTAATTCTTATTTCTGTAATTGTTTTACTAAAGTTGAATCTTGGTGAATGATGATTCACGAATCATTTCACGTCATCTTTGCAGGTTTGCATGCCTTAAATCACACCCTAAAATTTCAGCAAAATAAAAATAGTACAAAATAAAGTTTTCCTTGTTCTGTTAGTCAGCTTCAATCATTTCATTGCCTCTGGGAAGGAAAAAATCAATGTAGTTTTGATATTTTTCTGTTGTGCCACTCCTGTACTCTATAGACACATACTTTCTTTTTAATATTAGAATTCTGCCTTAACCAAATAGAGAAGGATGCATGAACATCTCTTGACACCTCTGGGAGTTTTCTGGGTGGGAAGAGGTGGTTTTGTTTTGACCTGGAGTTCTAGAATTATTATAGGCATAGCGTGCAGCTCTGACATAATTTCCTAGCCCAATAAAGTAGTGTAAGCTTGATCCTGAATCTCAAATTATGCATTTCTTAAACTGTTCATGTACACCACTGCTTGCGAGCATGCTGGGCTACTTACTGTGCCAGTACTATCGAGGAATTGAAATGGCCTAGAAGCCAGCTATTCCTGTGATTATTTACTTTATAAAGACTTTCTGAGAGTGTTTGCGCTCTAGAAATCCTCTACCAGAGGATACCAGAGGAGAATCCTCTACCTTTCTGTGGCTTCCAGCATTATTTTGAATTGAAGCTTTGGGGTGGATGAGGTTGCTGACTGCAGCGTGTCGTGTTTAAAACGTGCAACACCCAAGTAGTCTTATCAGGGATGCAGAGAATTGGACAGATTCCTGGTTTTCCCACTCTCTGATAAACCTGTTATATGTGCAAGTCTCCTCCCCTCTGCCCTGTCCTGATACACATCAACTACTTATAGAGAGGAAATGGGAAACAGACTTTATAGAATGTTACATCAAGGTCATCCTGTAAATTATGGCAGTCTCTCTTCTCCAAATAAAAAAATAAATAAATTACAAAACACAAGGAATTGTCCTAATCTACTTGTTTAGAAAAATAAAAATTATTTGCATGAGCGCATGTCAGCTTGTTTTAGCCTGAGATTTCCTTGTGGGTAATCTTCCCAGTGTTTCATAGGAGCTTGCCTGTATGCCAAATGTTGGTTTGTTTGGTTTTTTTCCTAAAATGATGAAAAGCAAGAGCTGAGCTGTTTAATGCGAAAACAAGTTCAGCCAGGTCTATGCTGCGGTGTTCTGTCAATCTACAACCTTCGATGGCATGAGCTGTGCTAGAAGAATCTGTAACGTGGACACAGCTAACACTGATTATGCTGGTTCATGTTGGGGAGATGATGCAGCAGAAAAACTTGTACTTTTACACTGGATGCCTGGTAGGGGAATTGGTGAATATATCTATACTGGCACAGCTGCTGGGGCTCTGAGTCACTGAAGCCTGCTTGAGATTTAAAATTATATTTATATATAATCTGTCTGCAGGGTTCAGCTCTGGGTATGAGTCAGGAACAGGGCTGTAAAGTACAAATTAAGCTGCTAACAAAGGAAGTCACTAATAACGAACTAATTGGTATTGCTTTCAAAGTTACTGTCATACCTTGAAATCCTTTGTGAATCCTTGTTTGCTTTGGAGCAAAAATTCTCAGGTGGCCTGAAATACAAGAAATTTGAACAGGACTCCAACAATACAGAGATGGACTAACTGAGTAGTTTAGATCAACACAGCAAATCAGAGCCCTTCTGTGCTCTTGATCTGGCACTGGAGAAGAAATGGCTGTTTGTAAATGATGGCTAAATTCAAAGGACAGAAACTGCAGTCGCAGAATTAACCAGCTTGCTGCCACTGCATGTTTGTGCCTGGGAAGGTAGAGGACCAGAACGCGGGACTGAGAGGAAGACTCTTGTCTCTGGATCAGTGGAGTATTTAATCAGCTGTGTTCTTTGTTAATTTTGAGCTGAGCGCTTTGTTTCTCGCTCTCACTCATACGGAATGCAAGCAATGGCCTTTTTAAATTATTTATTTAAAAAGGCGTGCAAGGATGGCCTTGGTAGGTCAAACAAGAGGTCTGTTGAGACTGGCATCCTGCTGCCACGATCAGTAACACACAGGAATATAAGAAATAATGCTTTACATAGATGAATTCTTCCCTGATCCAGTTTCCCTGCTTCTGAAGGATTCATGCTATGAAGTGATTTAATTACCCTTTTATATCTTAGGGAAGTAGGGCTGGTGTTGGAGGGGACTTTGAGGCTTTTCAATGTTATTAATCCATGCGCTTTCACTTCCAGGTACCACAAAGAGAAGTGCCTCATTAAACAGACTGAATAACAAAGTTCCTCTGCATTCTCAGCAGTCAGCACTCAAAAGTTCACAGGTGGAACAGAAAGGTGCAGGAAACCAGTTTGTTTTGAGAATTGGGAGGCAGTAAATGGGATATTTGAAGTTGACTTTAAACCATGTCCCAGTTTCGTTATAAATGTTCTTACTCGGGCTTTCACTGTTGTGTATGAATAACTGGTTTGCACATTGCAGTGCGAGATACTGGGTAACTGTGTCTAGAAACCAGCTTATTCCTCCAAAAAGTGGAAGGGGGTGGGGGAGAGTAGGCAAATGGTAGCCAAACCAATTTAGCTCATGAGAAAATAGTGCTTCGTAATGATAGATCGGTGATTTTTAGCTGATTTCTTGGCAAAAGCAAAGCATGGGAAGGGCAGTTTAGAAAATCATATATAGAAATATCTTGTTAAAAATAATCTTCCTTACACTTGGTCTCTAGGAGGAACAGAAAAGAAGAGGAGCACATCTTTGAATAGAATGAGTAGTAAACCCCAACCCTCTCCAGAACTAGAAAAAGTGAAAAAGGAAGAAAAACCAGGTGGTTCTTTCATAAAGCTGAATATTTCTTTTTAAAGGCATTCATAGTAAAGTTTGGATAGGTTTACTTTCTCTAGTTTCTGTGGTTCTTAAATTTTTAGGACTTTTTAATGACTTTTTAGTTATCCAGGGGTAAAGATAAAATTGCAAATGGTAAAGATTAAATTTTTTCCCTTGGAGAAAAAAGAAATCCTGTACGAAGGACTTTAACTTTGTTAAATGGCTGTGGAAGTAGATAGTAAAACGTGTCTCTGCTTGAGAGAGAGATGTATTTGAAAGCTGGTAGGTTTAAATGTAAAATACAGTAAAAATATCACTGATATGTTACCTTCTTAGTTAGATCTTACCTTTGCTGTTTAACCTCTCTTTCATTATTCTGTTTGAAAGCTGTTGCTCTTTTTCTGCTGCTGGCCTACGCTTTGGGCATGTGAATGAAGGAGGAAACCTGTTCTCCCTTCAGTCTCCTTTGGTCTGTGTGTTCCCCACTAGGTCACAAATAACCTCTCTTCTAGGAACTCTTCCTAAAGCTGAAGACTAGCAACTTTTCTAATGTTTTTTCCCTTTGAGTTAACAAATCTGAAACTTTCCTTTTTAGCAGCTGTTACCAACAGTGGAAATGATATTCTGCTTCAGAATCTTTCCTGTATGGGAGGATGATGAGTGCTGTCCATGTGAACTTGTCTGTGCACCTGATGCCTGATGATAACCGTATGCTTTGACTTGCAAGGCTTCCATGTATTATGTCAGAACAGCCTTTCCTGCAATCTAGAGAATACATGGCTGAAGAGCTGGGTCAAAAACTTTTCATATTTTGACCGACTTCAGCATCCATCTCTGTTGTGTGTGTGCCAGTCTTTGCACATTTACATAATTAGCAAGCCAAGGATGAGAAGTGCAACATAAGAGATTGCGGTGTTTAACCCTTCTGTGCTATTAGTTTGGATTTCCCTCTCCATGACTTAAGTATTTTGCCTCTAAGACTGTTATGATTTGCAACAATGCTCATGATCTTCCTTTGCTTTGTACTGCTGTCTTTTTCATTATATGATTTCACGTTGGATCCTTTTTGATTTGTTCCCATCATTCAGCTCGTCGCTCCCAGCTCAGTCTTCTGGACAGTAGCATAATCAGTCGCCTCCTCGCCCCCACACAGGCCTCCTTAGCTAGGAGTAAAAGCGCTGCTACGCTATCGGCTGATGGACAGGATCCCTCAGGTAACAGGAGGGCACCAAAGCCTGGCTTTGCACAGTTGCTCTTCAAGAAGAACTTATATGATAGTCACTAACTGTGCTACCCTGAACTATGAATCAGACAGTTTATATATAATACTATTTATCCAGTATTTTCTTTGGTCAGCCAATAACCAATTCATATGCAATGGTGCATGTTTACTTTACAAACCCATCAAATAATACTGGCTTTTAAACTCCAGTGCCAGTTTACTTGCTCTGCAGAGAACCAGGTGCTGGTACTTGTTCTGGGATTTGTTTGTGTTTTTCTTTTTTTAACTGGCGGAGATCTGCATTTGGGTGGACTCTCAAATGAATCTGAGACTTACTGGTCAGAGAACTGTGCTAGGAAAAGAAAGGAAAAAAACAAACATACAACTTCAGAGGAGGCTGAAAGGAATAACTGCAAAGCCTAAATTCCTTTAGGGGGAGAAATTCTTGTAGGAACATGCTAAAGGCATTATCTTAACGTAAGCACAGGGAGCCCTGAGCTGCCTTCATTCAGGCTGGTTGTAGAAGGAAAGACATACTGGAAGAAGAAGATTGTAAAGGAACCCTGGCTGGCTCAAGCAATTTTATATCGGCCCAGACTGAGCTGATAAGCTCACACTGTGGCTCGATTTAGTACTAGCACAGGAATCTCTGCATCGTGGGCAAGCCCTGGCTGCATCCCACATGTCTTATAGTTGCTATTGGTTGGAAGAATGCCCCAGTCAATGCATATCTGGAACCAATGTGGGGTCCTTTCTCCTCTCTTACCTTACAACTTGTGTTCCCAGTTTTGCTTGTTTCCTCTTAAGTATGTTCTTCCATCTTTATTTTTTGCCACTTAACTTGGTCCTTATTGGTAATGGTGACATTTCTGCACTGCTCCCCTTGTGTAATAATCAGTTTTTACTTTTTTGGTTTGTAGTCGGTGGTCATATTTTGCACACCTATCTATGTGCCACTTTTATTTTACTATGAATATTTCAGTTCATGTCATGTGGGGAAATTCCATCTTTTTCACTGTTCCTGACAGCATGTGACATTTACTATTGCTGAATTAAAGATAGCTTCTACATTTTTGTCAGATTACTTAAAGGTCCTTTCTTTGTTTCGGTAGAAACGTACCTGTGCTTTAGCACAAACTGTGCACAAACAGAATGCAGTTCTCCTTGCACAAATGCTCTAAAAATAAAATGTATTTTCCATAAAGTTACTAAATTAAGTGCTGGCATCTGTCACAATTATTCAGACTATAGAAAAATCCAATATCTAGTTTCAGAAGTAGATTTTTACATCTATGTATACTTATCCATCTATGATTATGTTAGTGGAAGAAATAACTAGAAGATACAGTTTCTTTCAGTATCTTAAGTATGAAGAGATTGACACTTCAGGTAGGAAAGGTATTTTAGTTTAACAGTTGACCTTTTTGTCTTGATACATTTCTTGTACACCACTTACTTTGATATTTTTTTTTTTCTAATGTGGATAAAGGGCATACATACATAGTAATAAAGGGATCGGAGAGGGAAAGTAGAATAAAATAATGTTGCACAAATGCTTATTTCACAAGAAAAGTTTGTAAAGTAATGCTCAAATTCCTAACACAATGAAAAAAAGGAAGATTTCCCCCTTGAGTATGGGGGAAACATGCTTAAAATTTGAACCTGTCATGAAGAACTTGTAAAGATGCTAAACCATTAAAACTGAAGTATTTGTGATTAGATGCAGCTTGACTAAAATTAAAGTAACACTGGTGTATTGCAAATTTAAATGCTGTTTGGAAAAGCATTTTATTTTTATCTACTCCAGACTGCTGCTTTCAGAGTGGTTTTGTTCTTGGTGCTGTTGCTTCCAAAGTACTAATCGTGTGGTGGTGATGTCTCTGTCACCCATTGCAGCGTGCACTGCTCATGGTGTTTCTCTGTGCGGTTTCTAACATACACTATCTTTCTTTCTCTCTTTCTCCCTCTTCTTCTGTTCTTATGCTGTGCACTTGATTCTCGTTTTGTCTTGTCAAATTCCTAACTTTTATAGAATCTCACCTCTGTCCTCGTTCAGCTTTAGCCAGTTCCATCAGTTCCTCAGTCCCAGCTCCTAAGGTGCCCGTGCGCAGTCGTAGCATCGACAGATTGAAGTCCTCTCTATCTTCATCTGATGCAAGTTCACCAGATTCAACCCAGGTTTGTTGAACATCCGCAGGAATTAGGTTTGTATTAATCTGGGCATTTGAAACAGCTCAGGAGGGCATCCTGTTTCAGCAGTTTGCTTGCTTTATTGAAATATTCAATAGCATTAGCTTAAAAAACACAGTATTGAAATTGAATTGTAATTTCATGATCCTTGATCTCTCTGGTATTTTAAAGGTAGGCTGTTTGCTGCTTGTGATGCCCAAAGTTTAACTTAGGTGACATATTGACTGGGTCTATGTTTTGGAACACAAAGGAAATGTTAATTACACGTTGTTGAGAAGCAGTATGTTTGTTGTGGTAGCAGTTCCTCTGGAATGTATTCTAGAGAGTGAGCATTATTTTATTTTTTTATATCGTAGAAATCAGAGACAGAAAAACCATCCCCAGGTTCTGGGTTAAGACGCCCTCCCTCGCCATCTGTGTCTGCCCGTAGAAGATCCCCTTCTCCTGCTAATTTGGTGAAGCGTCCTCCATCACCTTCTACAGTTAGGTACGCGTCCGGGTTAAATTTCTACTTTTATTCAGAAGAAAATGAAGGAGGCTTCCTGTCTCAGACAGCTGCGCTGTTAGCTTTTAGATAACCTACGCTATGCCATGTTTACACGCATAAGGACTTCACTCTTGGTCCGATTTCATTTTTCCACAGTAGAGAAGCAGCTCCTACTTGAGCCTTTGTGTCTTTTGCGTGGACGAAATTCTCCCTGGTTTTCTGTACGGTCTGTACAGGGAGCATGCGAGCTTCTGAAAAAGCTGATCTACCTGTGTTAGTGTAGGAAGTTTCTTGGACTGGAATCACAGGGTTCATCCTTGATGTGGAGTAAATGGAGCTCTGCACTAGCAGACCTGGTTTCATGTCCACTAAGTCCAGGTGCCAGGTTTGGAATTCCAGGTTTGGAATCTTGTATTTGAGTTTTATGAGGAAGGCACCAGGAGTTTGTGTGTTGATTTATTTTTAAAAGTGAGGTGTGTAATGTAAATGAACCAAAATAGACTGTTGTCCTCAGTTGTGTCTTTGAGGTTTTCAGTGTTAGTGCTGAAAAATATTCTTTAATTCAACAGACAAAAGACTCGCCCACCTTCACCTGGCATGTCAAAACAAAGGCCACCATCTCCTACTCCAGTCTCTAAACCTGCACCCATCCAACGTCCACCTCTGACGCCAGGTGTTATAAATATCACCAAAAAGAAAACTGAAGCAGAGAGCAAACCAAAAGATAAGAGCGCAGAAGGAACAGGACAGGAGCAAGGTCCTTCACCAGCCTTGGACAGGGATGCTATAGCAGCTAGCACAAAGACCAAAGAAGGTGAGTGTTCCTCGGGGACTGACGCACTCTTATTCCAGGCATCTCTAGCGTGCGCTAGGACTGGGGAAATAATTCCTTCATGGGACAGACCACTGGAGGATAGGATGCTTTAAGGCAGAAGCTGTTCATTGCTGATTATTTATACAGTAATTGTATGTGATATGACTTTTGGATGTGGATTTTAGTGCAGCAGTTGGTTTATTTGACTTGGAGATTTAAGTCAGGAGCTTTCAATATTATCGCTTATACTATAATTTTAAGAAAAGCGGAAATCCCATTTGCCTTTTGGATTTCAGCCGTGCTAGCTGAGGGATCTACTAGGCTTAGGTTTGCAGAGTCAATAGTTAAACTATGCAAAGGTCTTTCTGTCCAGTTGGTAGTTCTTAAAATTGCTTGTGTAGAGACCCGCTTGGAGGAAGAAGTCAGCTACTGGTGCATCAATCGGCTACTGATGCCGATCACAGTAGCTGAATTTTCAGCCAGTTTTCACAAAGCTAGAAGACTGGTTGCGGTGAAGGTATAATCTTGCTGCCTCAGGAGGAAAGGGTCAGTGCACAGGTCACACTGACAAATGATCTCAGTAGATTAAGGAGAGCCATATACTGGATAAGCAATCGGTCTCCTAGTCTTCTTCATCATGCCAAGTAAGCACAGCCTCTGTCCCTCACTGGAAGAATGCCATCAGCCATCTCCAGAACAATATGGCAGAGCCTTCTGGTGAGGTCTGGCAGGCACTTATCTATGGAGAAGGACTTAGGGGAGACTTAACAGGAAAAGGAGGGATCTCTGGAGATTAAACTACAGCCAGTGGGCAGTGCTGGGGGTGAAAATCCTTCAGAGATGAGGTAAGTGGGAACATATGCTTGCTGCATGTTTCTGCATGTACCATTCCTCTTGTGCATTCCTCAGCCACTGCCTGTGATTTCTGAGACTCATGGACACCACTCAGTGTTGGATGTGAAACAGTATTAGCAGAAGAACTCGTTTATGGTGCAGTTCTTTGAGCATATGTTCCTCTAGAAGGAAGCCTGGATGTCACAGTCAAATGTGGATGTTAGTATGAAGTTGCATATCCGTCTTCAGTGACACATCATTCATCTCAGCAGTCGGAAAGTCCATCTCTTGATGTGCTGCATTACTGTGATAAATGTCTTGCATGCCTCAGAGAGGGCATAATCAATTGTGATCAAAGTCATTGGTTGGTTGAAACCTCCATAACGTGTCCTATTTCTGTATCTTCCAGTTCTGGAAGAAGAACACCTGTCCTTGTTCCTTGGATGCCCCATTTGTCTCCTCTCCATGCTGACTTCTGGAACTGTATTAACCCATTTTAGCTGTTCCCATTTTATTTTATGGCTTATCTCCAAGCTAGTCATCTCCGTAGTGATTCATACTGGGGCTGGATGAAGCTCTTTTTCTTTGACACCTACAAGATAAGGAAATAGTGGGCTTGTTCTTCAACATGGAGATGATTTCATTTATCTCTTTGAATGTTTTGGGTCACTGAAATATTGCTAAGTAAGGCAAAATCTTTGTTCTTCAAAAGAAAAAGTTGCTTGCGATGTTCATTTTACACGTCTGTGTAGGCGGTTCCCCCTGTGGGTTGGTGCAATACTGTGATCAGACAGCTTCTGAAGTCAGAGCACACCAACGGATGGCCTGTGGCAAATCAGTCTCTAGGTCTTGTAGGTTCAACCTAATTTCAAGCTTTGTGTGCTTGTGTTGTCATACCATCTTTCTCCTTCAAACTAAGCTTGATTGACTGTTGCTGACAGACAGCAATCAAGTCTTTGTCTTGTTTTTATGTGTCTTCCTACTAAAGTATGCTGTTCTGCAGTAAAACACTTTCTATTTTTCAGTGACTTGGAGCAGTTGTCATTTCTGGCAGCAGCCTTTCGCAGCTTCTCTGAGAGTTAAAAGGCTTGTTTCAACTTAAAGCATAAGAAGTGCTCCTTCATGAGCTCTCACCTTATGCATGATGATAGGTAATAAACTATCATGGAGCCTCACCTTTTTCTGTCTGGGTAGTGAAGGCTGTGGAATGTGATTCCTAGATTAATTGTCTTGCCTTGAAATGTGCTGGAATCTTCCCTCCATCCAACTAATACTACAAGCATGTTTGTGTTCCTGTTGTTGAACTGGAAAACAACAGTCCGGTAAGGAACCGACAGCAGCTTCTCCTCACATAGCAGATCTGTGAAATTTTTTTTCAGAAGATAGAAAAGAATATTATGAATTACTGGGAGAAAAGGGGGAGGTTCAACTTCCACCTCTTCACAAGTTGCAGATCTGCCTGCAGCCTACTCAGTTGACAACCAAGTATTGCTGAAGAAGTGCCTAAATGCAGTCTGTATTCCTGATGGCTGCAAGGATCTGTCGTGGTTTCGGCCGAATTTACCAAAACCAGACTGACAGATGGCCCTTCCCCCCTCTCCTCCCCCCCCAAAAGAGGAGAGAAGAGGAGAAAGAGATAAGGAGATTCAGAGGTTTAGAATGAACTGAACTACTTTAATGAAGAATTAATATTAAAATAAAAATAAAGATGAAAATAATGAAATAGATACAATATATACAAAACCGTATCAAGCTCCCAGGATGACAGTCACATCACCGGCAGGCACTGGGGAAGTCCCAGACTGGACTCAGCGACGGATGGGAACTGGATTCCAGCTCTGGAGTCGGGAACACCCGGATCGGGATCAAAGGCAGATGAACAGACAGAGTCCTCTCTGGATGTCGGCCATCGCAGGAAGGGGCTGACCCTTTGATCCCTCAGCTTTTATACTGAGCGCGGGGCAGATAGGATGGAATACCCCAGTTGGTCAGGTTTGGGTCACCTGTCCTGTCCACTCCTCCCCACCGATGTGACCCCTCTACGTTTTTTCCGTTTCCGACCCCCTAAGGGGGCAAATAACGAAATTGGCTGACCTTGGTTGTTATGGCAATAAGTATAAGCAAGGGCCTCCCTGCACACCATTCCTTGGCATGGAGCACAAACATTGGTCTTATCATTCTGAGAACGAGAAGTTATATGCCGTTAATTTCAGAGAGTTAGAGGAGGCCTAGCTAGGATGTAAATTACAGAACAGAAAATTGGTTCGGTTTTACTTCAAACCGGGACAGGATCTTAATCGTGCCTCTTTGCTTCTAAACCACAGCCTAGAATTAAGTGAGGCCAATACATCAGCTGTCAGTCCTGTAGGTGCATTTTACAATTGTTCTGAGACATTCCTCTTGCCTCTTTGCCTTTCCATTCCCCTTTCTTTGGAAAAAAGACAGTTCTTATCAGGAATGACAGTGGGCGTACAAGGAAAATGCAGCCCAGTATAAAATGCTGGAAGAATCTTCTTAAGGCATTCCAAGCAATCCTGTTGGGACGTCCCATGTCCTGCCCTATGGAGTAGATGGTACAAGGGCTGCATGCAGATGAAAGCACTATTGACGTAACCATACGGGAAACATCAGGAAAGCTTCAAAAAGTGAAAATGCAATAGGAAGGTCCCCCGTAGACTTGAGGTCTCCTACCCTCTCTTTGGTTTTATACCCCAGTGTCCTGAATCGTTACGTCTAATTATCTTCTTTTGGTTTTGATACCAGATATTAATCATATTTCAAGCTATCATTATCATGCTATAACCCTAAAACCTAAAAGCCTAAGACCTTTAGCCTTTGTGCTGAGGATTAAGTCATCTTATTTAGCTTCAATTTTGAGGGGGAGAAATAGGTTAAACCTGACATTAAATGTCAACCAATTTTGTTACGACTGAAGTTCCAGTAGTGTTAAAACAGGGCTGCTGCGCTGGTCGCTGTGCAAGTGCATAGTAGAAGGTGACCTTGGCTGCAAACCTGACTAGTATAGACTGATGAGACACTCAAGGGATGGAGGAGAAGAGAGGCATTTTGATTTCTTCTTGTTAGTATACTGACAACAGTAAATTAAACCTCCCGCCTTTTCTTTAAATTAAAAATTTAAAAGTTGCTGAGTATAGGAAGAAAAGCACTGAGTATGTGCAAGTCTCAAGTAGGCAGATCCTGCTGGTGGTTCTTACAACTGCAAAGGACTGATCTTTCCTGCTCAGAGCTCAGGAGGAGGAGAACCCCTTTTGTGATGGAACTCAAATTCAGTAGTATCATGGCTGATTCTCGTTTGTATCAAAACAACTGCATTTTTGCCCAGATGAGAAGCAATGAGTGTCCTGGGGAGATGCTTCTTTTTCAGCGTTGGCTAAATCTAAATTTTAGAAGACTCTGTGACTGCACTCCATGTGTTGGAATGCTTTCCCTGGGACTGCAAGAACAATTTGTAGGCAGCAAACGCTGCAGTGATTCAGCTGCTGTGGGTGCCCTCTGTGTAGTTATGCCATACAGCTGCAGGTACCTACAGCTGCAGGTAGTGACTACATGTCCACGGGGCTTGAGCAGCTTTTCAGGTATTAAAGTTCCTAATGATGGCATTGTGTTTTGAATGATTTGTCTTTAGGTCAAAAGCAAAATAACTGATGAAATCCTGATGTTGTTGTTCATTAAAATTACCTTGGCTTGAAAGCTTTATGAATGTTAAGCAAACATACATGTGCTGATTTGTGACATATTAAACAGAAGAAAGGCAGGTCCTCACCTACATTATGATGCTATTGCTCTACTGATGCCAAGAGCTAATTCTCTGAATATTCAGATGATCAGTTCGTTAGCCACATTCAAACAGTAATACTTCCAGAGAGTAACTGATAAAAAAAAAAATCAGTGTTCTTTCAATATATATTGAGTGATTATTTGTACTCTGAGATACTCTCTAAATGTAAAGGCATGAATGTTATGAAACGAGAAATAAAAAAAAAAATAGTATTTCCTTTTAAGGGTCATGTGTGTTTGGTTTTATTAGAAGGAAGTTAAGTGTATTTCCTAAAGCAGTATTTTCTCAGTTTTCTTTTTCCTAAGTGTTTTTAAGTGTTACAGAATAAACGTCTTTTTAGAAATATGTTTTTAAGTACTATGGTAGTTGGAGATTAACTGTATCATCTGGAATATGGCTGGATCACTGGAGTTGAAATGGGTTGCTATTATTTCAGCGTCAGTGTGATATTGTGGCTCTGCATCTCTGTGGGACTGCCCTTTGGCTCTTGTGGGCCTTTAGGTATGGGGTGTCCCTGCTGAGTGATGAGCACTGATTGAAAAGATAGAGGGTCAGTTGGCCAAAATGAAAATCTCATCTCACAGCGATAACGTCTGTCTGAATTTTAAGTTACTGGCGCTTTTTAACAGCCATTTCTTTTAACCTTTGCAGAATCAGGGAGCAAAGCAGTAGCAGGGACCACCACAGCTGAAGAAGCTGCTAAAATCTTGGCAGAGAAACGACGTCTGGCTCGGGAGCAAAGAGAGCGTGAAGACCAAGAAAGAATTCAGAGACAAGAAGAGGAAAGGTAATAATTCAGGAGAAGGAAAGGATGCTTTCAGTGGTGGGGTGTGGTTGGAGTGGACACTTCACCTGTGTATGTTTCCTAAGCATTCATGTAATGTCCTGTAGATCTTAAAGCAGTTCCTGAAGCAGAGAGACAGGCACTAGCACCACTTGAGATGGGACAGGTTGCTGTGTATATTATTAACCTGCATCTCAATATATATATAATGCAATGTCCCAGTGCAAATCGCTGCTCCTTCTTCCTTCCAGTCACCGCTGGTGCTTTTATTTCAAAACTACAGTGTGCTTTTTACACCCCTTGTATTTGTTCTGCTGTCTTGACATAGTCAACCTCTCTCTATTAAACTTTTCCTTTGATGAACTCAGACAGTGGCTTGATGATGCATTAAATCTCACATTAGTGATCCTAAAACTGGATCAGAAATGTTGCAGCCCAGTAATTCAAATTGATAAATCAGTGTACTTTTGGTTCATTGCATAGAAACTGTTAAAAATAAGTTATTAACTTTGTGCAGACTAACTTTATTCCAGATGAGGAATATCACAAACCTCTTTGTGAACACTGTGGAGCATTAGATTTTATCTGGTTTCCACTAATGGGTATAAAGTTGTCATAAACTTGCATATAGTCTGCTACAGATGTTTTATCAGAAATACGGTATCATCAGCTCTGTTGTGCGCGTCTGCATGATTTGACTGTGCACCTCGAGTATATCTGGAATTTGAACTATAGAAGAAACAGTCTTTCAGAAAATCCAACTAAATTTATGTTTGACAGTGATTGAAAGCTTCATTCACAACATGGATGCAGGTGGCATTTATTAACTGGTTGTCACTTAATCATTTATCAGTCAAAAAATCCATTAGTGGAGAGACCTACCTTGGCCTTGACTTAATCAGCAAAGAACATTTATGTATTCGTAGATAGTTTCTTCCAAGTTACTCTGCTTTTTCCTTTGACGGGTCTGGATGGTGGCATTTGTAAATCCACACCAGAAATTATCTTTACACAGTTATTCTGTGATTGGATAACTTAGAACTTTCTCGCTTTCCTAGTCTGTCTCACGTGCATGCACGCTTTTAAAGAAATAAATATCCAGTTGGTAACCTGTATGTTGGAAACGCTAGGATCAGAGAAGAAGAAATGGCCAAGAGAGCAATTGAGAAAAAAGCACGACGGGAGGAGGAGCTCCGCAAAGAAGAGGAAGAAAAGAGACTGGCTTGTGAAGAACAGCAAAGACAAGCTGAAGAGGAGAGGATCCGCCGAGAACAGGAAGAGCAGGAAAAACTTGCTGAGCTCCAACACCAGGTAGGTTCAGCTGTGTTCCTGGTACAATCTGCTGACGTGTTTTCCAGGGGGTTGACCTTGATTTTCTTTCACAGAACATTTTTGACAGATGTGTCAGGAATGATGTGAAGCAGAGTTCAGCCTGTCTGAGATGGATTTGGGAATGTCTTGAAGTCCTTTCCTTGCCCTAGTCTATGTGATTTTATTTTTTTTTCAGTGTTTGATAAATTCAAGTGTGGGGCAGAAGCAGATTTTTTTTTTTAGCCATCTGGGGTGCTATTTTGCATGTGTGAAATATTTGTACTGAGCCCACTTTACCAGTTTACTGCTGCACATTATAAGGAGGTGGTCCGTCTGGAAAGTCACCTGGGGCTTGCTCTGATTCCTTTAAAAGAAAGATTGGTAGTTCCAGGTCTGCTCCTCCGGTTGCTAAATAGTCTCCCACAGCTAATCACAGAATCACAGAATGCTGTGGGGTTGAAAGGGACCTCTGGAGATCATCCAGTCCAACCCCCTGCCAGAGCAGGTCCCCCCAGAGCAGGTTGCACAGGAACGTGTCCAGGCAGGTTTTGAATGTTTCCAGAGAAGGAGACTCCACCACCTCTCTGGGCAGCCTCTTCCAGGGCTCTGCCACCCTCACCTGAAAGAAGTTCCTCCTCATGTTTAGATGGAACTTCTTATGTTCAAGTTTGTGCCCATTTCCTCTTGTCCTGTCACTGGGCACCACTGAAAAAAGACCGGCCCCATCCTCCTGACACCCACCCTTTCAGTATTTATAAGCATTGATCAGATCCCTCCTCAGTCTTCTCTTCTCCAGACTAAAAAGACCCAAGTCCCTCAGCCTTTCCTCCTAAGAGAGATGCTCCAGGCCCCTCATCATCTTTGTAGCCCTTTGCTGTACCCTCTCCAGCAGTTCCCTGTCCTTCTTGAACTGGGGAGCCCAGAACTGGACCCAGGGCTCCAGATGGGGCCTCACCAGGGCAGAGTAGAGGGGGAGGATAACCAGCTAATGTCTGTGTACCTTTACAAAGGCATCCTTGTAGCTGAAGGGAGATGGTTTGCACAAAGTGGATTTTCTTTAAATTACATTATTTTGAAAATTCAAGCAGTTTTACAATTAACTTCTTTGTATTTTGAAGAGCTGTATCTTATCGATAGCGTTGAGATGGGTCTGAATTTCTCTAAAAGCTTGTTTAAATTTATAACAATTATTCAGAGTATTAACTAGGCTTCTATCTCTCCAGTCATACTGGAAAAGATTTTTCAGTATAGAAGGAACAGAAGATGCTCAGCACCAAGTGTCTGCATAGTAATACCTGACTGCCAAGATTTCGAAGTTAACCTTGCCACATTTAGAATTTAATTGCTGTCTTGTTACTTTATAAATTATCCTCCTGGACAAATCTTCAACCTGAAGTATGGTTTGAACCCTGAGTAGCTCAATACCGTCCAGAACATTTCCATAATCACAGTGTAGCCATGCACATCATTTTTCTTCTCAGATCAGTTTCTGAATGTCATATTAATATATATTTCCTGCCAGTAGCTGGGTATTTGGCATTTAGCTGCAATGTATGGTAATATTAAGTAGTGATTGTCTGATGTTCCTGTCTATATTGAACCCAAAATCTCTGCAACTGCTCTGCTTTTGGCTCTTGGGAACACGTTATGCACTGGGTGCTCTCTGCTTTTTGTTTTCTTTTCAGAGAGAAGAAGCTGAAGCAAAAGCTCAAGAAGAGGCTGAAAGACAACGGCTGGAAAGAGAGAGAATTATGCAGCAAAATATGCAGGAAAGGCTTGAAAGAAAAAAGGTACTGCTGTTTTGAAGTTTCTCAGCCTAAAATAGTGTTGATATGTTAAACTGAACAGGCAAACAGTCTCCAATACATTTAAATAGTAATATGTTCCTTAAAAAAAAAAGTCAACTCCGGCTTCTGAGCTTTAAAAATGGTGACAAAAACCCAGTAAATTAATGAAATAAGAAAATATATGATTGATGAGAATGTAAACCAGAATGCTGAGATACAAAGCTCTATATGTCACTGCAAATATTTTCCCTCTTTTCACAGAGAATTGAAGAAATAATGAAAAGAACGCGAAAATCAGATCAAAACGAATCCAAGGTACTTGTTTGGATCTGTGTAAGAGCAGAATAGGCCCTTCCCGGAGAAGGCTTTGCCTCGTATCCTGTCTTCCTTTGCTGCCCTCACCCAGACTGGCTTCCACGTGAAGTGTGAAGTTCTGATGCACCAGTAGCTTCCCATTGCCCACATCCTTCTGCTCTGCTTGTTCTCACCAAAGTCTTTTCTGTGTTTTTGTTCAGGGCATATAGAAACAATCAGGTGGTATTGCTGGCAGATCAGTTAAAAAAGCACTGCTTAGCAATGGATTTTTTTATATAGCTGTATGGATTCCACTGGAGCTGTTTGTCTCCAGAAAACTTTAAATTCCTGGCTTCTGTTTGCTTAAAGCAAATCTTGGATGCCCCTTGAATTGCTACAGTAAACTGGATGTATTTTTGTTAATGTAGTGACCTGAGGCTTGTGGTAAATTATATATATTATATTGAAGAGTAGTTGTTGTTCTCTGAACAAGAGACCTAAGTCTTCATATAGCTGAAAATCAATAAATATTTACGGAATCATGGAATTGTCAGAGTTGGAAGGAACCTCTAGAGACCATCTAGTCCAACTCCCCTGCTAAAGCAGGGTTGCCCAGAGCACATCACTCAGGATGGCATCCAGGCAGGTCTTGAAGATATCCAGAGAAGGGGACTCCACCACCTCCCTGGGCAGCCTGTTCCAGGGCTCTGGCACCCTCCCTGGAAAGAAGTTTCTCCTCATATTTGGATGGAACTTCCCATGTTCCAGCTTGTGCCCGTTGCTCCTCGTCCTGTCACTGGGAACCACTGAAAAGAGTCTGGCTCCATCCTCCCTCAACCCACCCTTTAGATACTTGTAAGCATTAATAAGGTCTCCCCTCAGCCTTCTCTTCTCCAGGCTAAAGAGTCCCAGCTCTCTCAGCCTTTCCTCATCAGGGAGATGCTCCAATCCCTCAGTCACCTTAGTTGCCCTGCGCTGGACTCTCTCCAGTAGTTCCCTGTCTCTCCTGAACTGGGGAGCCCAGAACTGGATGCGATATTCCAGTTGTGGCCTCACCAGGGCAGAGCAGAGGGGGAGAATGACCTCCCTCAACCTACTGGCCACGCTCTTCCCTATGCAGCCCAGGATCCCATTGGCCCTCTTGGCCGCAAGGGCACATTGCTGGCTCATGGATAGTTTGCTATCCACCAGGACCCCCAGATCCTTCTCCTCAGAAGTGCTTTCCAGCAGGTCCACCCCTAACCTGTATTGGTGCCTGGCATGCACCTTGGAGAAAAAAGGGGAAGAAGAACTCGGGAATAGTTTGTAGGCAGGAGATGAAGTGGGTCCCACCCATTCCTTTCCAGGCTTAGCAGAGCACGTGTTGCTGGGTGACCTGATTGTCTCTTAGCGTGTGGCCTTACGGTGGGGCAGGGAATAGTCCTGCACGGGAGCTGGGAAAATGCAATGTGGTAGTGAGCTGCTCCCAGTAACCTCTGGCAATTCAGTTGCAGAGGGAAGGGAAGTCTGTCTCTGAGGCGATGGAGGGAGAGGATGTTGAAGAGGAGGAAGAGCTGGGTCTTGAGAAGACTGATCAGCCAGGTAAGGAAACTTGATGAGTCAGGTCTAAGGGGCATCAGCGTCTCGGGGATGCTTAAGCGTTGTTTAAAATGTCAATGGCTTAATAACATTGTGATGGTCTGAGGCACAAGTCCCAGAAACGCCAGGAGGCTCTGCTTGAGCAGAGAGTGTATCACTGCCTGTTCCGTACCGCCGGAATGGAATTTAAATGCAAAAATGATTTGAGAGTGAGATCCAGGCAGTGTCCTGTCATTTTACAAGAGTGTTTTTAAAGATGGAAAACACATTTCATGTTGTTACAGGCAGCTTGCCTGTAGAGAAATGAATGCCTTGAAGCCAAATGCTTCGAGTTTTGGCTTGGAAAGGTCATTTTGGCACCTGTATTTTATTCATTTAGAATGAATAAAATGAATCTGTTACTGTTGTTACTGAAGCTCTTTGGTTTTTCTCTTTTCTGTTTTTTTTCTTTTTTCCCCTCGCTTTCAGGGAAGCTAAATGGCATTGAGTTACCCCAGGAAGCCAAGGGGGAGGCAGAGGGCTGTTTGGAGGCTGGGCATAGCTCTATCTCTGCAGGCTCCGAGGAACACGATGTGTCAGAGCTGAAGGCCAGCGAAGTATTTATGAATGGCAACAGTTTGAAAAGTGATGACAGGTCCCTACTTGTTACTGAATTAAAAGATTCCAGGTGAGTCTGTGTAGGTTTTACTGTCAGAGCAGTTATCTGTCACACAAGCAATCCCTCTCTATGTTCAATTTAAGCGCTGTGTAGTGCTGCATGAGACATGCAGCTAGCAACGTGGCGGCGTTACTTGTAAAGAACGACATCAGCTTGAAATCTTTTCCCTTGAAATGTGTAGCGGTTCTTTTCATTAACAAAACATTAAACAAGAAAGCCATAGAACAGTTTCAGTTGTGCTGAGACACCAGATACAACACCGAAACCTCCCTTAATGGGAATTTCTCTTAGTATTTCAAATTTTATCTTTTTGAACATGAAGCATTTCCATCTACTACTGGAAAATCTGTGCTCTGCTTGTTCCACTTGCTCATCTAAATGATAATGATTTAGAAATGATGGTGAACTTTTTTTTTTTTAAAGTGACGATAAATCCATTTTATTCCTCCAGTGATAAATCATGAAAAAGTCTTTATATTCTTTCTGAAGAACGAATGAAAATTGATCACTCCTGATTTGGGTTTAGGTTTTGAATCTCTTTTAAGTATTGCGGGTCTTGTGAGGCTCAGATTTGTGTTTTAGAAGTCTGAACTGGAGAAAAAAGGAAAAATGCACACTATTAATTTAATGGTGCAGGGCTTTAAGCTTGTTGCTTTCTTATATCAAATTTCTGGAGCCAGACCTTACCCGAGAGTTATTCCTATAGTAAAAAAATGAGTGTGTGTTGGTGAGTGGTTCTTCCCCATTGGCTCTTGGAGAGGAGATCCCACGCGGCAGCTGGAGGAGCTTCAGTGCTTTGCAAAGTACGCAGACTGCTAATTGGCTCTCCTATAATGAATCTAAAGGTTAAACATCCAGAAGTTCTCTAATACAAGTATCCATTCTGTTTTTTCTAGCCATCCTGCAAAAGAAATGGTTATCGGTGACTCGGTGGAGCTGGGTGTTAACGAAGCTGATCATACAATTGGACTTACTCAGAATCTTAATGGAAAATCCAGTTCGTGGACTTTTGAGGAGTTGATTGATGTTGGAGTACGTTCCAAGTCAACCAAGCTGAGCTCGGACAGCATCTCTGCTGGTAACTGTCATCAAAACTTGAATGATGCTGCTACAATACCTTCTAGTCCCAAATTGGCTTTTGAGGAAGATGGTGCAGTGAATTCATTGACCAAACCTATAGATGCTTCATCAGGTAATCTGAGCTGATTTCCCTGTCTGTCTCTTCCTCTGGCTATCTAATTAACTTCCTTGCATTTTACTCTCCTTGCCTTAAGTTCAGCTTCTTATTTTCAGGGCACTTTTCCCAATGTGTAGACCGGAGGGAAAGCTCTTTCTTTAGTGCTTGTAACTTGTGTTCTATCAAAAGGAGTCACCCACTTGGTGCCTCTTGAGGGACTTGCTCTGGACAGCAGCCAAGGCCCAACATTCAGGCTCTTTCAAAGACACAGCCAGGCCCCTGTGAAGCTCCGGTATCTCCTACCAGCACTCAGGCCCATCTGTTGTATTTTTAGGCATATTCTAAGATGTCTTAAATGGCCCATGTTACTTTTGAAGATACTAACAGTCTAAAAGGTGTCTGATGTAACTCTACAGACAAGACCTTTCCACTCCTAGGCATGTTCTGTAGCTTTTTGATGCTGGCCTGCATGGTCTTACAAGGTCTCTTCAGGCTCTGGCAAGGTATTAGCTGTCCTCTACTTGGTGTTACCCCTTCTCAGTGAAGTGAAACACTAACCTTAAATTCCACAGACGGTTGTGTTACATTTTGGGAGGAGTAATAAAGCTGCGCAGCCAATATTCTGAATTTTCTGAAAGAAGCAGGGCTGGGTCTGAAGCCACATGTCCCTGAGAAGCCAAATGCTGATCCGTATGGCGCAGTGTGTCAAGAGAGGCCTCAGTGAGGGAGTTTATGTAAAAGCTCGTTTATGTAAAACTCAACTTCTCTTGTGTGGGAGCTGAACCCCAAACACGTACTCACAGCAGGAGATCTCTGTCCGTGAGATAAATGACTGCGTGAACAGTTGAAAGGAACGCTAGTGGAAAAACCGAGACTTTCTACACACTTTTTCTTTAAGTGATGTGTAGCACTTTTTTTTTTTTTATTAAAGTGTAGCACTTTTCTAGACTGAACTGTTTCCTGAGTCTCCTCTGTCACTCTGCGTCTTGTGAATTTTAGTCCCACGGATGTAGCCTTATTGAGCCATTCCATGGGCCGTGGGAAACATGTGATACTGCTGATGGCATTTTGTTCTGATCAAAACCATTAACTACTTAGTGAAGAAAGTGTTGCCTTTTAATTTTGAACACAAAAATGTTTAGACATTAAGAATTATCTACGTGACTTTGAAAACTAATATTCATATATATTGAAAAAAAGAAGTTACTGTGCTGATTCTGGCCCGTAAGTAACCAAGCGGCTCTGTGCTCGCTCCCTGGATGTAGACTCTGATGGTGATGATAGAGGTATGTGGAATAACACACAGTTACCATGGTTAAATGTTTTCTTCTCTTTGCTCTTTGGACAGAACTGTGAACACTAGAGACCTGGAAATAATCTGATTGCACTTCAGTAATCCCGTTTTATCAAGTACCGAAGGCCTTGTTTTGAAAAGCTGCTTGTTTACCTTTTATCCATCTTCAAGTTTGAAAAAAAAAAAAAAAACACCACAAACAAACAAACAAAACCAAACAAACAAAAAAAAAACAACAAACCAACCACCAGGGGAGGGATGACAAACTTCTAGATTTGCACCTTGAAACATTTCAGGGAAACTATTGTGCTGATGTTCCTTTTCCATTTGTTTAGCTGATTGTTAGATGAGATTTCCTTGTTTAAACATCACTTGTTTCCCTTTTACAGACTTCACAGTAACCTTTTTTTTTTTTTCTTTTCATATCAGTAGCGTATATAGTAACATGCCACAGGAGGCTCCCCAGTCAGCTACTGGCCAGGTTTTGCCTCATCCTAAAAAATGGCACTCGATGAAATAAAAGACTCATTGGGTGTGTGTTAAAGCTGAGCTCCCTTTGTGATGTTCCAGAACAGCACTGTCACTTGTTGGTTTATGTGCTATTTAAAAATGCAAAATTGAATATCTTTGATTTTGAATTAGAAGAAAAATTCCTTATTTTTCTATTGTGAAAATATGGCGGTTTCAAAATGCAGTATTGTACCATTGCTAATATGTTTTAATCTATCGGCAAACATCAAAGCGTTTTACAGCATATGCACTAATAGACGACAGGATTGTTGAGTACCTAGATACGTCTGTTACCGTGCGCTTTAACATGTCATGCTTTTAAACATGTTTTCCTTTTGAATTACTTATTTATCTACACTTATGGAAGTATTATTTTATTGTGTACATTATTAGACCACTGAAGTCACGTTTTGTTCATGTTAATTATTCTGTGTTCCTGTTGTAGCTTTATAACTGTGGCTGTGTATGTATTTCCCTTCCCCTAAAGCCTGCAGTAAGTCATCTATTTAACCTAAACTTGCCTGCTTTTTACAGCATGAAGAGATTAACTAAGCATCTTCTGAAAATTGCTACTACTAAAAGTAATAAAGCAGCCTTGTTCTTAAGTCTCCTGTAACAGATCCCGTGGTAAAGAATAGCTGTCCCGAATCCTGCTGTCAACCGTTGGCCGATACTTCAGTTCAAACTGGTCGCCCAAAGGGCAGCTGGGTCTTCAGTGGTTTTGCTGGGACTACACCTGTTCTTTTCCTCAACAGCACAGTTACAACAGGAAACCCTTGGCCTTCTGACTCTCACTGTTTGTTCTTCAGAATACGGTAGAACTGTTTTAGACTTTAGAGCAGTGCCTTAGGTAAGAGGAAAAATGTATTTTTGTATGATAGCTGTTTCCTTCTGGCAGAGACAATCACTCTAATGAAAAAGATGCCAGTATTTTTTTTCCTGTGCTGATACTATTTGTTGAATGCTCTGTTACAGTGCTGTGTAAATATGTGCACACTGTTAAATAAACTTTGCAGTTGAACAAGGCTTTATTTCTGTAATGCTAAACATCACCTTACTGGGTGTCTCCACCCCCGTACCCCACTAACCGCTCCTCACTGCATATTCCCAAAACCATCAGCCTCTTTGGCGTTGATTTGTGTGGTTGGGGAGGTATCTGTACTAACACCTTCACTCGGGCTGTGTCTGTACGTGCTGATGACGTGTTCCTAATTAATTCTTTAACTTGCTTTTCCCTTTCTCCTTTGCCTCCTACGATGCCTCGTAGCCCCAGCATCCTTATGTTCTAAGAGTGAGTCTGGGGGTGCTCCGTGGCCACAGTGGAGCAGCGACCATCAGGAATACAGCAAGATGCTGCCTTTTGTTTTTCTTGTGAGGGTTCTTTGTTTCCCTTTCATTTACCAGGAAAGGGGACTGGAGTAGCATCCAGTTGATAAATGTATGGTATCAACTAACCTGAAACCAGCATTCCAGTTGCTGAAGGGTAGTAGTAGATCTGGGTGCGGCCAGTGGCTGTTCGCCAAAGGTCTTTTTCATGCAGGCTGTTCTTGGCAGACAGTCCCAGTGTCAGTTTTATATTAAAAAAAAAAATTAGTTTATCGAAATTGTTGCTTTGGTCCTCGGATATCTAAGGGCACTGTGGCAGAACAGGTGACTGCTTTGCTGGTGTATCAGAGAGATTTCGGGAGCTGAGGTGAGGCTGACACCCCAAAGAGGTGTCAATGGTGGAAGGTGGCAAAATGAAACAACAGTTTTCCAGACTGCAGGACTCCGAGCAAGCACTAGTCTCATTTTTATTAAATCATAAAACATACACTGTGATGATAGGAGAGTTATCGTTGTCTGAGCTATTTTTTTAAGGCACTTCTAAATGCATGTGCATTTTGGTGTAGTTGAAGATTTACTTCTTGTTAATGGATTAATAATTGTATATAGACAGCCTTATTTAAACGATGTAAAAAAAGCTCATGAGCAAAACTTTAGGGCAAACCATGCAGAAATCAAGATTAAAACAAGTTTATGGAAACTTAACTAAAGCCTAAATTGTACTGCCAAGATATTGTTATATGTAAGATGAAGCCATTCCATACATTTGCTGCAATTTGGTGTAGTGGAGGGTAAAAAAGCTAAGGTATTTATGGTTGTGCTGCTGTTAATGGTGTGATGTGTGTAACGTTACCTGCACTCGTAAAGCATAATAATGGATCTCTCTGATCCTAGGTGCAATCTTGCCTTGTTAAACTTACTTCATTTAAGTGCTGAGTTTAAAACTAGCTTTGTTTTAGTTTAAGCCACACACAGGTTATGTAGTACGTGGATCTCTAATGCTAAATCTAATGACCTTTCAAGCCTTTACACTAAGGGTTACTTGGAGGCCAAGTTAACTTTTTGCAAGGCTACATGCTTTTGTACTGCAGGAGCTTCAAAAGTCACACCCATTATGCTGAGGCTACTTTAGTTTTTATACTAAAATGGAAAAAAAAAAAAAAATTAAAATTCTTAACATGCAAAAAACCTGCTCCTTTACCAGGACTGTTTTGGAAAGCAGGGCTCTAAAATCCATTTTACAGCAGTTGCTGTCTGCTCCTTACAGTCGTTTGGGACACTCGGCACAGTAAATTTTTCCATTGTGGCAAACAAAGCGCTTGTTGGCCAGGCCACGGGCACACTTTGTGCATTTGAAACAATAATCGTGCCAGGATTCATCTTCGTAGTTAACCACGCTGGTTCCTCTTCCAAATCCTGCTAGGAGAGAACACAATTATAGGACGGCGATAGTAGCTTTTCCCGTGGCTGGGTTATCCCACCAAACAGCACATCCCTGTCTTCCGGCCTCCTCTGCTGCTGTAGCCTTGCAGAACTGATCTGTGTGCCTAAAATCCCAGCCAAAATGGCAATTAAACCACGCTGGTTGCTGCTGGGTATTACTACTCTTAGAGAAAGGGGCAGCTCACTGTAAGGCCTGTGGGGCTTGTCTCTGCAATAAGCTTTTTCCCTGTGGATCCTTTCTCTAGGAAACGGTCAAGCTGAAGGAAGCATCAAGATAGAAACAAGAACAGGTCAGGCTGAACACCCTACAGGGTTGTTACGGGCTCAGCTCCATGCTCTAAAATGCAGAATGGAAGGCAAGTCTCACGGGACTGGCAGGATAGTGTCCCGTTTTGGGGCTGAGCTTTCTGAGCCAGTAACTGCGACGTTACTAGAATAGTAGTAGAATACTAGAATAGTAGTAGAATACATCAGAAGTGAAGCAATTGTCACTTTGGGGCAATAAAACACTGCTCTCCTTAGACTTAAGGTTCCCAAACTAAGATATAGGTGGAAACACAGTTGGGCAGGTTTTGAAGGAGGTAGATTTGAGGCATGGAAAGGGTGAAGAGCTCAGTTACTAACTCAGGCTCCATCAAGCAAGAGCATGTGGTTTATAGTTAAATCAGATGGAAATTGTTGGGACCTGCTTCTGTGATGGAACATAAGAAGTTCCATCTAAACGTGAGGAGGAACTTCTTCCCTTTGAGGGTGGCAGAGCCCTGGAACAGGCTGCCCAGGGAGGTGGTGGAGTCTCCTTCTCTGGAAACATTCAAAACCCACCTGGACAAGTTCCTGTGCGACCTGCTCTGGCAGTGGGTTGGACTAGATGATCTCCAGAGGTCCCTTCCAAACCCATAGCATTCTGTGATTCTGTGGTGCCCTCTGAGCCTCATCGTTTTGGGGACCCCTGCTCTGACCTGAAGCACCCCTTGCCCCCAAGCTGCTTTTAATCCAACATACCTGTGATGGGGTTCTTGCAGCCAGCGCACTTCTTGGCCACGCACTCCTTGTAGCATTCCACACAGTAAAACTCATCCTCTACAGCTGTGAAGCGCTTCCCCCCCAGTGGCTTCTTGCAGTTGGAGCAGATGAAACACTCGGAATGCCAGGGCTGTTCCTGGTAAGTGAGGCCTCCAGAAGTGATGGGCTGTAAGAGGAAAGGAGCAGAGCTGCGGTTCAGAAGCAGTAGGGAGGAAGAGGAGGTGCAAGTGTGGGGTGTAGGAGGGAAGGGCTTTCTCATGGAGAAGATGTTTTGAAAGTCTTCATTAAAATTAAATAGCACAACCACACTTGAGCTCCTCTAGCCTGAAATCCTACATGCCTGGAGCTTTCATAATACCTTGTTTTACCTGCAGTGACTCTGCAATCCTATACTAATCAGTTGAAAAAGTTGTGAAGGACCTATTTTATAAACCATTGTTTTACTGCTTGAATACACAATACCTACTAGAGAGCTTAAACCATCCCCAGAGTAAGCCCAAGGCTGGTGTCTCTTGGTTTCAGCAGAGTTGCTTTCAGATAACAGTACAGCCCCTCCTCACATGCCATAACATGCAAGAACCATTAGTGCGCTCACATTATTTAATACACTACCAGCTGCTTGTACCAGTTACTTCCAGGAAAGAACACAAGCACTGGTACGGCTCCAGTGTGATCTCTCTACTGATTCACTCCTCATTTCCAAAGGAGGGGTGAGGGCTAGCTCTGGCCTCTGCCTTTGCCAAGTGGAAGGACTTACATTCTTGCATTTAGCGCAGGTCTTGGCAAACTTATGCTCGTGGCAGGAGACACAGTAGAAGTCATCACCCTTGGGGAAGAAGCTCCCAGATCCAATCACTTGCTTGCACTGGCTGCAGGTGAAGCAGTCCTTGTGCCAGACCATCTTCTTGTACTCAACGTTTTGGTCTCCTGCAACAGATAGAAATAACTCATTAGGTGGGATTTCAGGCTTGTGACAAACTCCCCAACCTGTGCAATGGGACACAATTGCAGGCGAGACCTATCCCTGCCTCTGCCCAGCGCTTCAATTGTAACGTGTTCAAGGGATGAGCTATTAATTTCTGTATCTGACTTGAGCCAGGGCATTCTAGATTTCCTTCAAATAGTTGTCAGATGGGTGCCTGAGCCCCTCTGAAAAAAAGACCTTGATTTACGGAGCAAAGCTTTTGGTAGGATAGGATGGAAATGAGCCAGCAGTGTGCCCTTGTGGCCAAGAAGGCCAATGGCACCCTGGGGGGGCATAAGGAAGAGTGTGACCAGCAGGTGGAGGGAGGTCATCCTGTCCCTTTGCTCTGCCCTGGTGAGGCCCCACCTGGAGCACTGCATCCAGTTCTGGGCTCCCCAGTTCCAGAAGGACAGGGAACTGCTGCAGAGGGTACAGCAGAGGGCTACAAAGATGATGAGGGGACTGGAGCATCTCTCTTACAAGGAGAGGCTGAGGGACTTGGGTCTGTTTAGTGTGGAGGAGAGAAGACTGAGGGGAGATCTGATCAACACCTATAAATACTTAAAGGGTGGGTGTCAGGAGGATGGGGCCAGTCTTTTTTTCAGTGGTGCCCAGTGACAGGACAAGAGGAAACGGGCACAAACTTGAACATAAGAAGTTCCATTTAAACATGAGGAGGAACTTCTTTCCTGTGAGGGTGGCAGAGCCCTGGAAGAGGCTGCCCAGAGAGGTGGTGAAGTCTCCTTCTGTGGAGACATTCAAAACCCACCTGGACACATTCCTGTGCAACCTCCTCTAGGTGAACCTGCTGTGGGAGGGGGGTTGGACTAGATGATCTCCAGAGGTCCCTTCCAACCCCACAGCATTCTGTGATTCTGTAGAAATGGTTCAAGACTAACTATGAGGGTGAACCCTCTCCATGAAGGTTACCTGCAGAGCAGCCTTTCAACACTGTCACAGCCTGCCCCATTTTGTGGTACTCCAGCCTCCTGCTGTGATGCCCGTACCCCTCACTGCAGCCTCCACAGTGGGATGAAGCACCATGGCTTCGCCCTAGAGCAAAACCTGGCAGTTGCATCCCCGTCACTGGGACCAGTACCTGCGATAATGGGCTTGAAGCAGCCCTTACACCTGGGAGCATCCTCCTTGGCGGTGCAGTTGCTGCACCAAACCTTGTTGTTCTCCCGGAGCATGAAGGGCTCGTTGACCAAGGAGGTGTAGCACTTGAAGCAGCGGAAACAGTTGTCATGCCAGTAACGGTTCTTGAAATGCAGCTCCTGGAACGAACCAGAAATGGAGTGAGTGATTAGCCCTTCTCTCCTGCTGAGCAGCCCTAAAACCAAGCTACTGCCTCCTCAGCCTTGGCAGTAAACAATGGATTCATTAGTCCTTAAGCATGTCTTGCCTTCCATGGCTGGAGGAGCAGCTGATCTGCAAGCAGTTAAGGGAAGGACATTTAACCAAATTCACTGACACCGTCACATTCACTGGGGACTTTCAGGGCAGCAGCAAATACTTCAAACCAGCACCTTTGGGATTTGAAGTTCTGCAAGTGTGGGCTGCTTCGGCTGGGAAGTTCCCTCTAGTTCAGGTGTACCTTATTATTGCCATAAACACAAAGCACTAAACATTTGATAAACTGACAAAAAAAAAAAAAAAAAAAAAAAAAAAACACCAAAACCCACCAGACACTAGTTTTTCTGAGTGCTTTGCCCAGAAGGTGAGTTTCCTGCGAGTCCTGTGCAGGCTGGATCACCCGCAGTACCCTCTGCAGGACAATTCAGCGCTTGCAGCAGTTTCTGCAGCTGAATCTAGATCCCAACATTAGCTCCTGGGCCAAAGCAGCCCATCGTGAGCAGCCCTACCACAGTGCCCTGGAGCCCCTGGCTCTGTGCCCATGGAGTACATGCCCCACCAGCCAGAGGACTACAAAGAACTTGTTTCCACACAGATGCTCATAAACAGAGCGGAGCCAGGAAAATGAGTGGGAGGGTTATCAGCATCCACCTGTCTTCTCATCACCCATTGAACTGCTGGGCCCTCACCTTGGAGTCAGCCCCAATGGGTTTCTTGCACTCTGTGCAGGTGTTGGCACAGAACTTCTCGAAGCACTTGACGCAGCAGTGGCGGCCCTCTTTCTGCACGTACTTCTTTCCGTGGAGCGCATCGCGGCAGTAGTGGCAGTCAAAGCGCTCTGACATGGTGCCCACGGTGTAACTGCCAGGCCCTCCTGCAAGAGGAGAGAGGATGAAGTTAGAGCCCAGATAATAGCTCCAGCTTCTGTCTCTATGCAAGCAAGAAATACCAGGAAGATGGCTCAGCAATGAGCATGTGGTGGTGTCACGCTCCTCGAGGGGCTGCTTGTAGAGAAAGCAGCTTCCCTGCCAGCACTGTTAGGGCAATTTGAAGGCAGGCTGAGAGAGTTGGGGGGGGTTCAGCCTGGAGAAGAGAAGGCTCCGGGGAGACCTTAGAGCCCCTTCCAGTCCCTAGAGGGGCTCCAGGAAAGCTGGGGAGGGACTCGTGATCAGGGAGGGGAGCCATAGGATGGGGAGGAAGGGTTTGACACTGAAAGAGGGGAGATTGAGATGAGATGTGGGGAAGAACTTCTTTGCTGTGAGGGTGGTGAGAGCCTGGCCCAGGTTGCCCCGAGAAGCTGTGGCTGCCCCATCCCTGGAGGGGTTCAAGGCCAGGTTGGAGGGGGCTTGGAGCAACCTTGTGTGGTGGGAGGTGTCCCTGCCCAGGGCAGGGGGTTGGAACTGGATGATCTTTAAGGTCCCTTCCAACCCAAACCACTCTGTGATGCTATGATAATTTTTCTGTCCGGCAGCTGAGTGGTTTATAAAACACAACAGCTCTCTTCCAACTGCACTGGCATTTTCCAGGTGCCTCCAGCTTTACCTTTTGGGTCTAGGCTCAGCTAACGAACCATCACGGTCAGGGAGGCTGGGTGCAGAAGAAAACCTGGGTTTGGTCACGATAGTCACAAACCTCATACACCTTCTAAAGGAGGCAGCTTGGGTGTCCTCTCCCAGGTCACAAATTGCCATTAGAACACAAATACCATGAAGTCTCAGTAAAATGCAGGCTATGGCTAAGGGGGTGTAGGCCAACTCCTGGTTGTGCTGTGGAGGGGCCACCCTGCCTTCTGGAAGCTCTGTGCTTGCCCCTCCACTTTAGCCCAAGCAACGCATTAGTAACACAAATATTTTCAGTTCCCTTAATAGCCATCCAAGATACAAACGCTAGATTTCTGCCGACAGAGAGGCAGGATGGGCTCTGGCCAAGCACAAAACCACAGCTCTCTGGGGTCCGTCCCGCTGCAAGCGTGGCCCTGCGAGCTTTGCTCGCTCTGGGAGCACAACTGCTGGCCAGGAGAGCAGAGCATCAGCCCATCCCCATCGGCTTCCTAAGGGGAAGAACACCAGGCTGTTTTATTTACATATTTCACATCAAGCAAGGGTGGCAATAGCTAATCACTCACTGACAGCCACTTAGTCCCTTACGGCCAGCCCCGTTGCAGCCTTGGCGAGGTCCTGGCAGAGGCTCGGCACAATTTGTGTGCAGAAATCACTGACAACCGTGAGCAGAGCAGTTCCCAGCCACAGCCCCCAGCCGGCTGCAGCCCTCCCAGGCCTTTTGTGCTGGATACTTGTGCAGCTTCCAGCGGCCTCTCTCTGGGATTTCACATATAAAGTCATGAGGAAAAACACAAGAGAAGATCTCCCTACATATAAAGAAACTTCTTCAGTTCATGCCAGCAGGGCTCTGCCAAGGCATGAAATTCCACCATGGCCAGGGAGCCAGAACCTCAGTGGGCATGGGGCTCCTGATCAGCGGATTTTCCACTTTGGTCAGAGGCGCAGGCTCACACTTTCTCCCCAGACACCCGCCCCCAGCCTGCACGCCTGGTCTCAGTCTCCCAGACCACCTCTGCTAAAGCTCCTTCCATTTCCCTGACGCCCATCCTCAGAGGAAGCCAGCAACACTCCCACGCGGGGGCTGCAAAAGCTCAGGGCTCATGGTGGTCCCAGACACCAGTTCCATCACTGCCTGTGCCACTCATGCCCCTGCTGCCCCCCAGCACCACAAAGCCCTGTCTCCCCTGCACAGCCAACAGCACGGGACACAGCCTTGAGCTTTCTGCACCATCAGCCACTGGACAGGAGAGAGGTCTGACAACAGAGGCAATTTAATTATTCTTTTCCTGGTAGAGCAGGAAAGGAAGAAGGATGTGGTCAGCAGTATAAATTGCTGCTGCTTTTTCCTGCTGTGAGGTGGAGGGAGCCGTTAGCACCTCCATTGCATAGCCTCACCTGGGACCACGCCACCGAGCTCTGGAGTTTAGGGGCTGCTTTTGCTGTTGTTATGGCACAAGGACCTGTTTACACAGTTTTTTTCTTGGACACCTGCCCACCCCCATAACTCTAGATTTACCATCAACTGTGTGGCCCAGCCGGAGGGATGGCTCCTGCCGCTGTTCTGAGGAGCAGCAGTGCAAGTTCACCTCACCAGACGAGCGTATGTCAAACCCAACAGGTCCTGAGCAGGGCACAGCCCTGCCCCACAAGCCCAGGCAACCGCAGCAAGAAGTGGCTACTGCCTTCAGTGTCTTCTTCTGCCCCATCTCTGGGGTCAGGGAACTTCTGGGTAGGTGGCAGCAGAAGATGCTGTGGGTACTGGTGATGAAGGAGCTGATTGCCTCCAGTACCATCTGCAAGCCAAGGAGGGACTGAAACAGGACACAGGAGAGGGGACTCACACTGTTACTTTGTGGATTTTAAAATCCAAGAGTCACCTCACTGCCTCCTCTTTTCACCCATTTGATAACTTCAGGGCAGAACGAGTTGGAGCATTTCTCTCCCTGCACAGGGAGGCTGCAGCAGAGGTGGGGACCAGGTTCACACCCTTCCCCTAAAACTTATAGAACTGGAGGCCCAGCTGGCAGGAATTGCACTCTGTGGGGACCGAGGTCTGGAAACGCCACCTTGCCAAGGTCAGGAGACGGCCGTGTCCTGCTGACAACCATGCCAAGGGTTGTGTTTGTACCGGTTCAAGTAAATGAAACAAATAAACAGCTGGGGAACGTGGAAACTATGTGAGCCACAGCCAGCTCCGCAGAGCTTTATTGAGCAAGTGAGTTTAATTTAGAAGAAATGCAGTTGCACAGAGTCCAGGGCAAATGGTATCGAAACGTTCCTGATCTCAGGTTTAGGGTTGCTTTCAACCAGAACACATAATCGTGAACATATGGCTCAGGGAGTAACATAATCCCATGTTCCCGTGTAACGCATCATGTGCTAACGTGAGACAGACATTTATCACAGCAGCTTTGGAGCTCCACAGACAATTAACAGTGGCAGCCCCAGGAGCTAGGCTGTACATGCAGACGTGCCAGCTTCTGCCTTGTGCCTTGTGCCACCTCATGGACCAAAAAACCATGTGGACAGGCGAGGGAATGAATTTGCTTCCAGCTGCTCGAGGAGCTTTCTGCCCTCAGCAGTATCATCCCTGATCTCGAGCTGGGACAGGCACCTCTGTCTCCTTGCCTGCAATGAAGATGTACTGACCAGGTTGTCCCAGCAAACGTGCTGGCTGCTCGTGGTCTCTGCTCACCTATGCCCTGCTGAGAGTCCATGCTAGCCAGACCCTCTCCTACAGCCCTCCCACAGGGGCCCCAAAAGCTGCTGGCCCATGGCAGAGCAGGACCCAAAACTGGTAGTGGCTGTGCTGGGAAAAAGATCCAGTGGTCCCAGAGTGGAGAAAACGTCCGTGGAGACTTCAGAGCTCTGCTGCTCTGGGGAAGAAACATTTAACCTCTTACTGCTGCTCCCCTAAGCAGTCCAGTCTCCCCTCCTTGAAGGTAGACAGAAGAGGTATTTGTTCTGCTCTGTAAAAAAATACATATGTCTTCTAGAGCCTGGTTGACAGCAGATCATGGGTTTGGAGACGTTTATCTCCTTAATAACCCCTGTTCACCCTTCAGCTGTACCACATCCCCACAGCTTAATTTTCAGAGCTTCCAAGTACATTAACCCTGACCTGTCTTTGCTGCCTCGAAAATAGGCAAGTCAAGAAACTAAGGACACATGGAAAAACCATGACGACTCCTTGCTCTTCCTTGGGGCCTTTACCATAGTGCAGGCTGCATACCTTCCCCACACAAGCTGTGGGGCAGCTGCTGAGCACACACAGTGGGGACTCATTCCGGTGATACAGCCACGCTCCAGCAACACAAAACTCTGTGCTCAGGGTAAGCTCTCATCAGATGAACCACTACAGCCCTAAGTGCTTCGTTTTACAGTGGAGTGCTTAAAATGACAGCAGTACACGCAGCTGTTTTAGCCTGGCAGTTATTTGAACACAGTTTCTTTGGCTGTACCTTTGCACCAGACTGCAGTGCCTCTGAGCTGGCAGCCTGGTGAAGTGTCTCCTGTTCAACCCCTGGGGACATGCACTGATCCAAACTCCATTTCACCTTGACTCTGGGGGCCACAGAAGGGGATTTAGGAAACAGAGGAAAAGTATGGACAGCCTGGAACTCTTCTCTAGCCCAGGCTGATGTCCATACACACAGGGCATTCTCCTGGAGGGAAGCAGCTGAGAAGAGAGACCACAGGCTGTTGGGGAGAGGGGTAAATGGGAGTATATGCCCATCCTTAAATAGCCTAGAGGACCCTCTATAAAAATAAGAGCTCCAGAAAAAGCCAGCAATACTTCCAGAAACTAACCCCGCCCCTAACCAAGGTGTCCCTCTCCTACCAGCCCTAGCAGGGCACTGTCTAAATGTAGCTCCCTGATGGATTTGGCTACAGCAGGAGGGCGGCTGGCCAGACCAGTGGCCTTCTCGAGTATCAGGGTATTTGGCACGAAGACCCATTGGAATTCAACCCTAACATTTACCTGAACCACAGAGGTGCCAGTTAGCCACTTGTCCCCAAAGAGCATCTCCTGCTTTTCATAAACAGCCCTTGGACAACCACGCCTTCCATCTTTCAGAGAAAGATCTCAAATGTTGGATGCTTCCACACACCTCAAGTGACGCTGCCACCATGCCGTGGAGCAGTCACAGGGCTGTCCCAGCTAGTGGTCACAATTGGGGCTATAATATATGTGCAACCTGCCACATGGCAAGCTTCAGGATGGAAAGGAGTGTACAGACCTACGAAGTGCGGCCCCACAAAAGCTATTGCACCAACACAACACCATGCCTCTCCTGTCGGTTCCTGTCTCCCATGGCCCCTGGGCTGGTTTCTCCCAGTTCAGGCCACCACAACTCAGCACCATAGTGGTTTGCACAACAAAAGAAACCAAATCACTCTACAAAGGGAGTTGAAACAGAGCTGATAATCAGAGCACTTAGCACAGGATATGTGTTAATGTCTCTGGGGAATATGTTCAAATGTGATAAACCACCAAGGAAGAACTTGAAGTGTGGTCTCTAAAAACAACCAGGGAAACTGTACTTAAACCTTAGGGACTATTCTGATACTTAGGAAACAAGATGAGGCTGAAGGTGTTAACCCCTCTGCCCTATGTGCAGCTGCAAACTCTAGGGCAATATGGAAGGAAAGCAGCAATTGCTTTTTAACTCTCCATCAGTTTTTATATTTTTCTCAGCAGACTGTGTACACACAGCCCCCACACCACCAGGCCTGGCTATATCTGCCTGTTCCAGCTCAGAACCTGGCACCCCCTGCTCTGTCACCTGAGTTACTATTCTCAGCTTTTCTCTATGCGTGGTTTGCTATAAATACCAGGGAATACCCTTAAAAGAAGGGTCCCGTTAATCTGAAATGCAAAGGGGACCCTCAGGACTGCACCTCAAGGTCACTGGCACACTGCCCTGGACAACAAGGAAAGAAAGCAAGCAATCACTTGGAGGTTGTTTTTGCTGGGAGGGCTGGCAGTGACAAATGGAGAGCTGGGCTCTCCCATTGCCAGGCTGGGGCACGTGCGAGTCTCACACTCTATAATTAAAAAATTAGTCTGTTGATAAAATGGAAGCTTCTTTATTTAGAACAAGAATGGCTCCAAGTTCCTCAAGCGGTTGCCAAAAACATTCCCTATGGTCCTATCGCCACCATGTTTGAGCACATCCCAATCATTACTAAATCTTCACAGTTCCCCAGGGAAGCAGGGACGTGCTGTTAAAAAAACACTGCTCCAACCCTGCAAACACCTCCCCAGGGCTTGCTTTTGCACTTAATACAGAGCTCAGCTAAGGCTAATGAGGCTCCCTTAGCACAGAACCACTGCCTAGGGTAAGGCTGAGTGCTTAGACGGAGTTTAAGCAGTGAAGTCCAAACCTTTCAAACCAAACCAAATCAGCCAAAGCGAAAAAAAAAGAAGTCCTGCTCAGTAGCTAACTCGCTCTGTGCCAGCCTTAAGTTTTGGCCTTTTGAGACCCCTCATTTATGTTCCCAGCTATGCATGGATCTGCCCCCACCTCAGTAGCTGGATGCTCTTCTCATGCCCAGGTGCCCCTGAGAGCCTAACGTGAGGCTTTCTCCTGCGGCAGGGAATTCACCCCCCTGCGGCTGCCCTGCAGAGCCGGGTTCCCCGCTGGGTGCAGGAGCAGATGCCGTGCTATAACTTGTTGGCGGCAGTGCTCCAACCGCAGCATCTGCTCAGAAGACACTGCAGCATTTTATATTACAGCACAACCTCAAATCTGTGGGTCCTTGCCCCAGAGCACACCTCCCTGGGGAAGACGAGAAAGAAAAGAAAGATACAGCTGGGAGTACAATGAATGGATGCTACAGCATCTCTCAGTCTCGTGGGCTGAGGTTAAAAAATAAATGTCATCTTAGATTTTAAGCGAATGGATTGCTCTTTTTAAACACCTTGGAGATGTTTAAAAATGATGCCACAGAAGTTGGATTTTAGGCAGACAGGTACCTTGCATAGTATGTATCTGCATCACACAAGCAAATCCTAAGGAGTTACATGCCATGCAAGAAGCCTCATCATAGTGTCCTGCCCTGGGAGGCCGAGTGTGAGGTTGAACATCCTCCCCAGTTCTGAGGAAGCTCCATGTTCCCAACAGAGTCTCATGAGCACCACTGTCCCCTGGCTCCCGGTGTGCGGCAGCTCGGTGTAACACCCACAGGAGCTGTGCCCCAAGCTTAACACCCTCTCCCCAGGCACGTCCACCCCTTGGGCTAGGTCTCGTCAAGAAATGCGATGGCACTGCCATTGTACCTTGTGGTGTAGGGCTGTTAATACATGCTGGACTCACACACAAACATGGTTAGCTTCTAAGAATTGGATAAGCCTTTAAAAAATCCCAAAGAGCTTGCAATTGTCTGTAATTGGAGGGCTGGAGGAGCTTGGTCACAGATGGGAAGGCACAACACATCTGCGTGCCACGGGGGACATGCAAAACATGCTCCCCAGATTCCTGTCAGTGTTAATGTGAAGGAAAAGCTATTTCCCTATCACTGGTGAGGGTCAGCCCGTTTGATCTACAAGGCAAACGCAGAGAAGAGGGAGTGAACACCAGCTGCCCACCAGAGCAGAGCAAACCATCTGGGTGTACACACGGGGCTTCGGCACGCTCCCCTCTGCGGTCCCTGCCACAGCAACTGCCACAGCAAGCTCCCTGCAAGGAGGAGCAGCACCCTCCATTTTCAGCTAGTCTTCCTCATATAATGGGTGAGCCCCAGCCCTCCCACAGCAGCAGATACAAAAGCACTGGCCAGCCATTTCATTTCACAAAAACAGATGAGGCCGCTGCCGCCGCGCTCCCAGCACCAGTCCCACACAACTGGTGATAAGCCCATTTGCCACCATTAGTTACAGCCGCAGATTGCTGAGGCTTAAGGCTGCCTTCAAAAGAGTTGTTTTGCTGGTGCAGGAGCCTGTTAGCAAAACCCTCCTCCCGATTTACCGGGCATCGCACATGCAGGGCTTCTCCCACAACACCCTGGCAGTGCGTCGGCTTTACCTGTGTGCCTGTGGAAAGCCATGATTAGCAGCCCAGAGCCACCAGCAGCCCCTCGGATAACAGAGTTCACAGCCTCTTGGCCGATTAGGAGCTGCCCCGTTTGATAACATACATTTAAACGGAGGCTATTAATACAGACGGGACTCCTACCAGATGTCCACTCCCCTCCCCAGAGATCACAACCTTAATCCCCCTTGAAAATTCTTACCATTTTAGGTGATCTGAGGGAGAAGAATAGGATCCAGAGACCTCTAGGTCTCTGTAGGCAACATGTAAATACCTGCCCAGCTACTCAGCACCCAAATTAGTTCCAAAGGCAGAGTGTGCCTCAGGAACTTGACCCCATGCTAGTACTATTTGGCCTTGGCTTTAGAGCTAGATTGTGTCTCATAACAGTCCCAAGCTAAATTACAGACCCGACGTTAATTTGGCACTGTCGTTGCTGAAGGGAAGAGGTGAATCACAGCCCCATGGGGGCTGGAGGGACTGTGGTCCCAGGAATCAGCAAGGGGCTGTCCCTTGGATGTAGGGCCCATAAATGCCATGGGTTATACCCCTGGGGACACAGCTGAGAGACCGCAGAAATAATAGAAGAGACCTTCATGGGGGAGGTTAGGCTTGCCTTCAACGTGAGCGTCACACCAAAGTTTGACTGCCAGTAAAACTACTGTACCTGGGTTTCCTCCAGCTTTTATGCTAAGGAAGCTCAAGGCATTAACTGTTGAAAGTGAGCAAGCCCCTGAACAGCAGCGCTTAGAAAGCCTGGTTTCGTGATCAGGGAGCTTCTCTAACATCTAACAGTACGGCTGGGCCCATTCCCCAGCATGTGGCTTGTAGAGAGCACTGGCTCATGTCTCTGTCCTCCTCACTCAGGTGTCCATGGAGCTCTCTGGAAGACCCCCAGCTCCATGGTTCCAACTGACCTATTTCCACTCAAGCCACGACAGGGAGTGGAGGGAGCTCTGGTTCAGGGCTCACTCCCACAGGGACGTGCAGGCTGTGACAGCTCCATGGCCATGCTCACTCCGGGTCACGCAGTCGGCGGCAGTGCACGTTCAGGGCCAGTGGCCAGGAGCACCCAGCTGCTAATCCTCCCCCGACACTGACTCACTGCATGGCCGTGGGAAAGTCATTTAACCTCCCTGACAGCCACTAGGAAGAGCCAATGTTTATCATTCCTTCCACAGAGCCCATCGCGGTGGTGTCTGGCCTCTGAATAACAATCAGCACAGAATCATAGAATGGTTAGAGTTGGAAGGGACCTTAAAGATCATCAAGTTCCAACCCCCTGCCCTGGGCAGGGACACCTCCCACCACACCAGGTTGCTCCAAGCCCCATCCAACCTGGCCTTGAACCCCTCCAGGGATGGGGCAGCCACAGCTTCTCTGGGCAACCTGGGCCAGGCTCTCACCACCCTCACAGCAAAGAAGTTCTTCCCCACATCTCACCTCAATCTCCCCTCTCTCAGTTTAAAACTGTTACCCCTTGTCCTATCACTACACACTCTGATAAAGAGTCCTGAGCATCTTCAGCCCAAGTGGCCCTGCTACAGCCAGGAACATCTCTGCTTCTCACTCACAGAGGTCCCAAGAGCTCCTTGATCACCGACACACGGCAGGGAATGCACAGCCTCCAGCTCTAGCACCGGGCTCGGTGACCCCCTGGGCCTTCACACCCATCTTAGGGCTCCCAGGTGCAAGGTCAGCATCTCAGCAGCATCACAACATCTCCAAATTTCCAACATGGCCTGGAAAAGGCCACGCTTGGGAGCATGCCATCCCAAAAGAGCACAGCATAGATCCACTTGTGTGGCAGATTGAGGCTGGGAAAGATGCTAAAACACTAGCACACTGAAACACTGGCTAGGGAAAGCCCAGCGTCATTCTGCCCCAGCTCCTCTAAAAACTCAAGCAAATTGTTTGCATAATTCAGATGGTAACAGGAACCCTAACAACTGGTATTTTCCTGTGCTAATCTTGCTGCACGCAGTGTAATATTTACAGACATGAGTTCATTTTTGGCAATGCGCGTAGAGTTTGCACCATTAACCATTGTCATTCCTTTCTAGTTCCCCACACAAAGTGCTGGCACCCTCCTGCTCGGGCAGTCATTTCCTATTTCCTCCAGAATACACTTGTATTTCAATTAGAAAGAGTAACCTTCCCTCCCCATCCCAAAAGGCGGAGTAATATTGCTGTGCAATGTCAGCAGCTGCCATGTCCCACCCCAGAGGCAGCTGCAGTTCAGCAGTGGTTTGACAGCATTGCGGAGGCATGGGGAAAACAGGGATGGACACTTGGCCATCAAAATATTTCACATGTACAAATGGATGCATGTTTGCAGCGTGACAACAGGCACAGGCTGGAGGAGGTGGGAGAAGGAAAGCTTGGCCAAAGAACAGGAGGAAGACCCAGCCCTGCTCATGCCTGTGAAGCTTCACCATGAAGCTCCCTGGAGTAGCATTTCATGGCACAGCCCACTCTGCAAGGTCTCCAGTGATTCCCCAGAGTAGTCTGCAACAAAAAGGCTGTTTTGTTTGAATTTGTGTCCTCCTGGGCCAGCGCAACAGGGATGGGCTGGGGAAACAACCTTTGCTGAGAGGGCAGGGCTGCTCTTGGTTTCTTGGCTGACTTTAGCCATATGACCTTGAACAATTCCTGTCTCCTCCCCAAGCCCCTCTTGGTCCGCACAATCCCAGGTGATTAAACACACCAATAGTGCAAGGTATCGCACAAATGTCAAGAAGGGGCACCGTTGCCCTGTGCAACATGGCAGGGAGCAGAAACCTCCAGGAAGAAGAGGGTGGCCCAGAGAGAAGGTGTGCCAACCTGTCCGAGCCCTTCTCTGCTAGCCAGCACCATGCATCCGTGGGTCCCAGGGGAGAGAGCACTACAAACACATCAGTAAGCACACAGCAGGGCATGCAGGCTTGGGTTTTCATGTTTTTAACGTTAAACCTGTCCTGTAGGTTTTCACGACTCCATGGAACTGGTCTGGACACACTGATCCCACCGCACAGGTCTGACCGCAAAGCGGCATGGCTGGGGCATAGTGTCATCCACTCGGATAGACAAATGATTCACATTGTGGTTTCCAGAGTATTTTCTTGCCCTAACAATCCAGCCAGAAAAGGTCTGGGCATCTCAGCTTGCTCACACATCCTGCTGTCACTCAACGGACAGAGGGTCCTAAATAGAGCCAGTATAACCCAGGCATTGATGAGCTATTAGTCACCATCATCAAAGAAAGAAGCAGGCAGCAGTAAATAGGAGCAGGAGGGGAGCACGTGTCCACCTCTTCGGGTAACGCTGTACCTTCTGCTTCCATACACACCGCACACTGGAGCTGCACAGAAAAGCACACCAGGCATTCACCAGGCTCCCCATAAAGTGAGAGTCCTGTATTGCTCCCTTCCTTCCTGCCGTAGCAGGCGTTGGACTTACTCCACGCTCTCACTCCGTGGGACAGTAGCACAGGACCAGCACGGTCCCATCGGCCAGGGCTGCTCCAGGCAGCACCGGGGTTTGCTCTTCACATTCAGGTTTGCTCCCACCCACCATTTGCACAAACACTTCCTTCTTCTCAAGTAACAGCAGTTTCAGGGTTTTTTTTAATTACCAATTTATCTTAGGTTGCATGCAATGTGTGTTCTCCCACAGCAGAGAGCACTCCTTCTGCCCAACCTATTGCAGACCCCAGTTAAATGTCCCTGCATTCTTCCAAGGCAAAAACTAAACAAAATACGGTTTTTAAAACTTTTATATATATATATATATATATATAAAGACAGAGTTTGCAGGAAGCCAGCCCACAAAGCAGTTAGGCTTAAGAGGAGAGGGGACACAAGGAAGAGCCCGCCTTTGCACTTGCAACTGGTCCGCCAGTGGGATGGAGGAGGCAGCAGCCCCACTGCCACAGGAACACCGGGCAGGTTTGGGATCCAGAACTGACTCCTGGGGCTGATCCAGCTCTCCAAGCACTCAGTATCCCATGAACTTCCTGGGAATTTTCCCCATTCTGCATCCCTGAAGCATCCTGCAGGCACTCGAGCGAACACAAGACAGAGACACCCTGGTTCACACGAGATGTACCCACACCCAGAGCACAGCCAGCCAGGCCACCCCTGCAGTGACAGAGGGGATGAACACACCAGCCACAAGGCAAGCCCCATGCCCTCGGACTACCAGCTCAAAAGGGATGGTGGAGAAGGAAACGGGCAGTGCATGGCAAAGGCACACAGGATGTTTTCCTTTCTTCCATGCTGAATTCCAGCCCACAGCTGGGTGGGATCCGTGTGCTGAGCCTTTCAGTGCCAGGGGAAGCTTTTTGGACCAGCTATGGAGGTAGGGATAGAGGAACTGGGAATAAATTTATAAGGAGGCAGACACAGACTGGATAACCCTCCGTGAACTCAGATATAATGCAAGTAGAAACAAAAAGGGGAAAGATAAGGTGGAATAAGACTGAAAGATAAGAAGAGAGAAAAAAATAAGGATGAGGGTGTAATAACAGAGAGGAAAGAGTGGTCCAAAGATAATGGAGCTGGAAATAAAGGCATCTGAAAAATAGCAAAACTGGGAAGAGATCTAAACCAGGTTTTTCCCATCTGCCTCCACCCACAGGCTGGACTGTTTCCAGGACTATTCCCATGGCAGCTCCAAATTTATTCCCCTGCTGCTGTCTGCTCCGTGGCTCCCCTCCACACATATTCCTGACTGGCACTTCTTCCCCTCACCTGTTGCTGACATGGCAGACCTCTGGCTGCTGCTGAAAGCCAAGTGACACCAGGGCCTGGGGGGAGCATCTGCACATAAATCAAGAGCTGCTTTGTAGACACAAGGCTTTGTCCAGCTCCTGTGCCCCCTCCAGGCTATGTCAGGGTTGGAGAACAGAAGCTGCAGTGTGGTGGGACGCAGGCACCATGCAGACCCATGGGCTCCAGAGAGGTGAGAGGAAGGGTGAAGCACAAGGTGCTGCACAGGGCTGGCTTTGAATCAGCTGCACCAAGAAAGTCCATTTCCTCCTATCCCCACTCCCTCCCTCCCTGGGGCTCTTTGCTATATTATAGATAAGATGCCAAGATTATGTCTTACAGCAGCAAGGATGCTGAGTGCCTTCTGTGGTCCCTACGGTTACATTTAGCCCTTCAGTACAAGCTCAAAAAGGGATAGTCCCAAAAGGCTGAAGCTTTTTTTTAAAATCTCTTAGAAAGACAAATGTATTAATCTTAAATGCACCTAGGCCATGTTTCTCTTTCCATCTCTGTCTCCCACATCCTTCTGCCTTGACTTGGTCTGTGGAGGGGACTGAGCAGCAGGCCAAACCTAAGGGGATACAAAGGCTTCCTTTGCTCCTCCTGGGAGGAAGATCCACATGTACTGCAAAGACTGGTCCCATTCAGATGCCTTGTAAGAGCATTAAGCCCATAACTGGGCTAAAAAGCCTCAAACACAGCATCATGAACAGCTCCATCCAGCAGTGCCTAGTTTGAGCAAAGCCGCCCCAATGCACTGCAGCCAAATGGGAAGTCCTCCTCAGAGGCCATCTGCCCTGGGAGGAGCAGAAATCAGCTGGTTCTTGCAAGTTCATTTACCACAAAAGCAGCCGAGGGTGCAGAGTTTCCCTGGGAAGAGGAGCCAGCAGGCACAGGGGAAGCTGCCTGCGTGTCCCCGACATGGGAGCAGTGCCGAAGGTCTCCAGGTTAGCATCTCAGGACCTCAGCAGCACCACACTCTCACCCACACTGGCTAGGCCCCTCAAGACCTCTGGGGTTTCTGCTCACTGCAATGCCTGGAGCTTTGGCTGTGGAGCTCCAGCTACGCAGCGTTGTGCCCTCAACCATGGCAGGGACGTGATGCCTCTCCATTACCAACAGAACTTCCACCAAGGCCAGTGTGGTCCTCAGAGGAGCCCTTCCTGGGGCCAAGCAAGCTGCACCACAACTCAGTTATTCCCCAAGTTATTACCCCAAAGCTTCACGCTTAGGACAGCGGAGCTCTTTAGGGCAATCTTGGCCAACTGCAAGTGTTGTTCTTTGTTCAAGTTGAGATGCAGTCACATGGAGAAGGAATGACTGTTGGAGTCAAACATGAGGGAAAGTTTGTCAGTCACAGCTTTCCCCCCATGGCTTAGCCCTGGCTTCAGAGCTGAGAAATGTAACTTCTGTCCCTGTCAAATAAATACCACGCTGATCCCAGCCAGGCAGCATGGCGGTCTCTTCCAGGAAAGATGAGGTCTGATGAACACTCACAGGGATATAATCCTACCATACCCACACAATAAATGGTCATGTCGGGGTTTCTCCAAGTTGTTACTAAGCCATCACTGAACTAATATTTCACAGCCTCTACTGTCCTCTGCACTCTTAATTGCTTTCAATTACTTCTCATAGGCACAGCAGCTGGCTGAGCAATGCTCTCCCCCAGTGAAGCTAAACAGCTCACTGTGGAGAGCATGGAAGGAAGTTCAACTATTAGTTTGCATCACTGCTTGAGGGCTAGGTCATTCACCTTCCCTGGAAACCTACCCAGCATGAGTCAGAAATTAGCAGCTACCCAGACATCTGCTACAACACACATGCTCTTCAGCATCCTCGCCATGGGTTTCCGGTGGCCCTGTCATCCTCCTGTGTCCATGCAACAGGGCCTGGCAGCAAGAAGGACTTTCAAGGCTGCTGGCTATGCCCAAGCTCTTCCTCCAAAGGCTGGGAACATGTTTGATGTGACATTTTCTAGCAAAACATCATGTTCCCAGGAAATTGCTAGGCAGATGGGTCCGCAGACCTCCTTCCTCTGCCCCACAACACAGTGGGCCAAGCCAAAACTCCACACAAAGGGTGCTCTGCAAGACCAAGGAGTCTTGTTCTTTCCCCTTAAAGAGCTTTATTTTCAGGGGAGAAGAAGAAAGGACCATTTGTAGATGGACTGCAATTCTGGCAAAACATCCTCCAGAAATTCAGCACATGGGGGACATTCAGGATAGAAAACTTCATCTCAGGTGGTCAGAGATGGGTAAAGTAAATGCTTTTTCTCTGGGGCAGAAGCATTCTGCCTGGCTAAGGGTGAAGACAGGCCACCACTTCAAAGAGAAGGACATGCCCTTCCAAGCACTGGCATGCTGGTTGGGAAGACTCCCTAGCATCCAGCACACCATCAAAGCACTGCCCAAACTTGGCACAGGCCCCAGGGCCATGCCCCGAGCACTAATTTAGAACTGACAGGAGCCAGCCCTGGCGTACGGGATTAGCAGGACAACCAGCCCATCACCCTGGGCGCAGGACAGTCGCCTCGAGAAAGATTAGCATTTGGCTATCTTCAGTTGCTAGAGAGCACTGGTGGCCGAAGGGACCAAATCACCCTTGTTACGTGGCCATTTTAAAAATAACCTTTCCCAAAGCCCCACAGGGCATAACCCTGTGTCTGTCTCGGCTCTGGGAGCCGAAGGAGATCAGCTTGCAGGGCTGACGGGTATTTTTGGGCATTCTGACTAATTGTCAGGACATATGCTGGGCATACTTTACAAGGAAAAACAAAACTGCAAAGTCCCCTCTGGTGAGGCCTATGGGGTTGGATTAGTCACAAAAGTTATTCTCAGAAACCTCTGCTTTGGGAGGGTTTGATTTCATTTCCAGCTTCAGATAAGTGTGTTTTAAAATGGAGGAAGGGGTCAGCTTCCTTGCACCCAGCCAGGACGGTGCCATTGAACCACCACCACCAAGGGCAGGAGAAATGGAAACCCTTCACCTTGGAGTGGCATCAAACTCACAATGGCTTTTTTGGCACCACATCACATGGGCACTCACTGGCTGTTCCAGGAGACATGCTCTAGGACAAGCCAAGGAGAAGACACCCACCAGAGGGGGGTGAGGAGGCCCACAAGCACCCACTCACTTGTAAGATGGAGACACGGTTCAGCCTTTCTAAGACACTTTGCTCTGGTCCTGCATTATCACACATTTCCTCTGCTGAAACAGATGCCATTTAACCTTCCTCTTGGCCCAGGCTTAGCCTGTGGCCAGAGTTGACTTCAGCCACCATTCACATGAATATTTTGCAAATCATCCCATTAAGTCTCTCATCAAAGCCCTGTTCATTTAATGACCACACATCACCCTGTTCAGCCCGGCTCCTTGCCCCTCTGCTTTTGCAGGGAAGCTAGAGCCCTTGCAAGACTAGGAGACCACTTGCCTTCCCACTCAACTTGCCTTGGCTGCTCTTTCCCAAACTGGCCTCCAAGAGACTAAGGACTCTGGCAAAACCAGAGAAGTCAGTCAGACTTCCAGAAGAGCCTGGAGCCCTGAGAAAGGAGTATTTTGCCAGCCGTGACCCTTTTTCTCCCTCCACGCTCATGAGAAAGGGACTCGCAGCTCAGCAACTCCAGAGCCTCAACATACTGCAGCCAAATGTGAAGTCTTCCTCTGAGGCCAACTGCCCTGAAAGGAGCAGAGATCAGCTGCTTCTTTCAAGTTCATTTACCATGAAAAAAAATAATTTATTTTAAAAAGGAACTGATTTGGGTTTTTTTGGTTGTAGTTCCTTGCTCTTTCTCCTCCCAACAGCATCTTTCACCAATCTCAGCACCTCAACAGCTCTTCACTCTTATGCCCCTTTAAGCCAGCTCGATTTCTCTACACTTATTAAGACAACAAATAAAGCTCCTGTGTGCAACATCTCCACAACACCCTGGGACATGCAAGCCCAGAGCAGCCCATGTTTTCCCACCACCATGGGTGCGCTCTGCCTTTCTGTCCAGAAGCTGTTGTGGTACTTTGAGCCCCTCTGCTGTCTCATCTCACGCTGCTGGCCCACACACTTGTGTTTTCCCTTTTCTCTGGTATAGATCAAACCTTGCTCTTTTCATTCAGCAGGAACACTGCACCAAAAGCACACACATCTCAGGGTGGCGAGAGCTCTCTGAAGTCTCCACCAGTGCTTTCTGCATATTTTCCCCCCTGAGCTGCACAGCAATTTCCACTGAGGAGGTGTTGTCTATTCAATTTCTAGTAACGGCATTAAAATGTATGAGCCATTTCTCTGGAGTCAGGGATAATATTTTCAGAGTGCCTGTGTGATTCTGGAATGTAAATCTCATTTTTCATGAAGTGATAAGGATCCTGGGTCTCCCTGGAAATCATGTCAGATCAGAGCTGGGCAAGGACTACATTAAAAATCATTTTCCATGGGATCAGTTAGAAAACATTGATTCTCAGGTTTATAAATGAATAGAAAGGAAAAAAAAATAAATCTTTAAATCTTTCATCAGGTTTAGGATTCAATTTCAGGCAAAACCCCAGAATGGGGCTGAGCCCAGCAGCAGGAGCCCAGCCCTGGTTTGTGGCATGCCAGCTGAGTGTCCTCATCTGCAGGATGGAGGCAGTTTTAGAGGCAAGGGAATTCTCCCCACAACACCCTCCCACTCTAGTTTTTGGGTAACCTAGCAAAATTTCAGTTGTTTTGTGTCTTTGGAAATATTAAGATCAGTAGACTAATACTTGGCATGAGACAGTTCAGCCCAAAGCAGTATGGAGAGGCAAGGTTGTTTAAAATGAGACATTTAATTTACCTCCCAATTGCTGAAAAAGCAAATGCCTTCATCTCCCACCTCCACAGGGATGGGCCAGGGTGCCTGGGGGTAAGAGGAGGTCCCTTCTCCTCTCCTGGGTTCCCCACCAAGGCTCTTAGAGCAGCACTGCACCTTACAGCATTTCTATCGGTGCTCGCTCCTGGAGCGACAGGTGAAGTCTATGGGCTGTTACATTAATTAAACACACATCTTGGAATAAGAAAAATGACATACTTAGAAAAGTGCTTGATTTAAAACACAGTAATAAACCAACTGGAGTTGGTGTAACCACTTATGTGTTTGATTAAGCCATCCTCTGCTCTGTGGCTGGATCCAGGCACAAAAAAATGATTTTGTTTTCTTTCTCAAGTAGCAGTGAGACAATAAATTCAGGGGCAATGAGTAACACAGTCTGAAAAGAGAAACAGCCCTTCTCAATACAATTGCTGCTGGCTGTCAAGCTACTGTCCAAATCAAACTATTAGAGGATCGGCTCCATGTGACAAAAAAGCAGCACTAATTGCACACAAGTGCCAGACAAAACTGTCAAAAAGCTAAAGCAGATGGAAAACATCTTTCTTTTAAAACCAGCTTGTGCAGCCGCATTGCATGAGAGCCCACAAGCACCCGTGTCCTCCTGGGAATGCTGCAGGATAATGGGGAAAGGGTAGGCCTTCCAAATCATCAAGGACTTCTCCTGCAATAGCAAGGACTCTACTGTCCCTTTGATAAAGTTAGGCCTCTTGAGCCAAATTGTCCTCTCAGCTGTGCTGGAACAGCCCAGTAGCAACCCTTGCCTGCTTGATGCCAGGGTTGAGCAAGGTTAGGCTTGGTCCTGGCCAAGTCCAGGATGTGAAAAGTACAGCAGTGTTTTTAGTTGCCCAGAGACAGCCAAAAAGCAAACATGCCTTGATACCAAGTAGGTGAAACACTGGAGTGAAGACACAGGGAAGAGAGACACTGCAGACCCGCAGGGATGCCTGTCCTGTTCCCAAACGCTAACGCCCAGCATTGCTCAAAGAGGCAACGCAAAGGAATACCAAATAATTCATGCACACATTAGACATGCTGTGCCTCATCTCCAAAGAGCTGCTGAAAGCCAAAGATAAAATGCCGTGGAGCAGTTCGTTAGCTGCCTGCCAGCTCCAGTATGGGCAATATGGGGGACACGGTGGATGGAGCTGGCCCAGGCATGCCACCGAGAGCACCATCAACTATAAAATGCAAATGTGCGCAGCTGAAATCATGCTCTCTCACCCAAATCTCACTTAGTTATAACCTCTCACATTAAAAAACACCTTCTTTCAAATGCCGACCTACTCCAAGTTTCATAAAGCCCTTCCCCAGAGCTGGTGATTGTGACAGAGCTGCCCAGGATGCTGAGGGACTTGGATATGTCACCAAAGCATTCCCCACATGGCTCCAGAAAGGAGCTGGAAGAAATCCACCCACAGGCCTGGAAGGGACGTGCAAGAACACAGAGACAGACTGCTCCATGCTTGTAAAATTATAATAAAAGACTTCCAAAACCCAAAAATACCTCTGCCAAAACCAGTGCCCTTTTCATCCCCTGCTCCAGAAAGCCATGAGGTTAATTGAAAAAAAATTTGTGTTTTTATCTCACGTGAGTAGGTTCATGGGTTACATTTCGGGGGCTCAGCTTTTGTCTGCATATGTGCTGTTGATAACTGTTACCTGTTTTCAGCCACTGGTGACCATGTCTTAAAAGTTTCAGTGAAATCCATCAGTGGGCCCCTGGTAAGTGGCTTATGCGTTGCTTCATCAAGACAGCTGCCAGGCAATATGGTGATGTATTTCTACACCATTTCACGTATTTGATAACTTGGAAATGGGGAGCAAAAACCAAGAAAAGGGAACAGTATAGACCACTGGCACACGTTTGTCAGCCTCTCCCCTGCAGCATCCTAGTGCAGAGGGACAGGCAGTGCTTCCTCCTACAGACAGAATTTTAGTCAAAAATTGCACTTCAGGAAGTATGAATTCATTGAACACAAGTACATCTGGAAACATCTCCACCTTAGCAGAGAAAGGTGCAGGATGCTATCAGAGCCCTGCCTGGAGCCCTTCTGGCTGGGCTGCCAGAGAGACCCAGTCCTGCCTTTCCAAGCAGCATGGCCAGCAGCCCTGCAAGTGCCCCCTCCAACCCCAACCTCCACCACCCAGGTCTCAGCTCTGCAGCAGAGAGCAAGAAAGCCACCTCTCTGCTTGCAGCAGCTGCTCCCGCACTGCCCTGGTGGGAGATGACCCCCCGTGGCTGTCCAAGCGCTGGTCCTCCTGACATCTAGTGTCATATGTGGGGATGTCATATTCCTGGGAGCAACAGCAGGAATGGACAGACAGAAAGCTACCAAACCCTGTCACTAGAATCAGCCCTTCAAAAGTCAAGTCCTGGTCTAACTTAAGCTGGGGGCACTTCTGGGTGAAATAATAGCAGAGCCCAAATTTTCAAGTTCCTGCCCTAGGTACATTGCAGAAGAGGGTGAGGTTTTCCCCAAGTCCTTGCTCCAGTGCCTGGAGCAGCAGCAGGGGAGAGGCTCTGCCCGTCAGATACACCTATCTAACTAGCTGTTGAAAATGAGCCCTTATCTACAAATCAGGCATCTCTATTTTTCCCCACAATCCTTGCACAAGGAGGGGTCTCCAAGATATGGGAGGCAGCAGAGGAGACCACCTCTGCAGCACTTTAACCCACCCCCGGGGCTCTCCAGCCCACCGGGAACATCACCGCCACACTTCCAGGAATTGTAAAAAGCTTGGGCTCAACAACCAGCCTCACGCACCATCCCCCGCTTGGTCTCATTTGCAAGGCAAAAGCTCGCTGGCAAAACAGGTTGCAGAGCGTCCAAGTGTCAGTGGAGCAGACAGCGTTACTGGCGCTGGCTCCCCTTCCATCCAGCTGCTCCAACTCAGGCACCGACGCTGCTCAGAGGATGAGCTCATCATTATTTCAGGTCGAATTTGCACTTGGCAATCTCCCTGGTAACCAAAACAAATTACTCATTGGTTTATAGCAGATTTATTGGTTGTTTGTTTCAGCGTCTAGTGCGGTACACAGAGAGCTTCACCACATTATAGCACCAACACAGCCTGGGGTACGAGCACGCGGAGGACGGTATTTCAGCCATTGCTATGGAGATGGGCTGCGTTAGCACTGGAAGTCAGGGGAACACTGACTTCGGGCCTGACCCCCATGACATGAAACCACAAAAAGGAGGTGTTGAGACATGGTCTTCGCTCACGCACACCACGGGTGCCCCTGCAGGGCAGCCTCCTGCCACATCCCAAACACCAGATGAGTGGTAGCCTCCTCCAGCAGCACATCAGATTATTGTTTGCAATCCTCTCCAGTCAGAAATCAAACAATCTTTCCCTGAAACAGGTATCAGGAGGGTCTGACACTAGCATATCCACTAGCCCCAGCCATCATTGGCTCCATTTCATGTGTCTGGACTATAAGGGTATGGCCACTTATAGCTCTTCCTGCCTGTTTATGCTCTTGGGCAGGAATTTTCTCCCATTCACCACCACATGCATCAGCACGAAGTGCACCGAGAAGCAGGACTAACCCCAGAGTATTTGCCTGCTCCGATCTGCAACACAGAGTGCTTGAAAGACATCAGCCATCTCTGACTTTCTGTAACACCTAGACCTGAGCCAAAATACAGCTCAGAAGTTGCCCAAAATCACCTTGTATGTTTAACAAAGGGTTTGGGGTTTTTTTTGCCGAATGCATTTTTGCAAGAAAGAGAAATTCTACCCTGACCAGCTCAATCCAGCAGGCTGAATTGTTGGTCAAGATATGTAATCCATGGCTAAGTCCCCAGGCCAGCCTTCTGAAATGAAAACAGGCAGGTTGTGTCCCCAGCCCACTGCAAGAAACCCATCCCACCACAGCCTGATCCAGAGTCAAAGTTTCCACCTTCAGCTAAATCAAAATCATTGTGGTGATAATGGTATAAAAGAGAAGGGAAGATTATGGTGAGAGGTGGACGACATGCTTGTGCATCCAACAAAGCAAATCCAGACAGAATTAAATAGATTTGCATCCCCAGTGAGTGCCTTTGCGTCGCTGAGGGGTGAACGTGGGCTGTTTTCTGTCCTGCTCCGGTGCTGCCACCTGGGTCGTTTCCAGAGGCAGCGCTGAAATACATTATACATCAAGTGGCATTTACCTGGCAGGCTGTCCCAGAGGGGAAGTGTGACTGGCTTTCAGTCAGCAGAGCAAGGGTAGATAGGAAACAGCATTTGCATGTGTTGAGTGAAATATATAGCTCCGTGTATTTTTAAAGTGAGATGAGACCAGTGAGAGAGAGAGGGAGATTCTTGCACCCTGGACTGCTCATTACTGCCTCTACAACAGTACTGCCAGAAGCAAGACCAGGTCAAGACAATGCTTAGAGACACCAGGGAATTTTAAAGTAGGAATTGCTCAGATTTCTGGATGAAGACCACACAGCCCTGTGCTTCTGGAGGTGCTGTCTGCGTTTGCATTCCCTCAAACCCCTGACCGCCCGGCGGTTAATGCTGTACCAAAGAGTAGGAGGTGCTCCAGGCCCCCAGGATGCCTTCAGGATCCTTCCGCTGCCTCCACGGGTTGTTCATCTGAACAGATGTGAGCCAGAACACTCATCCAACTGGATTAGGTAAGTCATGCTAGAAAAATCCCTGTAGTACCCAGCAGCAGCATGAGTGCACACAGCTGTCCCAGGGCAACATGTCTTCTGGGAGGCTGGCAGTCCTGGGGATGACACACCTATGGGATATTTTAAAAAGCTCTTTGCTATGTCAGAAGAGGGGCAAACCAAGAGGCACAGAACAAAGAGAAAAAAGTTCGAGAGTCCAAAAATGAGGTGATAAGACAGAAGCTGGAAAGGCAGGCAGGCAGTGCCTCAGAAGTGATTAATTCCAAACCTTTGCTCCAATGTTTATTATAGAAAACAGCAGATAAGAAAGGCGGCTGATGGTAACAACTGCCAGGGGCAGCCAGTCCCAAGTTAAACAAATAGCAAATGCCTTGTGAGTAGGCTGCCAAGTCAGAACGGTTCCCACAACTTGGGGCATTTCTTTAGAAGAAAGCACATTATTTTCTCCCACCCCAGCATCCTATCAGCAATGGGGGAACTATATTTAGGGTGGTTTCATAGTTACTCTTAACAGGGATCTTTAGTCAGAGACCACTGGAAGCACATGAAAACTGAATATTCCCAAGGCATTGGGGAAGAGCTGGGAGCCAATTCCCTGCAGGAAAGCCAACTAGCAACCACTGGGGGCTGGACCAGCCATGGGTTTAGTGTGATGAACCACTTCTATTTTTCTTAGCAAAGGAAGAAAGGCATATCCAGCACACTGGTTCTTAAGACAAAGTTTTGGAGGATTGAGTGGATTTTTATGCTCTCTCTGGCCAAGCAAAACAGCAGAGAGCAATTCTGCCAGCAGCTCTGAAGTCCTCTGCTGCTTAGACACTGGTGTAACACAAGAACTTTCACATATGGGGGCAGCTATGTGGCATTAAAGGTAGCTTGAAGCAAAATAGGTGGACCATAGATCTCTACAAACTGTGCCTCTCCCTCAGCATATCTAGCATGTGCAATTTCTTGTTAACAGTAGCCTCTTAAACCCATCATTTCAGTAAATAGACACCACTGGAGCCAGCCATCATTCATTTGAAGCTCCCCCTATTTCAAAGCATGAAAAAGCATGGAAGTCTCATGTCTTGAAGACAAGCAGGAGGGTTTTCCAGGAGGGAAAGCTTTTCTATTTTTTTTTAATTTTTTTTAAGCTATTTCCCCTGTTCTTCCTCCCCATCTACATCGCAGTAGAGACACCAGAACAGACTCATTTCACTGTAGCTCTGCAGTTCAATGAGTAAACTGGCTATGAAACATTTTGGTTCAAATTATTAAACCTCAAGCTATACCTGTCAGGCAGCCTCCAGTAGGCAAACATCAGTCCCCTTTTCCACTCTGGTTTGGTTTCCCCTTTCCAGGGATGGGAAGATATTAGAAACAAGGAAGCTGAAAAGCCACCCTCAGTGCTTGTTCCCAGCTGGGAGCCAATTCCGTGCAGGAAGTTTTTCCCTTGTTCTTCATTAGAGATCTGGGTGACGACTGGTATTCTGCATTTGATCCCAACAAACCACAAATCCAAGCACTTTTAATCCCTCACAGTTACCAGCTGTTGACTGCCTACTCACATGCCAAACAGCCAGCTCTGCCAAGCAGGAGGAAGATAGGGAAGCATCAGTCACTGGGGTCACCTCAAGAAACAAAAGAAAGATCAGGCACATCCATGAAATGAGTGGGTCTTCTGAAAACACCAATCTGAAGTCAAGAGGTTTTGAATTTCCTATTCATAAAAATAATGCAGCTCTATAATACTGTCCAAACCAAAACTGTAACTCTGCCTTAAAGCTTCCAGTCAGACACACAGCAAAACACCACCCTCCCACCCTGGGCTGCAGCTTCCTCACTGTTGGGAACCCTGTCCTGGCTCTCCAGCCTTTTTCAGGGCACTCTTTAATTTGAATCTATTTTGAAAGAGTGTTTCCTCAGAACCCCATCTATGCCATTCCAGCATGGCTATAATGCAATCCTTGCCCTGATTTTGAATAGTTTCAAAGTCCTAAATGTCATTTTAGTCCTGTCCTTCCAGAGGACATGAGCCCTATTTGCTGGGAGGGAAAGACCTGTTTCCTCAGAGGGAGATGAGAAAGCTGGAGAAGCATAAGAGCATCCATCCATCCGTCCGTCCGTCCCCCAGATGACACCGCTCTTTCTGCTCTGACAGCAGGAATTTGCTCTGGCAGCGTTCTTGGCACCACACACACCTGAACGGCTCCGAAAGCATCGGGGGCCAAATCCTGCTTCAGTACACGCTGCAGGGATGTGCAGGGAGAGCAAACGCTGCCCCGCCAAGGCAGCCTTTTTGTGGCTTTCCACATACCAGCTGGGAGCAGAGCAAAGCCTTTGTGGGAAATACTTAGAGCAGCAAAACAAGTCAATCTCTGGCAGGAGAGAGATTTTTGGCTGTGGGCCTGGGGAAGGAGAGCACATGGGATGCACAGCACCTGCATCCTCTGGGACTGAGAGTAAGAAGCTGGGGCAGGGCTCTGTTCTCCTGACACCCATCCCTTCTGCACACCCTGCCTATTTTATGGGAGCAGCACCCAACCATGGGCTCTCTCCCAGCACATAGACTTCATTTTAGCCCAACTGTGACTGCCTCTAGACACCGCAGAAATAATTCCCTGCACGGAACAACTTCTAATCCTTCTTTAAGGGACTTTATTCCACCAATTTACACATCGGCTGAGGGAGCTGGGGGTGTTCAGCCTGGAGAAAAGGAGGCTGAGGGGAGACCTTCTCGCTCTCTACAACTCCCTGAAAGGAGGGTGTAGCCAGGGGAGGTCGGTCTCTTCTCCCAAGGAACAGGCGATGGGACGAGGAAACGGCCTCAAGTTGCACCAGGGGAGGTTCAGGTTGGATATTGGGAACAATTTTGACACTGAAAGGGTTATCAAGCCTTGGAATGGGCTGCCCAGGGAAGTGGTTGAGGCACCATCCCTGGAGGTATTTAAAGGCCGGGTTGACATAGTGCTTAGAGACATGGTTTAGGGATGGTTTTTATCAGAGTTAGGTTGATGGTTGGACTAGATGATCTGAAAGATCCCTTCCAACCCAGACAATTCTATGATTCTATAATCATTTCAGAGCCAAAGTTCTTGCAGTATTTTTACTGAGTCTGCAGGCTCCCTTTGGACACAGGCAGAGGGTTATCAGGCAGAAACCCTCATCACAGACCAGCGTTGACCTCTCAGATCCTATTCACTCCTTCAGAATCCAGCTGGTGTAACGTCCCCAGAGCTGGGTATGGGCTGCCCATCTACAAAACACCACAATCAAAGCCCATCAGGGAGTCAAAACATGCTGGGCTTTATCCTGTTTCTGAACCCCAGGGAAGCCCCAGCGCCTTTGCTCCTACACCCAGCCAAGTGGCTGCAATCAATCCCCTATTCACGGGCAGGACAGGAACCTGACAGGGCTCCCACCAGCTGCTTCATACCATATGTATGGATTTTCCACTCGTGGTACAGTTTGCTGGAAAGACTGCTTCTGAAATAAAGGCCAGCCAAGATGGGCTGGAGAGTGTTTATTTTCAAGTGTTTGAGTGCCCTAAACGTTGTCTCCTTTGAACAGCTGCCATTATTTACATCCAGGCAGAGAATTATACCAGCATACATGGAGGCAAGCCATCGTTGACAGCAGGGAATAACTTCTCCTGTTCAGAACACTTCAAGAGCCCAATCCTACAAATCTCCCCCCAGCCAAAACTCCAAGAGCAGTGCAAGTCAGAAACCAGCTGTAAAACTCCAGCCCTGAACTGGTTCCTCAGAGCCACACTCCAAAACCTCAGCAATTAACGTTCTTTTCCACTGAGATCTCGAGGGGCTTTTTTTCCACACTTGTGGTGTTACCTCTGAAACCCCTAACCCACATTTTTCTAGCAGGTATTATTCGAGAAGGACTTTTTATATACGGAGATCTTTAAGGAGAAAGAACAAACTGTTTTGTATTCAAGAATGCTGAACTTGGGGAGAGGAGTGGGGAGAAAAAAAAAAAAAAAAGAGAAGGGTGTTGTCACTGAAGTTAAGTATGTGGGTGCTTTTATCATTAAAAAAGAAAGTTTAAAGCCATATTTGGCTGCTTGATCAGCTATTTGCTTTCCACATCATGGTTTAAGAATTTAATCAGTTTCCTTTCTGAAGTTTTTGTTGTTGTTTTTTTAAAAAACACTCTTCCTCTCAAAACCAGGTAAAAGACTAATTAGTATGTGGATTGTTTTAATCATTTTTTTCCCCCTCCCTTTCAAGCACTAGATTTCAGTGATTTAAAAAAGCAGCCACATCCATTTCTAAACCACAGACCGGCTCCTGCTTACACAATACAAACTGGACCAGTCACAAGCACTAACTTATCTTTTGCCTGGTTGCTAAAGAAAAGATTAATGACAGAAATATCCATCTTGCAAACATATGGGCGAATAGTTTCACTCACGCAAAGTGATTCCACAAATCTATATAGATATAAGGGTGCAGTGTTTGTATAAAGATAAAGGTGTTTGCATTCACACGGGGACAGCTGCGAGTGCGACTCATCAGAAACCCTGCAACTGCCCAATATGCCATAATACAGAAAGAGGAAGATGTAATAATTATTAGGTAAAAGCTTGCATTTCCATATTCCCCAATTCTGTTACTGCCAGCCAGTATCAGAAGGGTATCATACCTCACTTTCCGAGAGCATCACATCACCTTAGAGCCCACAAAACAGCCACTGCTTTAGCTGTTTCCTCCCCAGCTGTCATTAAAAGCTTCAAAGAGGCACATCTCATCACCTGCCTAGGAAAACACACAGCTGACAGCTCTTACACAGCTTTGTACCTCTGCAAATACTCCTTAAACAACCACTCAGCTGGGAAGCAAAGAGAAAAAGCTATATTTATACCCCAGTGGCTGCCTGTACTTTCAAAGCCACCACTTTCCAGGAGGGAATACGTCTATCAGAAAAAAGAGGATGCAAGAGAAATCAGAAGAATTTAGATAAATCAGCAAGAATTTAGATAAATCCCACCCCCAAAACACCCCATAAAACAGAGGCAGTTTGTGAGGTTAATTCAGTGATCCACGAAGAAACTCTTGCTAGAAAGAGTGTTTTAGAAGGACGTTATACACCCACAGACTTCCCATTTCCCCTAGCCCTGTTCTCACAAACCCTTCCCTAGCAGAGCAGTCGCAAAGCGCAGCAAAGACTCAGCTCAAGCCCTGAAATCCAGAGATACGCGGAGCATGGGATGCTGAAAAGCTCCCTGCCCAGCCAGATGATCCTGGAGAGGGAGAGACAAAGGCATGTGCTTACTGGCTGCCAGGGAGCTGCTGCTGGGCGGCTGCTGCCTGCAGGAGGGCAGGGATGGACCGAGCTCCGAGCACAGCACCTCAGCAGTGGGATGGATCTGGGAATGCTCCGGTCCAGGGCCGTGCCTCGAGTCTGGCAGAGGCAATGCGCCTGGGCTGGGGTGTCCAGCTGGTGGGACAGTGGCTGCTTTGCCACTTATAGCAGGGAGGTGCGTTGCGAAAAAAAAAAATAAATTAATCCAACCAATAGCACCATTCCTGCCCGGGGAGCAGCTGGAGCAGAGGAACAGCCTGCTCCTCCCAGGGTCCCTGCAGGATCCGTGGGGGAAAATCCACCCAGCTATGGCACTTGGCCAGCATTGCTGTTCCCCTGCTTCCCCACAACAGCAAAGCACTGTTACTGGGACCCGTGGGACTCACTAGGCTGGGCAAAGCCCCTCTTGCCCACAAAGTGCTGGGAGTTGCGCTCCCAGACTGTTAGACACAAGGAAAATGCGGCACAAAAACTTCATTTGTGGGTGGATTCGTCTCCAGCCTCCCATCCTGTCCAAGCTAACCTCTCCCAAAGCCAAAGCTTTTCCTGGCAGCTCTGTTACAACGTGTGTCACATCCAGGTTCATAAACAGAGTTTCCAGGACAGAAAAAAAACCAGAAGGGACGCATTTCAAGTCAACAGCCAGCAGGGAGGGAACCCAGATGAAGGGAGCACAGCAAATATGATGCCAAAAGAGGTGTATTTTCTTCAAAGCAGACACAAGAGAAAGTACTACCAGGTAGCAAGTTATTCCTATTTTAAACAAATCTGCCTGTTTGTGCTGCACCACATCAGACAAATCTGACAAAATTCATATCTGTTTTCTTTCCCCCCCTCTGTTCTCTATGCCTTATCCCCCCATCCTGTGGGGTTTTTTCTGCTTTTAGGTTTTCCAAGTTTGTCCCCACTTTCTTCCATGCTTCTGCTATTGGGTATGTGGTCCAGCAAGTAAGTTTGTCTTTTAACAGGAGGTGCTTGGGTTGGAGCTCTTGCACTACAAATAGGCTTTTGTGGTGCCTTGGAGAGCCACAGAGCTGCTGACTAATGGCAGGAGAGTCCGGGCATCCTGGTGGGTATGCTGGATACACCGCTGGTATCCCTAGAAAGCAGATCATTATGTTTGGGCCAAGGAATGTCTTTTTCTTTACTAAAATGAAACAAACATTGCATAAGAGCAGATATAGTCTCTTTACAGAACCATTTGTATTCCTGTGTGTCTCTGTTCTTTTAACAGGTAAGTCCCAGACTCTTGGGCACCCCATCATCCATGTTAACAACATTCCTAGCAGCGATGAGAACACTGGATTGCCCCGAGGTTCAAAGCTCAGACTGTCACCACTTGCCAAGAGTAACTTCAGGCATGCATAAAATACAGATGTAGAATACAGATGTAGAACACCATCATTATTTATCATTACGGACTGAAGTTTACATTTGTTTTTCAAAGGAATCCAATCACTCATTTCTAGCTCATTTTTCCAACAGCTTTCCCGACAACCATAAAACTTAGTTACCATCAGCAAGAGCTTTTCTCTAGTGGCTGTCTGTCACCAACAATCAGACCAACAAGAACATTAGCAAAAGCCCTTTGCCCCCAAAGCATGATATTGCTTACGTGATTGCAGCTGCACAGCTCTGAGATTCATGAGAAATCAGAGAGCACTGGGTTGGAAGAGACCCCAAGGATCATCTGGTCCAACTAAAAAGCAAAAGCACAGTCTAGGCAAGATGGCCCAGCACTCAGTCTAGCTGAATCTTAAAAGTGTCCAATACTGGGGAATCCACCACTTCCCTGGGGAGATTATTCCATTGTGAAAAAATTTCCTCGTGTCCAATTGGAATCTCCCCAGGATTAGCTTGTACCCATTACCCCTCATCTTTTCCATGTGACTCCTTGTAAAAAGGGACTCTCCACCTCCTTTGTAGCCACCCCTTAAATACTGGAACATGGTGATAAGGTCTCCCCTAAGCCTTCTTTTCTCAATGCTGAACAAACCCAATTCTCTCAGCCTTTCCTCATATTGTAGGCTTCTCAGTCCTTGGATCATCCTTGTGGCCCTTCTCTGGACCTTCTCCCACATCTTTTCATGTAGCAGGGACCAAAACTGAACACAGTGTTCCAGGTGCAGCCTGACAAGTGCTGAGTAGAGTGGGATAATGACTTCTTTCTCTCTGCTGGTGATGCCCTTCTGGATGCAACCCAGCATCCTGTTGGCTTTCATAGCCACTGCAGCACACCTTTCACTCATATTGAGGTTGTTTGAAAAAGAACTATTGACCACCACCCTTCTGGCTGCAGCCTGTCAGCTGGTTCCCCACCCACCACACAGACCACTTGTCTAGACCGTAACACATCAGTTTCTCTAGGAGGAGGCTGTGGGGAACCACATTGAAAGCCTTGGAGAAGTTCAAGCAGACAATGTCCACCGCTCACCCCACATCATCCCATCTACTTTGTTGTAGAAGCTGATCAGGTTTGTCAAGCACAATTTGCCCTTGGTGAATCCATGCTGGCTTTTTCCAGTCACAGAGGATAAGGCCCCTCAAGGATGGGACATTCAGACAGAACATTTCCAATTAGATAAATCAAGCCAAGAGCTCCAGGAGAATCATGAATTGTAGAGTGTTGGGACATAAAGACAAACTAGGTGTTGCGCAGCTATAGGAAAATGTCACCAGGGGCAACTTACTCTGCAACCACCTCCTGCAGGTTTCTTCCTTTAAAGGAAGGAGCCTTCCTGCTTCTGGCAGCAAGCAGAAGTAGGACATAAAAGTAGCATGGGTCCAGGAGCACCTGTACCAGTGGTGCCTAGTTAATATGCTACTTCTCCAGAGACTGGTCAGTGTCCCTGTCACCACAGGAGTATTTGGGGACTGACCCTGCTGCATCTTGGAGGAACATGACTGCATTATACATCCTGGAGAAGCACAAGCACACTAGTAGGTGAACAAGCCCAATGGTAGGTACGCAGCTGTCCTGGGTCTGGCAGGGATAGGGTTAATTCTCCCCAGGACCTAGCAGGGACACAGGTATCCACGTGAGCCATGCCCAGGGGGTATCCGGAGCTGGCCAGGGAAGGGGAGGGGCAGGAAGTCGGGGGGGGGGGAAGAGGAAGTCATCCCCGGGGGAGCAGAGGGGTCGGGGGTGACCCGGGTGCGGTCGGCAAGCGGTGGTATCGTACTCGTGGTTGTATATTCCTCTGTCAGTGTTATTGTTGTTGTTGTTTCTTGCTCCCCTTGCTGTTCTGTTAAATTGCCTTTGTCTCAACCCAGGAGTTTTTGCCTTTTTTTCTTCCCATTCTCCCCTCCCGGCCGCGCTGGCGGTGGGGGCCCGATCTGAGCGAGCGGCTGCCCCCTGGTTCTTTGTTGCCGTCTGAGGCCAAACCACGACAGCAGCCCACCAGCAGCGTAAGAAGCATCCCATCCCAGGGAGCATCCTCAGGCTTCTGCCAGGATCCTCTGCCTCTTATTTAAAATATTAGATGCCTTCCACATACAACACAAACTAGAGGTTTCACTGCTAAATCCCAAAGACCAGCTACCATCAAAACCAACTCTAAGGCATTATATGTCTGTCGGCCTAACAGAGTAGCAGCTAAATAACAAATTGATCTATTTAACATGCCTCTTGCTGATTATAGCAGAGCAAGTTGTTAATTGACCAGCTCATTGCTCTTGTCAGATTACAACTCAAGGTCTGATCTTACACTTGTTGCATCCTCCGGATCCCCTCTGCCTTCCCTGCCCCATGGGCACAACGTCATGTCCAGAAAAAAAGCAGCAGAATAAAGGTCTGCAACGGCACGTGGCACAGAGCAACCACTCTGCCCCACCTCAGTATTGCTGCTCCTGACAGCGAGTGAGCGTTTGCAGGATCAGACCTTAAACCTGCAGACTTAAAATGACCATTATACCTGACAGAGAAGAATTAAAGCGCTCTGAACCTCACACATATCACAACAGCGGCTTTATTCGGTTTGGAAAAGTGCAAACCAGCCAAAGGTGGAGGAGGAGTTTCTCCTCAATTTAGTGGGCAAAACAGTAGTAAGACACGAAAAAAAGGGTTGTGGTTGTGTTGGGTAACATGCATAAAACTGCTCAGCTCTCCACCACTTAGTGTCAAAATATGTCTGCAGCGTAGCCCTGCAATGCCATCAGCAACCCTGGATCAACAGATCAAAAGAGGTTTTCAAAAACTGGACAATCACCTGCTGAAAGCTGGCCATCAAATCAGCCAGTGAGTAACTACAGGGAGCGTATTATTCAAGGCATCACCGTGACTCAGATTTTCCTGAGTGACATCAGAACCTGCACTCTGAGAGAGGATCCAGCTAGAGATTGTCCCCACCTTTAAAAAGCAGCTGCAGGGATGGCTCAGCTATCAGATTAAGAGGAGCGGCCATGTCAGCCCACTGGGTGTCCTTTGGCTGAGGCCAAAATGCTTCTCCCAGTACAAGTTGATCCTCTCCTGCATGGAAAATTACAAAGGTGACTCCCATTTATAAAAGATGATGTACCAGGACCCCGCAGAAACAGACCCATCTGTTGGCTCTTCGGCCCCAGCAAGGCTACAGTTTGAAAAGGCAACCAAAATGAAGGTTTCCAACTGTCTTTCCAGCAACAATATAAGTTTTCAAGGAATGTTGGCAGCAGTTGCAGCTATTTATCCGCAGCCTGCAGGGGCCTATTCAAACACAGCAGGTTTGCTTCCAAGGGTAGGACTTGAGGTTTTCTGCTGCACGGCCATTTGAACCTCAGCGTTTTCATCCATGTTCATGTGCTGGGTCCCGGTGTCATTTCCGCTGCCTGCGGGCTGGCAGGCAGGGATGTGGGAGCAGCAGGCAGCTTGTGGGCATGGGCATCGCTCTGCCTGGGCACGCACCCATGGGACACACTAACCCCGTGAGCGTGCACCCCTCTGCCTCCCCGTCGCCGCACCCCAGCCTGGTCTGGTCTCATGGTTTGTGTAAACCCTGTCTAATCCTGAGCAGAGCCCACAGACTGAAGCGTGGGGAATAGTCTGTGCAAACAAACAACTTTGCTCCTGCAGAACTACTGCTATGACTGAAATTTTTCAGCCACTGTCAGTTGAAATCAAGCAAGTTTGCATTGACTTCATCAGCTGCTGGGTCACAATTTGCTTAAGTGTTTCCAGACTTTGGCCTTTCCAGCAAACACCTTGGCCAGCCGTTAAACAATAACTGAAATCCATCAAACATTTGAATATTTGCATAAGCAAAACAGATAAAATTTGAGATGAGGTTTAGTTCCTGGTCTTTATCTGTTGGTCAGCTTGGTCTTTATCGGTATCTATTTCGATCCACAATAACTGGGTGGATACACATCCAGAGAGATTTAACAAACAGAGGATACTCATATCAATGAGTTAAAGGGATAGTAATATAATAGAAGGTTTTACTTTTAACAAAGCAAAGGGATTTGTGATAGTATGTGTTATGGACACCTAAAATATGTTTATCTTTATCTTACGTAATTACCCTAACAGTGGTCTTTTATTTGGTGTCAGGATCACCAGGAGTTCCATGTTCCAGATTTGAAAAGATGGCTTCCAGGCATCAGACTGAAATTAGGCCCCTTTATTAATTTTAGCCTTAAATTTTAGTCTCGGAAAAAGATTAATTCAAGGTACCCACAGGCTAACATAAGTGAAATAAGTGTTTTGATAGCAGAGGAGGTTTTTGAAGCATGACAAATTTCATTTTGCTTGAGTCTGCAGCTAAAATCAAATCAATTAGAAAGCTGTGGACCATGAAGAAACAGACAACTGGATTAGATGGTTGCAATGAACAGGAGAAGTGATGGATGCAGCATGGCCTGGGACTTAACAGCATTTCAGCTCAAGGGACCAAAATTAAATTCCTCATCCCGGTACAACCTTCTTGCTTGACTTCGGCCGAGTCACGTAACTTCTGTCCCTCGGGCGCTACCTGCCTGGCTCCAGGGCTGCTGGCTTTGCTATGGACATACTCCAGAAAGGAGAATTTATGTTCAGTGCCCACAGCCCCTTGCTTAGCTGGTGTGCAGCTGCCTTTACCCTGCCTACACTGCTGGGCTGGAGGGCTTCACCTTGTGCCTCGGGTTCCCATGTGTATAAAAAGACCTAATAGCAATTTTTGCTTCCCATGTTTCCTAGGGAGGTGTGTTATCAAAGAATGTGAGTGGTTTGGCTTCTGTTTAAAATGGCAGTTTTGCAATGACAACAGACAGGTAGAAAGAGGACGAGCTGTCAGACATAACAGCACCCCATGGAGAAGAGCCAGGTTCAAAAAGCAGAGCTGGAGCAAGTGATTCTCACGAACCTCCTCTGTGGCCACAGCCTCTTCCAGACCACTCAGACATGGGACAGGACACAAGAGTCGCACCCCAGCACCCTCCACCAGCTCTCAGGGTGTTCACGTCTCTCTGAATGCAAAGTCTTGAGCTGGGGACTCTTAATAAATGTTCTGCTGGCTCTTCACATAGGGATTTTGCATGACTCACAATTAATGTCAATGAAAGTCTTATTTAGTAAGATAGTTAATGGCAGCTGAAGCTTTCCAGAGGCCTTGGTGTGCTCTAGGGTACCAACCCAAACTGCCCACATGGTGTCTGTGGCTGCGCTGGGGGCAAAGTGGAGAAAGAAGCTCCTTGTCCAAGGACATGACTGTGATCTGCCCCAGGGGGCTGGAGCTGAACTGCAGCCCAGCTGCCCAGACCTGAGTGCCTCTGGCTAAACCAGAGTCGAGTCTTTTTCTTGTGTATAAATGCTCCAGGAATCATACTTACTACTCAGGGCTCTTGTGCACAGAGAAGCCAGGTCACACCTTTCTGCCTTTTGTGCTTGTTCCATTTTTACTTTCTCTGTCAGATCAACTTTCCCTTTGCTAAAAACGATTGTATTAAAATTATAAGGCTATTTATGGAAGGCTTAGTCATAAATAAGGTTGGGCTTTTTTATTCCCCATCCCAAACAATTTTTTTACTCCCTATGTCAAACCAATCAAGTGATCAGTATCTCCTTAAACTATATATATGCTTCATGTTAGCTTCATAGTTAGGCAAAAAGTAAATCTGTGTGTGCTTTTCCAAGGCTTTGTTTCACAAACAACAAAAAAATGGAATAGTCATGGGAAAATTACAAACCGTTTGGCACTAAGGAAATTATGAATGCAATTTCCTGAGCTCAGGGTGCTGAAGGAGCTGCAGTAAATAACTGTCAGGCAGCTTTCTCTACCAAAAGATTTTAGACATGATACCTGGCTGTGAAGGAGATTTTTCTTGTGATGAACTTATGCTCTCCTTCCAGTTCAGATGGGATTTTCAACTGATTTAGTTCAGCTGGCACAAGGGGAGCATGGGTGTGTTTTCTTTGGTTTAAACCAAGTTTTCTGGGAATCATCTCTTATGTGAAAATGAGAGAGCTCACTTCTTTGCTGCATTCTGCTGAAGAAAAGTGACTTAAAGATGGTTTGAAGTCAAAGCTGAAAGAGACCCAAGAGAAAGATCTCACATACATGCATGGATATAGAGAAGCTGTCTTCCTGCCACTGCCAAACTGAAATAAATGTTATCAGTAAAAAACAGATTGTGATTTTTTTCTCCTCAGCAGCTCAAGTGAGGGTTGTGAACAGAAGAAACTGAAACAACACTGGGGAAAAATATTTGGCATTTGAGACTCTGGGTCTGAGGAAGAATGTGAAAGCTATGCAGAGGCTGTTTAGATTTTGGTGAAGGAGCCTCTCTCAGAAGAGCAACACACTACAGCAAGGGCGGACAGAGCCATCCCCAAGAGGAAAAGAGCTCTGGGTGCCGCACATTCACTTTCCACCTCCCTCACACATCCCTGAGTGGAAAATCCTGCGAGACTGACTTTTGGGGGGCTCATCAGTGCCTCATGTCCCCCTTCCCAGAATCACAGGATGGGATGCAGGGGATGGGTGGGTGCTGCTGTGATGGGTCACCTCAACCAGAACCAGCTTTCGCTGCCGAAAGGAGCCAGCGGGTGCCCCAGGTGCTGCCAGGCTGTCCCTGCTGCCTCAGGAAAGTGCCGCAGCAATGCCCCTGGCTCCCTTCAGAGAGGTTTCTGCCCCTCGAGCAACCCTGCCAGTGTCCTTGGCAACTCAGAGCCACAAACACCAAGTGGTAGCAGCCAAGAGGGACCGGCCAAACACGAAACCTGGTAACTGGGCTATAAATATTTACATGCTGCGCCTCGGCTTTACTCATCCTGCTGCCTCAGGAGCAGGGCCAGCCGCAGAAGTCCAGGTATTAACTGTCCTGCTTGTCGTGGTCCAGGACTTTCAGCCGGACAATAATCCCCACTGTCTCAGTGTCCTGGGCCAGATCCACTCCCGAGGGGAGCCAACGGATGCTCCTCGTCCCAGCCCGAGGTGCCAAGGCATCCTGCTCGGGTTCTGGTGCATCTGCAGCATTAGATGTACCCACACCTCCCCAGATCAGCAAGGTCCAGGCAGCCCTGCGCTGCTGCAAACACGGCTCCTCCGATAACTGCCTGACCCCCAGCTGGGCTCTCCCCCTTATGGCAGTGAAATTCAGTTTTGCAAGCATTGCTGAGGCCCAATGCTGGCTATGGAATCTCAAATCAAATGCCTGTGAAGCTGGGATGATCCGTTTTTTCCAGGGAATTTTTTACTCAACGCCTACACCCTTGTCACAAGTGCCATCAGTCTATTATCAGCTCTGTCATAGGAGCACGGCCAGATTCCAGCTGAAGCAACAAGTCGCTGATGGAGCTAGGTTTAGGCACATAACTGTGCCAAATGTCACTGGCTTCTCTGCAGTGGGACAGCAGCAATCAGCCCTTTAAGGCATCTGACCCAGAGCTAAGGCATTTTATTGACAGCAAATATCTCAGCAACAAAGCTCCAGCTGGTGAACCAGACCATGCAGAGCAGAAAAAAAAGTCATGAGAGAAATTCATTTGCCTTTTGTAACAATTCGGGCATTTTCATGTGAGCAGCGGACCCAGCTCTGAAGTCCCAGGATGGAAAACATCTCCCAGACACACCTTGTGCATTTGCAGCATTGCATCCCTTAACCTGCTTCGTCAGAGGAATCCTTGATTTTGCACCTTGAAAAATGGACACCAGTGCAAATAGTGACTTCAAACCACTCAACCAGACATCATTTAGCTAAATAGCTTTGGGATGTCCATGTCTATTCCAAAGCTAAAAAATATGGCAGAGGTGAAAGGAAGGTGAAGAGTATCTGGTAAAGGGAAGAAGTTTGTATTAGATCTGGCCCTTCTGTCACTGAGATCCAGAGGCATTTCCAATTCTCTCTTATTACAGATCTCACAAGCTTCAGAGGCTAGGAGACTTCGCACCACATATTCAAAAGCACCAAAAGCACCATATTACCTGCCTGGGAAAAGCAAGCGGTGCTGTATCTGCTGTTCTCCTTCCTCTGGCACCTCTCCTTCCTCTGGCACCTCTGGAGTTTTAGGAGTGAGCCATATCACAGAAGAGCAGATTCAGCCATCCATCATCAAAGGGTGCAGACGAGACACTTCAAGGCACTACAGAGGATGAGGATGCTGCGGGGGTATGGGAGACACACTGCCCTTTGCTGTCTTTAAGGTTATGCCCTTGGAGCTACTAAGCAGAAAAGGTGCATTTTGACACAGGCCAGTGCTGCAGGAGGGGCAAGGGAGATGCTGTAGATGGGATGCAGGTGTAGAACATACCTACTGTGACCTCCCCTCTCTGCTTTTCTCTGATTAGCCCATTCTAAATCAGGCAAAGGGGCTGCAGCTGGCATGGGGGAGAGGAGGAGATCAGTGGATTGCAGGACATTTAATGCTACCAACACTTAAGGGGACAACAGCTCCTCTTGCTGCCTCTGGAGAATGAACAGAGCAGGAGTTAGTTGTAGACACCAGGCCACAGAAATGAGGAGGAGGAGGGAGATGGTGTCCCTGGAAGAAGGATCAGGCAGGATTCAGGATACAGAAGTCCCTTACAAACAAAGAGGGCTCAGAGGTAGCTGTCGAGTACCTGCAGCTCTCGGTTGTAGTTTAGCATTGCTTATAGGAGGAGGAAGGGCTATGGAAAATATTTCTGCTGCTGCCTGAGCTGAGGCACATTTACATTGTGAAATGCTTTGATGCTCGGCTGGTTGGTATTTTCCTATTCACAAAGCATCCTCTGCACCGTGGTGCCTCCCCAGCCCAGTGCCTGTGCGGGGAGGCTGGAATAACTAACCTTGCTGCTGCAAGTAAGAGAGCTGATGCGCCGCCTAAAGCTGATGGCTTTAATTTATACACTTTTGGTCTTTGTTCACATTCCTGGGAGCTTAGGCGTACAGGAAAGGGAGCAATGTTCGTGCGTATCCTTAAAAGTAGCTATGACCACACTATTCTGCGGAACACGCAGGGTTAGGAGATTGCAACCATATATGGGCTCCTTGGGGCTGGAGCATCGCTGGCACCCCTCAGAGGAGGACAGCCAGTGGAATTTCCTATGAAAGGCCAATTAATAAAGACCAAATCCTTTTGTATATATGTCTGTCTAAATATTGGACAACAAATTCAAGGCTCTGCTACCCCAGAGTCCTGAACCTTACAGAGTCTCCTGCAGTCGTTAAGGCATCTCGTGGCCTCTGACCCAGGCTCTAAGTGCCCAGTGTGGACTGTTAGGGCTGGAGGAAGGAAAAGCACCAAGATGGGCTGTGTAAAGGCTGTGTGTCCCAAAGTAACATGCTCTAGGGCCCCTTGTTCCCAAACTCCATTCTGAGAGCAGAGCTTTGCACACCTTTGGTACCAGCCTGCAACACTGGGTGGGGACAGGCTGGAATTCTGCTTTGCCCAGCTTTGGGCTCTCCAGCCACAGCCTCACCCCTGACATCCCACCTCTGCAGCAGCCAACCCACCAAGACTTTGCCTTGCTTCTTCCCAGGCTTGTCTGAGGGCCAGTAGCCTTCAGGGACATCAGACCCACAGCCCTGCTGTGCTGCTCTTCCTTTAGCCATGGCAGAGAGGCCAGGGGACTGGGGGCCGGGCTGTTGCCAGTGCTGCTCCTGCCAGCAAGATGCAAAGCAGCTTCTGATGTTAATGTGGTTGAAAGCAGGAGGTGAGTTGTAAATGCCTTTAGATTAAGTGACCCCCACATCGCTCTCCACTCAGCAGAGAGCAGAGGAGGTGGAAAGCTGTGGGCACAGGCGATGTTTGAGCTGGGCAGCGTTGCTACGTTTGCACTGGACATGGAGAGTACACAAATACTCCCATGGCCTCTGGGCTCTCTCATTGGCTTGGCAGGTTTTGTTATGATTGTCAGCAAGGACACCGTTTCTTCATTTCCCTTTTACTTGCCTCATCTTCCAGTTATCCTCCAATCACAGACATGTGGCCAAAAGATTTTTTGCAATTTAGTATTATAAGAATATATTTGGGTCCACTAGCATCCGAGAGGCACTTCCACCCCCACCTCCTCTCTTAATCCCGCCAAGCTATTTCCTCCAGAACCATCTCCACATCTGGTGACAAACATTGTTTTGAGGTTGTGATGAGCAGAAGCAGAGAGAAAAGTCCTCTTGCAACAGTGCAAACAGACACCACGACCACGAACTGGCTGCAGATGACAGCAACTTCTAGTGCTAGGAATGGCTTAAAGCCCAGGTGATGCCCTACCTGTAAGACCTGGGGTGCCTGGATGGAGAAGCACCATGGAGGAAGGTGCCCTTGCAGGCTTGATGCTGCGTGTGGGGTTTGAACCAGCTCTGATACTTGTCAGCAGCTCCAGCAAGGGCTGCAGCTCATGTCTGAGGGGCTAAAACTGATGCTGCAACCAGCTTGTGACTGCTCACCTTAAACTCCTGGTTCTAAAAGCCCAACTGGGGGGGGAGGGGGCATGAGAAATGCCAACAAGCAGCTGGCCTTAAAGGGGAAAGGAAGATGTGGGGTAGATGTACAGTCTCCGAGCACAAGGTCACCTCAACTGCCCCTAGACTCCTGGTTTCCTGGTTGTTTGAGAAGGTGGTGGCTTCTGCAAAGGGGCTCAGGGTGTAAGAGCAGTCGCTGTTGCAACGGAGTGTCTTCTCCTTTCTGCAGATAAAGACTCGAGCTGGATGGTGCATAAGACGTGGTGAAGATGGCAGGGGCTGGAGAGGGTCTCTGGAGCAGGGGTGGGCTGGCAGCCTCTGCACTGCCCAGACCTGCAGGAACACAGCGGTGATGGACAATTACTGTACTTTCCAATATTGCCATCTAGAGGACCCAGCAAGGACAAGAGCTCCTTGCAGGCCATGATGAGATAAAGAAAAAGAATCAGAAGCTTGCTTTTTTTAAAATCTCATCTCACATAGGATCATAGAATGGTTTGGGTTGGAAGGGACATTAAAGACCATCCAGTGCCACCCCCTGCCCTGGGCAGGGACACCTCCCACCAGACCAGGATGCTCAAAGCTCCATTCAGCCTGGCCAACCTGGATCTGCCTCATGCCTTCTTTTGAGGATTTGCAAGGGTAAAGAGCTGCCAAAAGGCATTTGTTCAAGTGCTAAACTACCTCCTTGTTTGGTTTAGTTACATGCCTCAGTACAACCTGAGCGCCCAGCGCGATTAGCAGTGTTTATGCTGATTGTCAGGATTTTGAGGTGTGAGTGTGGAGGGTGGAATTAGCATAATTTCATAGTAAGAAAATAAACACCGTTGTCTCCTGTCCTGCTCCTGTGACTTCCAGTAGCACAGGCTACCCACGACCAGCGTGGCACTGGACAAGCCCTTCTCCCTTGCAGACTCAGGTACTTCTGTGAGCTGCAAAACCCAGGGGGAGAGCTCAGGACTTGCCACCCCACAAGGACCACAGTCCCTTTAGAAAGCAGAACATACATCCACTTCGTCTGTCTGCTGCTATTACAGGAAATAAGTGTGTTTAACTGGGTTTTGGGGGCTATCCTCCTGCAGCGATACCGCTGAAAAATGTACATGAAAAATGTACATTTTTACATGAAACATGTATCTTTATACCCTTCGAAAGGTGAAGGTTGTCCTTTGTGAATCAAAGCCCTCAAAATCAGACTCCTGAAGCTTCTGAGATGCCCTCTGTATGGAAGGACTGTAAAGCATTTGAACAGCAAACCTCTTCAGCTGCTCCGACAGCATGTAGCAGCAAAAAAATGGTCCAGACGGAAGAATTGCCACGAGCCTAACTGCAAATTCAACAAAAACAAAATGGGACATGGAAGCTCAGGAGCCTCAATTTTGCAAACACCCCATAGTGATGCCTCTCAGGCAGGTCCACCCACCCCCCCAGGTCGAGGGAGCAGCTCTGCCCCAGCTGGGTTTTGCTGCTCATGGAGAAGCCTGGGAGCTGCAGAGGCTTTCAGCAGACATCAGCATCTCTCAGCTCCCCAGCGCCTGTTCCTGCAAGTGAGGCCCCAGGGCTGGGCTGTGTCACAGGAGCAGAGGCAGGAGCATGGTCCCCAGCCTGGCTGCCCTCCAGGCCCCAGAGTTCAGCATCAGCATCCCTGGCTGCTGCCATACCCGCTGGCCAAAAGCCATGAACAAACTGGTCAAGCAGCATGTCGTCACTTTGCTACAGATTTATTTCCATGTGAATTAATGAAACGGTACACACAATTCCAGGAAAAAAAAAAAAAGAAAGAAATAAAATTTTATAGGCCCATAATCCTTCTTTCACAGTACAACGCAACAGTAAAGGATTTAGTCAGTGTAAACAGAAGGTCCAATAGTGATCATCAGCCATCACAGATCAGCTGCACAAACACCACAACTACGGAGTTAATGCCATTACCACACAAATCGACATATTAGTACAAATCATAACTTTACCTACCATGCTTTTTCATGTGCAAAAACCATGAAAATTCAATTTACAGAGGCAGGGCACCTTCTCTAAATCTTCACGGGGGCTGTAAACTGCCTCCTCGGGGCTGTCTTATCTATTTGGCAAAAGGTCTCGGGGCGATTCTCCAAGGTACCCTTAACTTCATCTGCAGCACACAAGCCATCAGGGCTCTACCTCTTGCACATTCTCTGCTGCAGCAGGACAAAGGAAATAATCAGCTGAGGATGAATGTGAGTCGTTTATCAAATCACTCCTGAATTTCAGCTTAGAATTTCATTCATTCACCAAGACTATTCAAAACAGTCCTGGCTTTATTATGTATGGATCATAAGAGTTCACAGGTAACTCATAAAATCATCATTTGTTACCTTTTTTTTTTCTTTAATGTACTAACTGAACTGTCACTGATGTCAAAAGCTGAGGCTTATGGTAATGTGTTGGCAAGCTTAAAGAGAGTGGATAAATTGAAGTCGAAGGGTCAGAGGAAGAGAGGACTGCTACCGCGGCTACGGTAAAACATGACGCTGTGGCCACCCCAGTGACACTCGCCCCTGGGGGGGCTGGGGATGGCCTGGGAGGGAGCCCTGCGCTGCCCTGACTCTGCGCCAGTGCAGGGGACCGAGGGGACCACGGGCTGTTGGGGAGCAGGGCAGAACCGTTCTGCCCCTCCTGCTGCAGGAAGGCCAGCTTTGTAAACTGAATTCAAAGTCAGATTAGACAGGAAAAAACAAGAGGTAGTTATTTATCATACCTCTTCAGAAAGGCAAAACGAACGTAAAACAGGATGTGGAAGTGATGCAGTAAAACCTAAAGTCAACAGGTACCTAACATATTTTTTTTTCCTTTTTTTTTTTTTTTTTTTAAACACATGAAGTTAACTTACAGACATCATATAAAACGCACACTTTATGGAATTCCTGCATAGCAGGAAACAAAGAGGCTAGCACTAATCCAACAGCTATGTTAACAGCGAGCCTGCCATTTACTGGTGCAAGGAAGATGCCCTATCTAAATATAAACAGAGCGTTACCCCCCTTCTAGAGGAGTCCTATGGCAACACTTGGACATTTTGTTCAGAAGGAAAAAGAAAGCATTTTCTTGGGGATAAACTGCCAAAATAATTAGTTTCACGTCCGTGAATTTAAGGCTATGTTACTTAGACCTGAGAAAATGAAAAAAAAAAAAAAAAAAAAAAAAATTATTTTCTCAACTATACATATACACTCAAAATTTTGGTATTTCCTGGGGAAAACAGCCACGGGGACACTGCTCTGAGCTCTCAGGGTCGGATCCTGAGAGATGCAGAGTTTGTTCCAAGGAAGGACAACAGGAGCCATGAGTACTCAGACTCACCCATCTCATTTTCATATATTCTCTTTTAAAACACCTCTGTTTAAGCCCTCTGCAGAGGGTGAACTCCAGAAAGGGGCTTGTAGTGCACAGATAACCCTGAAGGGTTTTTATAGCAAAACTGCAGCTAAAATAGACAATAAAATTACATACAGTGAATTTCTGTGATTCCCCCTTTTCAGGAGAAAAAGAAGGATGTCAGGGTTAACAGTTTCACTGCACTTTTAGCCATTCTCCTAACTACAGAGTAAATCCTTTAACACTAGTGTGAAATCGCAAATTGTTCTGTGCTCTTCCTTGGAAAATAAAAAATAAAAATTTTAAAAAAAAAGCAAACCAACAAACCGACCATAAAAATAATCAACTCACAAACATTTCTCATTAAATGGTAAGAGACACGAGAGAGATAGGGTGGGGATTACAGACACACAGCATGCTACGGAGTTATTAAACAAAGTGCAATGATTTTTTGACTATACAGGAGGACGGATGGACGGACAACTCCCCTTCAGTACCACCTGGATGCTGGGAACCTCTGGAGAGGCCCGGAGGTACCGTGTCAATCTGCAGCCGCCGTAAAGCTCATGTTCGAGGTTGGCCGGAGTCCCGGCTGTCGGCTTTGCCCGGTGCCTGCTCTGAACCCGCTAAAGCAGGGCTTGGGCAGAGGGGCATGAAAAAGCAGAAAATCTCCAGCTCCCAGCTCAGGTTTCCCACAAAGCGAACAAGTTTATCAGTGCCGCTGCCCGGCGAGAGGGGCCATGGGCAGTCTCTTTCGCTGAGATTTCAAACGTGACTATCCAAAGGCAGAGACCAAAAAAAATAAACAATCCTCATCTGAATAGAAAGCGATTTCCAGTGCTCACCAGCACCTCCCCACCCTCCTCTCCCAGGTTCAAGGGATGAACAGGGAGTCAGCTTCTTTACCTACCCCACTGGGAACTAAACCCTTCGTCAAATCACACATTAAAGAAGCTCACTGTGTGCAAAAGACTCTTATGCTAAAACAGTTCCATCCTACATAGTGCAGTCAACACAGTTTTTAACTTAAATTTGCAGCTTGTTCTTTACAAGTGCTTGGCAGAGAATATTTATATTCTTCTGACACCATATAAATAATATTTATACAGCTTAGACATTTTGAGACATGCATTAGACTTTAGGTAGTACATATTTCTTGATCATATATGCAAATATTACTGTCAATTAAACCGAGCAACCTTATGCTGGACCGTGTCTTGCGTTATCCAGGACGTTTGACGGTGGTTCCGAATCGTCCATGGGAAGGACCAGGCGTGTTCCCCGGATTACGAGTTCATGGTCCCCAAAAGCAAGCTCCCGATCGAGGGCGTCTTCTGAGCTGTTTCCCACGAACCGCCGTGATGTGCCGCTGGACGCCACGGAGTCGGTGTTGACGGTGGAATCCCCGTAGGTCAGACTGATGTCCCCATCGTTCAAAATGAGGTCGGAGTCATCGTCCTTCAGCTGCTCTTGATTCTGGGCAACAAACAGGACGAAAATGCTGTTTAACTCTGCCTGAAGAGCTTGGGTTTGAAATCACACGGTGGGGGTGAATGAGCAGAGAGAGGCACCAAATCACAGACTCTTCCTGCACCATCACCACAACCAGATATCTCTGAGCCTATGAGACTCGCACAGCGCACCAACTTCTCTGCAGACAGCCAAAGAGGGCGCTCTCGGCTCTTCTTTCTGATGCCATAGCCAGATATATAGGGAATGCGGTTTTGAGTGGCTTTGTCAGGACTAAAATACCCACGACGACAGGAACCGCATCACCGACCCATCAGAGCCATCTCTGTTTGGTGCAGGGAACCTGATGCTGATACTTTGTGGGCAGGGCAGGAAAACTCCTGCCACGGAGAGCTGCTGCTGCAAGGGGCTCCTTGGCACGACGATGCCCCAAGTGCCGAGGCCGTGCTGGACAGCCCTGCTGGCATCATTCACCCCCAGAGCCAAAAGAGGATAAGCCTGACCAGCAAACCCAGCCCCTCAAAGAGCACGGATGCACAGAGGCTCTGCAGCGATGGTGGGAGAGGGCACTGCATACGTGCTCTCCAAAGCTGCCCTTCTGGGCTGCTCAAACAAGGGCGCTTTACCATTTCAGGAGAAAATCTAGTGGGAGGTGTCCCTGCACAGGGCAGGGAGTTGGAACTAGATCATCTCTGAGGTCCCTTCCAACTCTAACCATTCTATGATTCTGTGAGAATCAGCCCCGGTTCAGATGCTGGTAACCTTTTTAGTTGCCAGTGATGCAGCTGAAGGCAAGCTGCAAGAATGGTTCAGTTGCAAGGCTGGACGTAGGGGATGGAGAAATTGTGTGTCCTCCCAGCTGGGGATGGGGAATGGGAAGGAAACCTGTGACAGCTTCATTGAGCCCATCACTGAGGAACCACCATGAATACACCACAAGTCCCTTCATGACCAAACAGTCAGCTGGAAAAGCAAAATGCTCACGGGAATTAGCTCATCCATCAGCCACAGCACCTGACCTCCCCCCAGGCTCCCAGCTCAATGCTGCAGAGCAGCATCCAAAAGCTGCAACACAAACGTGTCAACCGACACCAACACCGCAACAGAAAGGACACCAATGGACTCACTTCGTATGCCTGCGGACTTGTTAGGCACCGGGCAACAGGCCCACAGCACCCCGGGAGCGTGGTCGTCAGAGGAGGACCACTATGCGTCAGCAGGGGCTTTAGATAGCTACAGAGAGGGTTAAGGAAAAGAGGAATAGGGTGATATCAGCAGGTCAAGGGGTGGGATGCAGAGGCAGCAGCAAGGGATTCAGTGTCTTGAAATCGCTGGAAGGAAAGAAACACAAGTCCCTGGAAGCACAAAAATTCTAGGGATGAGGAACACGAATGCAACCAAACAGCAGGACATGAGCAGACCAGGGCACAGTCTCCGTAAGAAAAGGTTTGGCAACATCACTTGACCTATCACCCTGTGCCTCAGCCTGGCAAATCGCTCCTCCTCTAACTGATGGCAAAGCATCTAGTGAGAGGGTGACAAATGAGAAGACCCTCTGCCCTTCCTGCTCGCCTGCCACAGGCATCGAGGAGACCTCGGGTTTCCAGCCTGGGAGAGCCCAGCTTTGAACTTAGCTACTGCTGCACTCCCAGTTAATGGTGGATGGAAATGGTCATTCCTCGCAGCCGCAGACACGAGAAGGTGCAAATCAAAAGTCAGCAGCGTGACAGGAAAGCAAACCCTGGCTCCTCTGCTGAGTGGGGAGCGAGTCACACTCCAAGTCAACGGAGTTGCTTGGACAGACAGGATTTGGCACGGCACACACCAACCACCATCCAAGGATACTTGTGATCGAAGTTGTACCACATGCGGAAGAGCCAGGCACTTTCTGCCTTCGTACTCCTCCTCTCACTCTCCGGGACACCCTGTGGGAGAGCAAGACATTAAACAGCAGCAGGGCAATGTGCCACGACCTGGGTGAGGCCCCCAGTTACCCCCATGGGGACATAAGAAGACACACACCTTCACACTGCCTCTTCAGAAGAAACCTTTGGGTTGCAGCAAGTTTAAGGACATTCACAGCACGACAGGCTGAAGGTGCTACCAGCACTGTGCTCTGCATTTAGCAGCGTACAACAGCCTTAGGGAGGTGGCATCAAAGCACAGAGTAACCACTTTTCTGCTAGAGCCTTCCAGTTTCTGTCCCCAGGGTTTAAAGTGCCTCGGAGCCAGCAGCTGCATCCAAACATCACATTTAATAGTGACCAACAGGTCCAACCTCCATCAAATCTCGCCTGAGAATTTTGCATGCAAATAATCGTATGTTAGGGGGACTCCTGGCTTCCTTTTGGTCAGAGAAAAAAATATAGAACTGTTTGGAGGGGACTATGAATACGAGTACATATATCACAGAAATTTGGCTTTCAGATTTATAGCTCTTGGGCTGCCTTTAGCATTTGACTCTTTCTCTCCAGGAGGTGAACAGCCCAACAAATGGCTCTGAATAAAATGAACCTCCAAGGTGCAGGACCCACACTGAAACCAAGCAGAGCTACAGCATGGCCAGGCTCCAGATGCACGAGCGAGACAGCTCGGGGCTACTGGGCAGGAAAGCTTCTGAGGCTGCAGGGCTCCAGCATTTATCTCAGCGCGGTCGATGGTTCCTGGGCTGCCACATAACTACCCACAGGAACCAGGGGGGCAAAAGAGAGGTGACCTGTGGGTAACAGAGGGATGAAAGATGCTACATAAAATGGGTCAGTAAACGGAATTTCCATACTGCCCTGGGTGCTGGGATGAGGCAGAAAGCCTCTGTGTCATGCACATTTTGATATTTATTTCAGACCCAGCAATGGAGAGACTGAATGTATCATGGCAGTAACATGGACTGACCAAACAGTCCAGCGTTACTTCTATGCCCTTTTTAACAAGTGAATAAAAGCAAGCCTCAGCGTAACCACAGAGAGCACAGAAAAGCCATGACTCCTGCTGACTGTCAGCTCTTTCACCAGAGGAGCTAAAAACCCTCCTGCAGCTGGAAGGGAGCAGGACACAGAGGGGCATTCACAGGGTCTCCATGTAACCCTTTTACTGACAAATGTAGCACAAATTCCTCTGCAGAGGCACTCACCACGTTCTCCTGATCTGCGTCCACACCGACTCTGCAGAGGAGAAAACAAGGACAGGGTTAGCACAAGCAATGCCAGGGACATGCCACAGCCCGGGTGGAAAGAAGGGATGCAATCTTCCTCTTACCTCTTAAAACTGAGCACCTTAACATAAAAGGGAGAAGACAAGGGGGGACACGAGCCCCGCAAGCACCGCACTCACCGAATATTCAGGCAGGACAGCATGGCCGTGGTGCCCCCTCCAAAAACCCACACCGTGAAGAAGACGATGAGGAGCGTTGTGCTGAACATCATCTGCCGGGCATAGGTGGCCGTGTCGCGGATGGCCAAGGCGAATGCCATGGCTCCTCGCAGCCCTGCCAGGGAAGGGAGGTCAGAGGAGTGTGTCAGCTCACGGTACAGGCGGCTGACCCCACCACAGGCTTCCCCACTCGGGATTTACATCACATTGCCCCACGCAGGGTCCTGTCCCTCTGACAGGACATCCACCACCAGAGGAGACCACAGCACTTTAACAGTGATGATTTAAGCTTAAGCATATGCTGTGAAAGCTGGGGTTATCACTACTCTTTCCCAGCCCAGAAAGACAAATCTTCCTCCTGCCCCACACTGTCCACTCAAGCACAGGGCAGGAGGAGCTCATTCATAGCATCATAGAATGGTTTGGGTTGGAAGAGACCTTAAAGACCATCCAGTCCCACCCCCTGCCCCGGGCAGGGACACCTCCCACCACACCAGGTTGCTCCAAGCCCCCTCCAACCTGGCCTTGAACCCCTCCAGGGATGGGGCAGCCACAGCTTCTCGGGGCAACCTGGGCCAGGCTCTCACCACCCTCACAGCAAAGAAGTTCTTCCCCACATCTCATCTCAATCTTCCCTCTTTCAGAGTCAAACCCTTCCTCCCTATCCTATGGCTCCCCTCCCTGATCACGAGTCCCTCCCCAGCTTTCCTGGTGCCCCTTTAGGGACTGGAAGGGGCTCTAAGGTCTCCCCGGAGCCTTCTCTTCTCCAGGCTGAACCCCCCCAACTCTCTCAGCCTGTCCTCACAGCAGAGGGGCTCCAGCCCTCCCAGCATCTCCGGGGCCTCCTCTGGCCCCGCTCCAACAGCTCCGTGTCCTTCTGATGTTGGTGGCCCCAGAGCTGGAGGCAGCACTGTGCAGGGGGAAGGGGATGGTGTCTCCCCAGAGCGGAGCAGAGGGGCAGAATCCCCCCCCTCGCCCTGCTGGCCACGCTGCTGAGGATGCAGCCCAGGGTACGGGGGGCTTTCTGGGCTGCCAGCGCACATTGCTGGGGCATGCTGAGCTTCTCATCCACCAACACCCCCAAGTCCTTCTCCTCAGAGCTGCTTTCAATCCATTCTCTGCCCAGCCTGTGTCTGTACTTGTTCCTACATCTCAAAACCAAGGCATTCACACCACTGATCCTCAGGAGCCCTGTCCTGCCCAGCCTCTTCTCCAGATATTGCCCATAAAAGATTTAGAGTTGAATAAGGAACATTTCCAGGTGCTCACGGGGCGAGGAAGCGCAGATGGGCCACATGGTTGAATACAGTAACGTACCAGCAAACATCATCATATGCTGTAAATTTGTTCCAATCTTATTCCTTCTCCCCAAATTCAGTAAAAATGACAGTGGGTAAATATTGGCAGCTCTTCCTAGGAAGATAGCAAGCTGTATTTGCACATGTTAAGGAAATTGCTCTTCCTATGTCTCCCACCGCATCCCACCTCTGCTCACAGAGCCAATTTCTACTGCCTGACGGAAACATTGGGGAGCCTCAGAAACATGGGTCCTCTGGATGCAAAGATAATAACCCAGCTCCAAGTGGTACAGCAGCGTGGGAAGGACATGCGACTGCCTCACCAAAGCAAAGTACACATTGCAATTCACGAATAGCACAAATAAACAAGGGAAATGCTGAGAGGACAGGCTGGACGAGTGAGAGGAGACAAAAACCACCATGTCCTACTGTATGCTCTCCCCTGCCAGGTCTGTTTTCCACTCCAAGAACTATTTGTCCTCTGCAAAGCCCAAGTTATCGCAGCTACCACAACCCTTCTGACATTCCCACACTTCACAGTTGGGTTTGAAGCTTTAAGCCAAGTCCCGTTCCCAAAGATTATTCAGCAAAACGAAAGCAGCAGCAGTTGAGAAGGAAAAAAAAAAAATCCTAATACTCTTTCTGTTTTCATAGCCTGCGAGATACAAGAATCACCAGCCCCTTCATATTGCTTTTTATCTTTGAAGCTGTGCCTTTTAATACCAGCACCCAGATGGCAAAAATAATCTTGGAGCCAGTATTCAGCGCAGCCTTGAATAATATGGAAAACACTTCCAGCTTTTACGTTCTTTCCCGAACATCATGAATTTGCATAAGAGACGTATTTCATGATCTCTCTCATGAATGATCTATTTCATCAGTGAGTTAGCCAGTTCCTACTGAAGAGGCACAGCATAAATTTCAATCCAGCCGCCCCAAAAGGGCATTTCCCCTGCTCTTCGCTGCCTTCACCCCACCGCAGCCCCGCAAGAGCTCAGTGGGGGGATTCAGCAGACCCTGCCGCAAACCCATGCGCCAGCACTGGCAAAGGTAATAATATTTTAATTTACTCGTATAAAACTGTTTCATTGCAAAGTGTTTCCCTGTGATGGGAAAAGAATTCCTTCAAAATCCTTGGTTTTCTGAGACATACCAGGGCCGATAGCTTGTTTCCGTTAGCATCAGCCCGCAGAATTGGAAATCCTTTCTCATGACATCATTCAGAGCCATCCACTGTAGCTTTAACTGTGCTACTTGACAAAAAAAAAAAAAAACAAAAAAAAAAAAGCTTTTTTGGGGGTCAAACAAAAGGAATAGCAGAGAAAAGAGGAAATATACGGCTATACCAAGTGGTCCCCTGGTGCCACGCTGCCATGAGACAAAGCCCAGTGCTTCAGCACCACGTTCACACTGAACGCCGAGTCCCTGCAGCAGCTAATTCCAATGCCCACAAAAAGAGAAAAAGAGACAAGATGGGGGGAAAAAAGGCCAAACAGAAAAGCTGAGAAAAGAATCTCCATCTTCTTAAAATGACCAGCAAAAAGACTACTACATGGGAAAAAATCCCCTTTTAAAAATAAAGTTAGACTGACTGAAAAAAACCCCACGCATCTGAATGAAAAACACAACTTAGGAATGAGGCACCTCTCCCCTTTCTTTTCTTGTTTCATAAAATGGGCTCCAAAGGATACGAAAGCCCCCACCACGAAGGTAGGGTTAAAGATGTGGTTCTGGAAGGTGAACAGAGCAAGTCCCATGTAGGAGAAGATAAAGTTTTCTGCCAAGAAATTCAGAAGCTCAAACAACTGAAAGAGAAAAACAAATTAAAAGCGAGTTAGACATAACATAGATTTAACAAGAAAAACATGTTAGCCCATCCATCACGCAATAAGTGCTTCTGCAGAAGCAACCCTAGTAAAATCCACCTGTAGAAAGACAGATGCACCTAATTCTGGCTAGAGGGAAGGAAAAAATATTGAACCTGAAATTCAGAGAAGCTGAAGGAGGCTGAGGAGCTCTCACCTGCTTAGTTCTGTGCTGGGACTCTGTAGATAAGTTGTTATAGGTATAATGGGCCTGTGTGATCCCACAGAAGAGCACGGCCACCACACCTGGGGAGCAGAGCACCACGTTAGACCCTGGTGATGAAAAGGGAGCTGAGCTGCACCCCAGTAGTGCAGGGAACTTAATGGAATAACCCCAGAACCCAGAATAATTAAACTTCTGAAAGCAGAGGGAAAGCCCCAGCTGCAATCGATGTGGGAGAAGCAAAACTCAAGAGGTCCACGGTCCCTGCAGATCTCTGTCCCAGGCGCGGGGCTGTGCTGGAGCTTGCCTGTAAAGCCACACGCTTCGGCCAGAAGGAACGTGCTCCACGACATCAGGAAGAACAAGCCAGTCTCCAGCAACGGGAACTCCCGGAGTTTGGTGAACTTGGTGACGTTGCAGATGGTTAAGGACAATGTGGAGAGGAACTGTAGGCTGAGAGGGTATCAAATCCAGTTGTGTATTGCAGCAACACTACATAGCCTCCTCGTAAAAAGACTATGGCATTGCTTTTCATTAATTTAGGCAAAAAAATCATGAAACACTGGATCTGGGTGAAATGCAGTGCAGACAAAAAAGAAGCTGCTATGCAAACACTTGGAAAAACCAACAAAAAGGATATTAAAGCTGTCACAACTCCAGTAGCTGCTCCCATGGCAAAAGATCCACTGAATATCCCCAGGAAGATCCCAATGGACTTGAACATCGCTGTGACATCAAATGTGTGGCTGTTGTCGCCTGCCGGCTGGTATGCCACGATTGAACTGAAAGAGGGAGGGAAAGCAAACACAAGAACAAAACACTCCTTAGTCCGGACAGAGAGGCACCTCCACGGTGCCACCTGAGCTCTGCAAAGCGCTACCACAGCCGCAGACACCGAGCCCAAGAAATCAGGGAGGCAAAACCCGACACCCACACTGCAATCCCCCCAGGATGGCAGCACACAGTGGCACATTCCCTCTCCCGGGGAGTTTGGGGTTCCCTTTGCTCCTGGCCGGCGTTCCGCTGTCCAGCCACCCCTCCAGGGCACGGCTCTGCATTTGCTCCTTCTAGATGTTAGAGAGCGTCAGCTCAAAGCCCGTCTCTTGCATGATCTCCAGCAAATCCATTTGCTAAGTGACAGTCCACCATTTATGATGGTATTTTGGGGGTTTGGCATGAGCTCTCTATAAAGTCAGGCAGGCTGGGACCACAAGGCATTCAAGGGGGAAGCCTACATCTCTCCGCTGACTCCACAGAGGCTGATGTGAATAACCCCTGGAGAACTGTCAGTTGTGCCCTTCTACCACATTTAACATGCACTACAGTGATTGTGCACTGCTCCCAGTTCTGGAGACAATATCATAGGGCAGCAAGGCAAACAGAGGGGTGCCGGTTCACTACAGCAGCGCTTTTATCTTCATCCACCAAACTTCGACAGACCTTGATGAGGATGGGATGCTGCACTGATGCCATCTCTGAACCTGCTCCCTCCTCACTCCCAAGCCTTACATCAGCCATTCTGATGTTTTATTTGGAAAGGCTGAGGTACAGGGGTCCCCATGCCATCTCTTAAGTCTCATTGTAATGTCAACTTCTTACTCCTTACACCACTTTCTTTGATGTAAACTTACTGAAAACATTAACTTCCTAGTTAGCAATCCCTCAGCTGGCTCTGTTAAAACTCTTGGATGTGAACTTTAAACATTTGCTGTTTAACTTCCTGAGTTATGCCAGAATGGAAAGTTACTGCCTTGTGCACACATCCTGCAGCTTTCTCCCCTGACTACACACCAGCGGTTTTTTGCAACAGGAATGACAACCCTCCCCTTTCCAGCATGTCACAGGTCACTTCCCTTGCTAAACTTTCCTGCTTTTAATATGTTTCATTTTCCTGCATTGTCTTTTACACTGCAAGCTGCAAGCTTCTCCCTGTGATTTAGTTTTTTTCGTCAATCCCATCCTCTCCTTCCCATTCACCAACGTGCTCTTATTCTGGGGCTTGGGTTGTTGTGGTTTTTTTTTAAATCCAGACTGGTTTTGTTTCCCCTCCATAACCAACTCTTTGGATGTCAGTTTTGTCTTTTAACCCCTTACAGTTTTCCTTCTGGTTTTGCTTTTTGCATCGCTAATAAGACACTATTTCCAGCTGCCCTTTGTGCGCTTTTTATTTCCCCTGTCCCTGCCCATGGGGCTCCCTGTGGCATTTAGCCCCTGTGGAAACTCCCTTCGGAAGAGGTGGGTAGAGACCCTGCGGCTGCATTTACCCCCCTGCTCACAAACCGCAGCCTCAGTACATCACTGCCCACCAGCTTTCAGTTCTGGGTTCAATTCCTCTTCATCCTCCACCCAGTTCCTCCTGCCAAGCCAGGCCAGGCCAGCGCAAGGCAGGAACAGAAAGGCATGGATCCTGCTCCCCGGGAACAGACACTCATCCGGGACTGAAAGCAGGAAGGAGAGGAGCTTTCAGGGCACCCAGCTCCTGGTAGAAACTATGGAGGAGTCCCAGCCCCAGCTCCTTGTCCTCCCCCAGCACAGGGACGATGCCCTCAGTGCTCGCTTTCACAGAATGGGTTCGAAGGGACCTCTGGAGATCATCTCGCCCAACCCCTGCCAAAGCAGGGTCACCCAGAGCAGGTTGGACAGGAACACATCCAGGTGGGGTTTGGAATATCTCCAGAGAAGACTCCACCACCTCTCTGGGCAGCCTGTTCCAGGGCTCTGCCACCCGCACAGGAAAGAAGTTTTTCCTCATGTTCAGATGGAATTTCCTGAGTTCCAGTTTGGGTCCATTGCCCCTTGTCCCATCACTGGACATCACTGAGAAGAGTCTGTCCCCATCCTCTTGCCACCTGCCCTTTAGCTACTGCTCAGCATCAACGAGATCCCCCTCAGTCTCCTCTTCTCTAGGCTGAACAGCCCCAGGTCTCTCAGTCTTTCCTCAGCAGAGAGATGCTCCAGTCCCTTGATCATCTTCATAGCCCTCTGCTGTACCCTCTCCAGCAGTTCCCTGTCCTTCTGGAACTGGGGAGCCCAGAACTGGACCCAGTGCTCCAGATGGGGCCTCTCCAGGGCAGAGCAGAGGGACAGGATGACCTCCCTCCACCTGCTGGTCACACTCTTCCTGATGCACCTCAGGATGCCATTGGCCTTCTTGGCCACAAGGGCACATTGCTGGCTCATGGTCATCCTGTAGTCCACCAGGACTCCCAGGTTTCTCTCTGCAGAGCTGCTCTCCAGCACGTCAGCCCCAGCCTGTACCACTGAGCGGGGTTATTCCTCCCCAGGTGCAGGACCATTGGCAAGGAGCCGATGGTGCTTCCTGAGGCAATCACCGAACCCACGCACTCAGCTGGCCACGACTGGAACCCCTCTTCACCCTGGCAACGAGGCAGCACCAACACTAGCTGTCACCCCACCCATCAACACAGCCCACCCGCCCAGAAACACCCCAGTTCATTCCCAACTCACCCCTACTTCTCCTAACTGGGGAGCAGGTCTTCCGCTTGTGGGAGCAGAACCGTCCCCGTGGGGTTCCCCCACTTACACCTCTGCTGTGAAACAGGCAAATGCCAAACTAAATTTAAAAAAGGGGAACCATGAGTAGGAGCTCTGGGCTGCTCTCAGAGGAGCTCCCCTCCCCGGAGCAAGAGGCCCACACCTCCTCCTTGCACCCAAGACGTGGTTGTGCTTAGATGACTCAAGGCTGTCCCCAAGATACCTGCACCAACCGACCCTCGCCGTGCTGACCAGGGCTGCCTTACACTGCTTACGATGACTGTGAATACAAAGACCATGGGAAGCTTTAAAATGGGTATGGACTGACTGCTGAGAAGCCCTTGAGAAGTCAGGATGTTGCACAAATAAACAGGCCTCGCAGCAAAATTGCTGCTGACTGCAGCTTGGGGCTGCTGTTTTGGTGCAAATTATCTTATTTCGGGGAGGGGGAGTGAACTGAACTCAGTTTGTAGAAAGAGGAAGGCAGGAGATCAGAGCAAGAGCTATGGAGGTGGTACTGAAACAGTGCAAGAGGCAAACCAGTGCTCACGGCGCAGTCACCGACGTGCATGAAGACCCACCCCAAATTTCACTGCTCCACTGCTGAACCCACCCACTCCTACCCAGAACCTTCCAGCAGGGACTGGAAGACCCCATTCTCCTCCCCGCTCAGGATCACATCTTAAACATGACCAGGCTGTGCAGCATCTGCTCTCACACCAGCGGTGACACTTCCAGCATCTGCTCTCATACCAGCGGTGACACCTCCAGCATAAAAGCCCAAGCAGGAAAGTCAAACAGTTCCAGAAACCTCAACAGAAACACTCAATTCAGTAAATACAACTCATGCAGGTGGTGATACAAGCTCACAATATGTTCCTTGCTGCCTCCACCTCAGTAACGCCCATGCATCCAGCCCGGCGGAGTGACAAGTATTCCAAAAATATTTTATGCATTAGTCTTGGCTATATGTTAACCCGTCACCAGTGCAGATATTATATATTTCCAAACAAATTCCTGTGATGACAACGCAGCGAAAACGCAGATAAAATACGTCCTATGTGCAGGGGACATAAAATACTAAAGAATATAAAGCATTCTTTAGAAAGTCAGCAAGTTTCCCATGTGTTTACTCCAGCTGTAAGGAATACCATCTTCTTAATGCACAGAAAATGGGGAGAGAAAGGAAACAGCTGCTTTACCAACTACTTCCACCTAAACAAAAGCAGGTATCTGTGGATGGGAAGGAAGACAGGTAGGAGCAAAGCCATCAGCAAGGGGTTACAGTGGGGTCCTGTGGCTGAAAAGCAGACACGAGGCTTTTCCCTTTTCCTTCTGGCTGGGTCAACTGGCCATAAAAGCAAAACAAAACTATCCACCATGCAGAGGGAAGCTGTAAGGACAACCCACAATCCCAAGCTGCGGTGTGCAACGAGGAGATGCATCAGAAGGGCACTAGAGCTTCTGGGGACACTTAATATGGAAATCTGCTCTTGCAAACACCAATGCTCCTATTTCACAGGAGCAAGGCTGAGTGGCTCCCCCCAATGCCTGACATGTAACATACATAACAATTAAAAATAAAAACAGAACACACTTACGAAGACAGCACTATGGCAACGGCATCATTGAGGACGCTTTCGCCAAAGAGAAGGGCATACAGCTCAACATCAACCTGGAGTTCATGGAATATGGCAAGAACAGTCACTGACAAATAGAAAAATAGAGAGACATTGAAAAAGGTGCAGTTATTTTGGTGTAATCAAAGACAAAACACCCCTTTTTAGAAAGCTGCACATCTGTGCCACTCTGCTGTGATGGTGCCAGCGCCCCCCGTGTTCCCTTCGAGAGTCTCCTTTCAGATTTGGATTTGCTTTATCATTTCCCTCCTCCTCATTTTACTAAAACACACCCTGGGCATTAGGTCCATTGATTTTTTTAGCCGGCAGACATGAGCAAACTCTGCTCTGAGCTTCACTGAGGCTCTGAGCTCGTGGGCTGGACCACAGTACCACGCTGACACAAGCCAGCTTTCGGGATGCTGTTAGCTCAGAGCATCAGGGAGAGCCTTCCTCCACCCGCAGAAGGCCAGGACACGGCTGTCTTTTCCTTCCGACACTCCGAGAGAAATCCTCTGATGTAACACAGGTTGACACACTGGAAGTGCCAGCACAGATGTGATAACATTTCAGACCTAACTGGAAAAAGCCAGGCATCACCCCAAACCCCACGTGGGGGTTTCTTGTGATTTACGGCCACATGACAGAGATGAGAACACCCTCAAGCCCTTCCGCAGCCCAGCAGCTCCAAGGAGATAATGAAAACGCAGCAGGTTTTGTGTATCAGCCTTGCAAAAACATCACAACATCTGAAGCAAGCAAGATGTAACTCATGGTGCATCGTACACGGCTTAGGCTGAGCTAAGTCCAACCAACTTCTGTGAAAGTCCTTTAAAACAGCATTCAGGGACTCATCTGTGCGCACTGAAAGGGGTTTGGCCCGTTTATGCACAGGGAAATGCTCCCATTTTTACCTGTGAAATCTTCTTGTTCCTATTCTGAAGCCCGAAGAAGGGATGCGACACCAACAGATCGTCTGCAGCATTTCTAAGCATTACTGTCTCTTTGCCCCATCGCCATCACGCCTGTGAGGCACTCCCCGCTACGTGCCCCCCTCTCCATGTCAACACCCCAGCTAAGCTACGGGGAGGATGCTCAACCTCACAGCCACACAGGAAGAGCTAAAGGAACTGGTGGCCTGAACGCACACCCATCCAAGATACGCTCAGACAAGCTGGGAAATCACTATAGCTTATTTTTTAAGTTGGTTTTTTTTTAATAAAAATATCAGCAGTAATAGCCACACCACCACCTGGCAAATCTTAGGGAAATATCAAAAATAAGTTATTAAAAACTCATGGGGAATGCACATCCACCTGGCAGACAGATGTGGCTGCTACCACATTAAGCTGCAGGTTATGTTCTGCAGCGTTATTCTTGCAAATATGCATATATGAACAACGCTTCTCATTTTGCCTTTGAAACCAGAAATGACTCATTGTCAAGATGAGCAGGTAAAAGTCCCAACTCATCTGAAAACGGCAGCCACTGGCACTTGTTTCAAAAGGGCAGAAGACTTGGCCTACCCGGGCGTGCAATCTCTCCCTTCCCTGCAAAACTGACCAATATCTGCATTTCAAAAGATCCCCCAAAACCACTGCAACTCAGGGGGGGGGAGGGGTAATGCTGCCAACCCCCACCTGGGCTGCAAAGAAAGACATTTAAGCCCTGTTCAGCACAGGGCAGGAGGAAGGAGAGGCCTTTCTGTGGTCCTGTGCTTTCAGGTGAAGCTGGAACATGCAAATAAACAGCTACTGTGTAAAAGTAATTGTGGACTATGTGAAATTCAATCAGACCGGGCGTGTTTTTCATAGTTTTGATTTACAAAGTGCTTCAGCAGACCAAGCTGTCACTACTGTCCTCAGTACTGCTCATTAAAAGCAACTTCCAATTAGATTAGCACCTTCCAAAATCCCACACAAACATAAGCAGAAGGAAATCAGCTCAACTAGCTAAAACTGTCAACGGAGTCCTCCCTGTGTTACATGTCCTGTTCTGCATCAGCCCTTGGCAAAAGATGGCAGAAACACAGTGGACCTGTTCCCAAAACCCAGCAAAGTCAAGAGAGAGACAGCTAGGACTTCACTGCCAACAAAGATTTTGGAAGCAGAGGTCTGGAAGGAGTATTACACGTAACTGGAAGGAAATGAGAAGGCATGGAAACAAATCTGACCTCTGGGAATGTTGCAAATAAACTCCAAAATTCAGAAAGAGTGAACTTCACAGGGTTCGGACTTTCTTCCCCCCTTCCCCACAACTCAAAACGGATCAAATAGGTAAAATGGGGGGGAAAATAACCATCTAACATACCTGGGTCAGTAGCCGATACGATGGCCCCGAAGAGGAGGCAGTCAGTGAAGTAGAAGTCTCCCCCAAGCTGCCCAGTGACTTTCATCAGCGCCACGCAGCCATACACAACAGAGCTGGTGATCAGAAGAGGCAATTACTCATCTCTGTAGTGCATTAAAATGACATTCAAATGGGCTCAATTCCCCTGAACTTGCCAGATTAATCCCCCAATCAATCTGATTAACCCCAGATTAACTCAAACGCAGGAACACGGGATGGGCTGAGCCCGGTGAAACCCCAGGGCCACGGTCTGGACGCGAGTGTGGGACCACACACCAAAGCACCCACCACACTGGACCACAAACACAGCACCGGGGAGGAACTGGGACCCAAACTCCTCCACGAGCATAACATGAACTAAAGCAAAGGCAGCAGCCAGGCTCATGGGGTCTCGCGATCATTTTGCAGCATTTCACATTAAGGTTTTTCAGTGGGATGACCTTGGCCTGACTTCGAAATGGCCGAAACTTTCCCTGAGCAACAGAAAATGAGGATGCTGAGTTCTGCGTGAATCCACAGGCCTCCCAAGTGGAAAACACCCTACACCAGGTAGCGTGCTACTGTTCAGAGCGGGAATCATCCAGCTCCCTCTGCACACAGGAATAAATAATCTAAAAGGCAATCAGCGCTCGACAGGCACCTACTTCCAGCAAGTAAGGACAGAACACGCATTTAGGATCCTGCTCTCGCGCCTCACGCTTCCTAGGGCTGTGCTCTCAATAATTTGAAGTTACTGACTGTTTTTTCAGGACAGCCTTCAGAGAAGTGTGAAACTTTCCTCACCATGTGTATTCTGCATGGGATGCTGAGAAAGCACTACATAATTAGACAGCAATCGCCCTGCCCGCACAGGGCAAGTCTGGAGAGTAACGAGCGTTATTTGCCGCTGCTGAGCAGCAGGAGAAGAGAGCCCATGCCATCTTTCAGGGCCAGGATTCGCGGCCGCAGCTCCAGGCTCAGAGCACAGCCCCCGAACAGGGCTCAGCCCCTGCGGAAGAACCAGAGCAGCTCCGACGACTCACCCGATCACCAGGCAAGAAATGGCAGTGCCCAGAAAAGCGTACGCTAGGATGGATCCCAAGTTTCTGAAGAAGTGTCTCTAGAAGGAGGAGAAAAAAAACCACAAACCAACAAACCCACTGAATTATATTTTGCTAACTATTTATTTCAATATTTATATTATTTTCACCCATGCAGCTCACACCCAGCTCAAACGCCATGAGCTGGACAGGAACAGTGCCCAGCACAACGGGGTACACTGCCAGACCAGCAGATTTTAATGCAGCATTTATAAACATGAACAAGTACCGTGTTCTTGTACCTGCATATTTAATAAGGTGCTGTTCCAAGTCCTGGGAACTGATTTCCTAACCCAGCAGCATTCCTCCTTCCTTCTCCCGCAAGCTAAAGAGGATCGTTTTCCTCTCCTTCTAAATCAGCATTTCAGAGAGCTGCTGCTTTCTAAAACCTTCCCACCCTCCTACGTGGTTCAAAAGCAGGGGTGGCTGAAATGGCCCCGCTGACCTCAAAACCTCTGCCCAAACCCATACTGGAAATGGTTGAAATCGCTGACCCTTCCTGGGGCAGGGGGACGGACGAGACCACGGCCTGCTGAGCAAGCATTAAAGCACTCTCAAGTATTGAAAATGCTCTGGAGGCAGAGGAACTAAAAACGTAGGCGCTGTAAAGGCACGTACCCTTTTCAAGCTGTAGCCTGCATAGAATATAATTGGAGGAAGCAAAATGTTGAAAAATACTTCAGGGTCAAAAGTCACCTGTTAAGAAAAAAAAAAAACAAGAAAAAAAAAAACAAGAAAAAACAACCAACAGTCAACTGGTTTGTTAAGACTTTGCAAGACAAAACACAAATAAGAATGTCATATAAAATATATGGAGGGAACCCTGTACTCCCGCCAGATGAAATGCTGACGGGTGAACACTGAGGATGTGTCCAGGACCTTTTGAAGACAGAGCCCAGAGCCTAAACAGCTTCAATTAAAATCAGCTGAAACTAGGGTTCCATTATGTTGCATTCAACTTACATTTTATAGCTGATCACTATCTGACTGAAGTTAAAAAATAAAAAAAATAATTAAAAATAATCACTTAATCCAGCAGATACAGGATTGGTCCCCATGGAGGGAGTGGGAAGCATCGCTCACCTCTCCAGTCGCTGACTCCCTTACCTTTCTCAGCATCTCGTTGTCCTGGACATTATTGAGCTCCTGGGCACTGATTTCCCCCTTCAGGGTGTATTCGTAGTACTTCCCGCTGACATTCACCAGCAGTGTGGCGGGACTGGTCTGCACTTGGCAGCTCAGCGTCACGTTGTTGACATCTCTGGGGACATGGATGCCGTAGCGCAGGACCACGCCGACCAGGACCCCTGTGGAGGGACACAGTGAGACCAGCCACAGCAAACTCCCAGGACCCACCTCTTTGAGCATGGATGCAGCATCCGGCATGCCGGGATCCTGACCCTCTGCTCAACCACCATCCAAATAATTCTCCACGTGATATTAAACCACCCGCGTCCTCCCATGGGCCAGGCAAATGCTCCATGCTCGTGCGGGCTTTCTAGCACCAGACATGGACTGGTCCTGAAGGCAATTACCCAGCAATGTCAGACCCTTGCTTTAGAGCAGCGGAAAACTGACATCGAGGGCATGCTGGCTTTCCTAAGGCAAGGACCCTGGCATTGCTGGCACACAGCTGGAGACCTGGGCAAGGCTGCTCACACATGCCCAAACTATGCATGTTGCACCCATAAAACCTGACAGCATCACATTTTGCCACTACAGAAATACATTAAACCCGTCATTTTTGTCGGAGATCAAAAAAAAGGTACCAAGCAACTACCATGAATGTTCTGAGGATGGTGAGCATCCTTCAGAAGATGCTGCAGCACCACAGAGCCTCCTCCCCCACCAGGGAGTTTTCGCAGCACACAGCAGCAATCCCCCTGGAAGTTTCCCAATCCAGGCCCACCACCTGGGTCTGCTCCTCGCCCCCAGCAAGCTTCAGCTCTGCCCCAGGAGCAGCAGCCCCAGGAGCCAACACTGCCTCCAGCCCAGCTGCTGCGCAGGAGTGTGTGGGGGGGGTTAATTTGCAAGCCAGCGATTTATATGGCACTTGTCATCTGCAGCACAGCTGATTAGCTGTGCTCTCGTGTCTCGCATCCAGATTAACAGCGTTTGCACAGCACGGGCTCCTCCGGCTCCTTCTCACCGGCCCGGTGTGCTGAGGGCTCTCCAGGCTGAGCTTTCTGACATCTGCAGGCTGGGGAGGAGGGACGTCCCATGGGACACCCTTCCACGTAGCCTTCGGCACAAAAGGGTTTGGAAACTACTCAATAAAAGGAAGCGCTGAGCCGCCACAGAAATGCTGGATCTTAACCCCACCTCTGAACCACACGTTTATGAAAAGCTTTCAGACACGTGGGAACTAAACGGAGACCGCAACACTGGGAAGGCTTCTCCATTTGCCTCCCAGGACGCTCCCGCTTCTTTACTGTTGCCTTAATTAAGATCTTGCTCTGTGCTTTCCTACAGGCAGGGCACAACCGCGACTGAAGGGAATCATAGAATCACAGACTGGTTTGGGTTGGAAGGGACCTTAAGACCCATCCAGTCCCACCCCCTGCCCCGGGCAGGGACACCTCCCACCACACAAGGTTGCTCCAAGCCCCCTCCAACCTGGCCTTGAACCCCTCCAGGGATGGGGCAGCCACAGCTTCTCGGGGCAACCTGGGCCAGGCTCTCACCACCCTCACAGCAAAGAGTTTCTTCCCCACATCTCACCTCAGTCTCCCCTCTTTCAGTGTCAAACCCTTCCCCCTCATCCTATGGCTCCCCTCCCTAATCAAGAGTCCCTCCCCAGCTTTCCTGGAGCCCCTCTAGGGACTGGAAGGGGCTCGAAGGTCTCCCCAGAGCCTCCTCTTCTCCAGGCTGAACCCCCCCAACTCTCCCTCCATCTCACGGGAGCAGATCCTGGGCTCTGCCATGGCCAGGCAGGAGATCGAGGGGCCCTGGGGTGTTCAGTATCTCCTGCAGACAGTTCCCAATCTGCCGCCTGGTTTTTGCCTTCTCTCCCCTTGACAGCAGTTTTCCAGGACGAGATTTGCTCATTTTGCTGATGGTCAGAAGAAGAGCCCCCACCTCCAGCCCCCAGGGATGTCATGCATAGCAGGGCCACCCAAGCACACATCCAGCCCATGAGCAGAGGCAGAAGAATCGGCCGCAGACAGAGACTCACGGCTGCTCACCCATCACACCGGTGACACAGCTGGCTCATCTCAGGGACCAGGGTGCACCCGAAACCCAGTCCCTGGCCCAACACGGCACTTCTGCAGCAGAGCTGAGCTCCTCTCACAAAGCTACCAATGCTTTCAAGGCATGCACAGTCAACCATGTGCTCACCACACGCTTTGGGATTTATCCTGCACTGCTGGCATGGAATTGCCCTGACAGCAGAAAAGGTCCCTCTCGGCACAAGCAGGCAAGGAAAGCTGCTGCAGGGGACATCACACTGTGCAGAGCATCCGAGAGCTGCTTTGACACCAGCATCGCTAAGAGGGGACACCAAAGAGGAATGCTTTTGCTTACTTTTCTCCCAGCCTCTTAGTTCCTGTGATCGGCCAGTGCTCCCGAAATAAAAGTATGGAAATGAAGGCAAGGATGTCAAGGACACGGAGATGCCACAGCACCTATTTCCAGGAGCATGTGGCTGGGGGGGTGCACAGCACCACAGCATCGGGACAAAACACCCTGGCTCCCTTGCACCCAGAAGATGATGACCCCTGAGGGGAGACAACAAAAATTTTCACCGGGATAAAGTGAGCTTCAGAGGGTTATTTATACCTGCTTATGGCCATTAAGCAGCTATAAATGGTTACAGTGAGAGTTCAATCGAAAGCGGGGAAAGCCAGACTGGAGAGCTATTTACCCTCTACCCTTGGAATTCCTCCTCCGCTTTCACGGAGCAGGCAGCACCTCAGACACCATGCTCTGTGGCCTCCACAGCTGCCTGGGGTGGCTTTTAAATAGCCTTTCTTTTTAAAAAAATGCTGATTTTAGAGCTTCACACAGGAGTACGAAACCTCCAGCAGCAGCAGCTGCCTGTCTTTGCTCAGCTGGAAGCCCATCCAGCAATCCCTTTAAATGCCCAGGCTCTGAGATGAGAGGCAGGAGGGACGGAGGGACATGGCTGCTGGGAATTCAGAATGATCCTGAGCCACCTGCCTCTCCGCTCTTAATCCCCATCCCAAAGCAGTGCCACATCCCATAGCACCCCTGCTCGTCCCCCCCGGCTCAATTACCCGGGCAGCTGCTCCTGGCCCTGCCTGCAGAATTCCCACCCTGGCCAGGAATAGGATAAGGGAAAAGGGACGTATAAACCGACCACAAGCTGGCAAAGCCGCTGTGCTTGGGGCTGCAAAAATCAGGCATTTTCTCTTACTTGGTGACAGGGTGCCTGGGGGGCTCCCAGAGCTCTCCCACCCAGGTGGGAAGAGACACTCAGGTGCCAATACAGACCCACAGGAGGAGCTGGGGGGGTGCAAACCCGCCAGCAACATGCTCCCACGCAGGGATACCACCAGTTACTCACGGGGAAAGCACATCGTGCACTGCTTAAAGCCAATTGCTTCACCACCGTTAAGATGACACCACCACCACCAGCCCCTCCTGCCCAAGGCTGGAGCTCTAATCATCCCTCCCCACCTAACGATGATCGCTGAAGGCACCTGGGACAAGCCTGACTTGGACGCCAAGTTTTTTTCAGACACCAAACCCAGTTCTGGGCTCAGGCTGCCTGGACCAAGCCCAGGGGACCACGTAGGTCCTCCTGGTTTGGACACTCTCTTAGGAAATACTTCCAACTCTCTTGGCCCTCGAAGGGCCGTCCTAGCAGCAACCCGTGAGCCGTTCCACCAGTACCGACATGCTTTGGAAGCCAAAGGTTTTTACAAAACTGAGCCCTGGGAGGGAGCGGAGTGGAGGGAACCTGACACTGAGGAAGCTGCCAGCTGAGAGCTGCAAGGAGTAGAGAAGCTAAAGGCGAAGCTGGTGAATTAATTGAGTTCTTTTATGCAAAGTGCAGGAGATTATTTCCATTGCTTTTCTCCCGACTTCATTAGAAAGAACAAAAGCCCATGGGGTTTGGTTTTTATTTTTAAGGTGCTGCTGAACATTTCCGAGGTAAGGTTTTAAATGAAGACTAATATATTACCATTCAGGAACTTAACAACAATGGAAGCACACGGGATCCCCAGGCGAGCATTAATCTGGACACCAAAAGGAAAGAAAAATCTAGCGAGCAACCGAGGACAACCTCACAACACGCAATTTAGACATATGCAATCCAGGGGCCAAGCGGGAACAAGTACAAGGAAACTAAACTTCTAGAGAAGCTCCTGCCACATCCACCGTCAGGCCCCAAGAGGAACTGAAACAAGACTGTTCAATTAATCATCCTAAATGTTGAGTACCTGCGAAGTGTGAACCTCATTTGAAACACTGAAATGAAGCTTAGGGACTACTAAACACCTGTTGACTCTCTGTGAGATGAGTCCAGGCTGTGCCCAGCTCTGGAGCATCCGCTCTGAGCCTACAGCGTGATTTGTAAGATATAAATCCACCCGGAGCAAGAGCCTTATAACTTAGAGTAAAAACACAGCCCCCCAAGGAAACTCGGATGGATTTCAGCAAGAAGAGATGTACGTACAGAATTTTTCTTTGACTTGCTTGTTGGGGTGGGTTGTTTTTTTTTTTTCCAATTAGGAAAAGACAAGCTTTTACAAATTGCTTTCTCCTGCCCAGATTTCAGGGTGTGTTTTGCAGCCTGCCTGCTGCAGCACTTCCACATTTCCCGCAGACTTCCCCAGGGCCGAAAGCGTGGCAGGGGGCCGGGCACAGCCCAGCAGCAGCAGTACCCGGCTTTGCTGCCTGCAGCTTTGAAGCTGTCACCGTAAAACACCAGCATCTCGCCGCTCTTTGGGAAATCACACGTCCCTTTTCCTACAGCAGCTGTCACAACCTGAGAAGCAAATGCCACAAGCCTGGAGAGCAGAGAAAAACTTGGGATTTTCTGCATGACCAGAGAGATGACAACACCAATTTTGCCAGCGATTCTCTAAGCACAGTCTGCAAAAAAGCAGACAGAAAACACACATTTTACGGATCAGCAGGAGACCAGAATGACCCGGGTCGTCCCCTGAGAACAAGGAGAGCAATCAGGTGGGTCAGGAAGGACGGAGGACTAAGAGGAAGAAAACTCCAAGAGAAGAAGAACAAGGTTGAGGATGCAAGGATTAGAAAGTCTGTGTGTCGGCGAGCTCCAGGGCAGCAGAAGGAAGACCTTCCATGCTGGAAGCACGTGCTGCCACTGTGTAGCTCCCGTCCCTGGGAGGTGACCACCCCTGCCCCGGGCAGGAGGCCAGCAGCGCCTGCATCTGCCTCAGCAGACTCTGAAAAGGCAGGCCAGTATTCTGTGCCCCTGGGCTGACGCAAGTGTCTCCACCCTGTCGTTTGGAAGGACACCTCCAATTAACTGAAACTTAGGGTCACAAAAGCCAACAGCCCAAACGGGTCAAGTCAGAGCCTTCGGAGTAAGGCTTTCTGCTGGGTGGGGGACTCACTCGGCCACGTTGCTGCTCTGATGGAGCTTGGTCGCACATCACCCACAACCAGCAAGGGCAAGGACAGCACAGAGAAGAGACATGAACCGCAGCACCTAGCAGAAGACACCTTTTCAATCCTAAACTCAACAAATCTTGCCTAGATAAGGCTCCACAGCAGCATTAATCACTCCCCCAGCACAACTCCCAGCCCTGCTTTGGTTGAACTCCCAAGTCATGCTAGACAACCCGGGCAGAGCCACATACCGCATCTCCATACGATGGTTCAGGCCACTCCATGAGGTCACGTCACCTCAGTAAACCACAGGTCACCATTAAAATCCAACCAGCTACAAACCCACTCCCCCGACCCACAGCCTTGCTCCACTTCTTGTGGGAACACATCTCACCGAGAGCTCCTGTCGCAGAGGGAGGAGGAACCCCAAAAGTAGGAGCTCATGTGCCCAGGTCCCTGAGCAGCAGAACACGAGGCTTCTGGGCCCACAGGTCCCTGAGGAAGGCCAAGGATGGGAGTATCTTCCCAAATGGCCTCTCCATTCTTCTTGGATGGCTTCTGGAAATTCAGGCGCCCTACACATAGGGTGGAAACACGACCTCTGGCCCCAGCGTGGTACGCAAGGTTCCTGACCACTGCAAAGCCTGACCTATAGGACCATGGAATGGTTTGGGTTGGAAGGGGACCATCTAGTCCACCCCCCCCCCCACGCCATGGGCAGGGACATCTTCAACTATAGCAGGTTTCTCAGAGCCCCGTCCAACCTGACCTTGAATGTTTCCAGGGATGGGGCATCTACCACCTCTCTGGGCAACCTGGGCCAGCGTTTCACCACCCTCATTGTAAAAAATTTTTTTCCTTACATCTCATCTAAATCCACCCTCTTTCAATGTAAAGCCATTACCCCTTGTCCTGTTGCAACAGGCCCTGCCCCAAGTCCCCACTCTTTGCCCTGCAGCAGGTAAGTGGGACTCGCTGGTGCTGGGTGATGTGGTTTTGAGGCCACTTGGCATGTGGTAGCTCCTGACCCCCACCAGCTTCACCCATGCTGCAGCCGCCCTGGGAAAAGCTGACCAGTTCCTCACCGCCGGAGATCTGGGAGTAATGCCGCCCTTGAGAGCCCTCAACACCCGGGGTTTGGAACCCAACCAACCCTCCCGCCAGCAACAACGCTGGGCATGGGGCGAGCCGGGACAGGAGTATCCAGCTATGGCTGGGAGGGGATGTGGAGTGTCCCCCCGGGTCCCCGTGGGTCCTTCACCCACGGAAGGAGCCCTGCCATAGCCCCTGGGTGAGGGGCCACTGGGTACCCACGAAGGGAAGGGTGGGCTGAAAGTAGGTGGCCAACCCAGGCACTCCAGTTGCCCCAGCGCAGAGCCAGGACTGGTTTGGGTGGGGGTGCCAGGTTTTCCCACGGAGGCGGGTGCATGGGGTGGGCCGGGGTAGGGTAGGGAGGTACGGGGGGGTGGTGGGGTGCTGCCCCTCACCGTAGATCATGGCGAGCCCGGTCTCATGGAGGAAGCGGGCGCGGCGGTGCTTGAAAAGCCAGATGGTGAGGATGGTGAGGGTGAGCAGGAGGATGAAGATGAGCAGGTTGGCGCTGTCCTGCCGGTGGCTCTCCTCCGCCGCCTTCTCCGACACGATCTCCTCCTCCAGCGCCCCGGGACGCGCCGCCACCACCTCGCCGCCCGCCACCCCCCGAGCCCACAGCCCCGCCGCCGCCAGCACCGGCCCCGCCATCGCCCCGGTACCGGCCCGACCCCGCCGCCACCAGGAAGCGGCGCTGGGCGCAGGCGCTGCGGGGCGGGGACAGGCGGCGGGAGCCCGGATAGGGACAGGGCTGGGGCGGGGGAGCGGAGGGGGAAAGGGGCGGGCGGCTCCGGGAGAGGTGTGCGGGAGGAAAGGCGGCCCCGGTGGCGGGGGGGGCTGGGGGCTTGTCGGGGGGCGGTCGGGCCGTCGAGGTGTCAGGGCCGGGGGGCGGCAAGGGAAGACTGGGGGGAGCGCGCAGTGTGCGCTGGTGGCCCAGAAAGGCGACTGCATCCCCAGCAGCGTGGCCAGCAGGGCGAGGGGGGGGATTCTGCCCCTCTGCTCCGCTCTGGGGAGACCCCCCCCCCAGCGCTGCCTCCAGCTCCGGGGCCACCAACAGCAGAAGGACATGGAGCTGTTGGAGCGGGGCCAGAGGAGGCCCCGGAGATGCTGGGAGGGCTGGAGCCCCTCTGCTGTGAGGACAGGCTGAGAGAGTTGGGGGGGTTCAGCCTGGAGAAGAGAAGGCTCCGGGGAGACCTTAGAGCCCCTTCCAGTCCCTAAAGGGGCTCCAGGAGAGATGGGGAGGGACTCGTGATGAGGGAGGGGAGCCAGAGGATGAGGGGGAGGGGTTTTAAACTGAAGGAGGGGAGACTGAGATGGGATGTGGGGAAGAACTTCTTTGCTGTGAGGGTGGTGAGATCCTGGCCCAGGTTGCCCCGAGAAGCTGTGGATGCCCCATCCCTGGAGGGGTTCAAGGCCAGGTTGGAGGGGGCTTGGAGCAACCTTGTGTGGTGGGAGGTGTCCCTGCCCGGGGCAGGGGGTGGCACTGGATGGTCTTTAATGTCCCTTCCAACCCAAACCATTTTGTGATTCTCTGAGTGCTGGGAAAGGGGTTGCAAGGGTACCAAAAGGGAGTTGCAAAAAGTTAAAAAAAACACTCCCCGAACAGACTCGCTGCAAGGAAGAAGTTTTGCACAGGCCTTGGCTTCGTACAGCCACGCACAGGAGCAGTTGGGGACAATGAGGAAGTTGTGTGGGGGGTGTGCTGGAAGGGTGTGCTGCAGGCTGCCCCATCCCAGGCTCCTGCATGTGGGGATGGCAGCAGCCCTCACTGCTCACCAGAGCTGGCGCTGGGGGGGATCCTGGAGGGTGGTGATGCCTTCACACTGTGCCAATCCATGTGGGGTTTCCTTGCTTTGCCCCAGGGCTCACTCGGCCTGGGGTCGGGGCGTCTGTTCCTGTGCATCTCTTGACTCCATTTTTTCTTGCTCGAGTTCCTCAAGCATTTGAGGATAAACCCGTGGAAAGTGGGAATTACCCCCGGCCCCCCAACGGCCCCAGGCTCTGCTTTCTGCCGGGAGGGAGCCGGTGGAGGGAAGGGGCCCCGGCGGGAGGCCGGTGGCTCGCTTCTCCCTCGGCTGGTGCCCCGGGGACAAGCCCGGCGGCCAGGCCCCCACCCGTCCCCGACGCCGCGTATTTTCTCAATCGCTCCCGCGTGGGAAAGCGGCGGCGCGGCCAGGCCCCTCCCGGCGCGAAAACCCACGCCCCCCGGACACGCAAGTCACGCCCCTCCCCGGGCGCGGCCTGGCCCCGCCCCCCGTGACGCCATCATCGTGCGCCGCAGTCGGCGGGCGCCCCTGGCGGTGGCGGAGCGAGCGGCGGCGATGGCGGCAGCCTCGGTGTGGAAGGGGCTGGTGGGGCTCGGCCTCTTCGCCCTGGCACACGCGGCCTTCTCGGCGGCGCAGCGTGAGCAAGGGGGCGGTGGCGGGGGGCGTCTGGGGGGATGGGGTGGGGCTGCGGCGAGGGGAGGCTCACCGGGCCCCGTCACCCCCGCCTGGCCGCCGGGGGGGGCTCCGGGGCGGGGGCCGGGCCGGGCCGCGGCGGCATCGTCACCATCATCATCCTCCTCATCACCGTTATCATCGGGGCCGGGGGGAGCGCCGCCGGCCGGGGGGGCCTGCCCTTGCGGGTCTGGGCCGCGGCGGGGAGCGGAGCGGGAGCTGACCCCGAAGGGAATGAGGGACGAGGGCTGCCGGTCCTGGCGTCCGCCCTCCCGTCCGGGCAGGGGGTGGCGGGGGCTGCCCGGGAGTGGGCGTGCTGCGGAGGGACTGGGAGCGGTGCTGCCCGGGGGCGGGGGGGCCGGCAGCGGGTTGCGGTGGGGGTTTGTGTGTATTGGCGCTGCGGGGCGGGTGACGCGGGTGTGCGTTTCTGTCTCGTAGATCGCTCTTACATGAGATTAACAGAAAAGGAAGATGAAACGTTGCCCATAGATGTAAGTCTTAAGTTTTCACGATGTTTGGAAGGTCTGATGCAGGGGGCATGGGGGGTTTCAGGCTCTCTCAGTTTCCCAGTTGCTTTTTTTTTTTTTTAGTGCAAGACTACGGTATAAAGTAGTTTTTTAAATTGCACTTTCATTCGAGCTCCCTCTGTCAAAAAAAGAACATCCTTTCCTCATCCCAGCTTCCTGTGGCGCGTTATGTCCGTCGGAGAGAACAGCCCTCTGGCTCCAGGCCTCCCGCTCCTTCTTTGGAGCTGCCCCGAAGCCTCTGGCTTCTCCCTCAGGAATCCCCTGAGCGTGGCTGGGAGAGCTCCTGCCTTCCTCTCCTCCTTTTCAGCATAAACAGCCGTCTCCTTCTGCCTTTTGTCAGCTGACATTTATCCTCAGGGGCTGTGCGCCCCTTTGATCCCCCCACAACCTGGCTGGGCTTTGGTGTTGTTTTTTTTTTTTTATTTGCTTACTTTTTAGACTCCACTTCCATTAATATCTCTTCCGTTTTTGCTTAATCAGGAAGGTAAGGAGGTGAAACACCCAGGAGAAAGCCAGGCTTGGGCAGCCAGCTCCTTCCTGGGGGAGAGCGTTGGAGCCCCTGGTGCAGGGGAACACGGTGCTTTGTTCTGAGGATCTTGCTGAGCGTGAATTTGGGCAGCTGAGGCTCTTCTCGGCTTCTTCACTGTTTAAACACACACACACAGTGCCTCAGTGTCCCTGCTGTTGCATTGCCCACTTCTGTAAAGCACGCACTCTCAGAGCGTGAAAAGCCCAGGAGATGCTGAAAGTGAGATTTTTTTGATAAATATTAAGAATATTAAATAATACGTGTGCTGCGCTGTGCTTCCCTCCATTACAGATAGTTCTCCAGACTCTCTTAGCCTTTGCAGTTACCTGCTATGGGATAGTACACATCGCAGGAGAATTCAAAGACATGGACGCCACTTCAGAACTTAAAAATAAGTACGTTTTATTTCTTCTTTTCCTGATATCTGCTACTCTCCACGCAAACTGAACACTGTGAAGCAGCTTGCTCTTTCGGTCGCTGCTTCTTCAATGCACATTGTAGGTAATGGGGAGGAATAACCCCATGGACCAGTACAGGTTGGGGCTGACCTGCTGGAGAGCAGCTCTGAGGAGAAAGACCTGGGAGTCCTGGTGGACACCAGGATGACCATGAGCCAGCAATGTGCCCTTGTGGCCAAGAAGGCCAATGGCATCCTGGGGGGCATCAGGAAGAGTGTGGCCAGCAGGTGGAGGGAGGTCATCCTGTCCCTCTGCTCTGCCCTGGAGAGGCCCCATCTGGAGCACTGGGACCAGTTCTGGGCTCCCCTGTTCCAGAAGGACAGGGAACTGCTGGAGAGGGTCCAGCAGAGGGCTACAAAGATGATGAGGGGCCTGGAGCATCTCTCTTAGGAGGAAAGGCTGAGGGACTTGGGTCTGTTTAGTGTGGAGGAGAGAAGACTGAGGGGGGGATCTGATCAACACCTATAAATATTTAAAGGGAGGATGGGGCCAGTCTTCTTTCAGTGGTGCCCAGTGACAGGACAAGAGGAAACGGGCACAAACTTGAACATAAGAAGTTCCACCTAAACATGAGGAGGAACTTCTTTCCTGTGAGGGTGGCAGAGCCCTGGAAGAGGCTGCCCAGGGAGGTGGTGGAGTCTCCCTCTCTGGAGACATTCAAAACCCACCTGGACACGTTCCTGTGCAACCTGTTCTGGGTGGACCTGCTCTGGCAGGGGGTTGGACTAGATGATCTCCAGAGGTCCCTTCCAACCCCATAGCATTCTGTGATTCTGTAATAACACTTGAGAGGAACAGTCACACCTGGGAAAGCCAACAAGGTCTTGAATTTTGGAGAGTTAAATAACAGGAACAAATGAAATAAACTTCTTGGTTTTTACTCGTCCCAAACCCTGCTGTGCAGGGTTGGTAGAGGAACGAAAGGTCTTGGTGGGAAGTAAGAGCTCGCCAGTCACAAAGCACTGTCATGAGAGGGTCTTGTACTGGGGGCCTGGCTCAGCCTCTGTTTCTCTCGCAAGAGGCTGAATTACTCCAATCTCACACTGAACGATTCAAGGCTGAATATCTGAAAGAGCTTCAGAAAATAAGGGGTCTCGAATTGAGATTTTGAAAAGGATTTGAAATTGGATGGGCCTCTCTGGCCGTTTCCAAAAGCACACGAGAGAGTACGGAAAGTAAACAAGTTGACCTTGTATTTCACAGCCTTTACCTAAAAGCCATAGCTTCAGGCCCAGAAAGGGCTGGAAAGCTGGCAGTAAACAGCACCGAGGTATTAAGACAGGGGACATGCAGTCACCCACAGCCTGTCCCTGCGCTGGAGGAAGGAGGGTGACATTTGGCTGGGGGGGTTGGACGACCTCTGCCTGTTGAGCAGTTGGTGTTTTTCATGCTTGGCTTTGTGTCCCCTCTGTGGTTTGCTTTAGGAAACTTACAAAGTGAGCAAGAGTTTTGGATTCAAAACTTGAATTTCTGTTTCTGTAAAAGCTGGTATGCCCTAAACTTCTCTAAAACCCCAAGTATTAACATTGACTTTTTACATTTATTTTGAAGGACGTTTGACACGTTAAGGAACCATCCGTCTTTTTATGTATTTAATCATCGTGGTAGAGTATTGTTCCAGTCCCCCGACACAGTGAATTCTTCTTCAAACCAAGATGCTTTGTCATCCAGCTCATCACTGAAATTTCGAAAACTTGAACCTCTGCGCCGCTAAGACTTTTACAGATTATAATAATAATCCTGGACACTGAGATGTAATATTCAAGTCGGGGATGTAAACAGTTTTTTTAATTTCTGGAGCAGTATTTATATTGATCTTCCAGACTTTATAAAGTATATATATATATATAAACTAAGGACCTTGTTTGTACACTGTTAATGAAAATGACTGAATTGTGAATTGGCAATGCAGTGTAAATTATTCTACAGTTATGCTGTGAACCACATCTTCAAATTTTCATATATTAAAACCAAGTTGCAGCTGGCTTAACTTCAGTTAAAACAAAAAGCAAGCTAGTTTTCACCCCACAGCTAATGTCCTTTGATGCGAGGGAACATCTGAACGCTATTTATTTTCTCGGTTTGCTTGCACTACCAGTTGAGGGAACTCCTTCAGAAACGCCGGGTGCGTGGCATCCCCTTCCCAGCGGAGAAAGGGGCAGCGTCTCCTGGACCTAGAATGCCCCCGGGAGACCTGTGTGGTGTGTGCACGGCAAGTCAAAAAGGTTGCTTGCCTTTTTTATTTTTTAACAATGCTGAAAAATAGTTGCCTGAAGGGGTTGTCTTTTTTTTTTTTTTTCCTAGTTTTTCATTATCATGTTATTTCCGTCTTGCCCTCCTTTGTTTAAATGGTGCGATGCTGCCTGGGATGTGGCTGCAGGTTCGATGCCTGTGCTGGGGGATGCAGCCGAGGTCCCGATCAGGCAGATACTCTACCAGCTCCCGTTGCTTATTTGGTGTTTCCCTTCCCTCCGGTAGGGAATGGCCGTGCGATGGCTCAATGCTGTGTTGGTACCAGATAAGAGTTCCCGAGAAGTATTTTAAGTATCGCTAAGAACTACCCCTTCTGTCAGAGGTCTGGGGGTAGGTCCAGCAGTGGGGGCCGTTTGATCAGCCCCTCACGGTACGACCACCCGCTCTTCTGCAAACGCAGCCTTTCAGTTTGATTTCTTTTTTTCCAGCTGAGCCCTTTGTTGATTTAAGATTACTGTCTTGATTTCACCTATTAGGTCAGATGCTACAGTCCTTAACTCTTAGTGATATTAACATTCTCATCTCCCCGTCGGGGCTGAATCAATATTAAAGTTTCTCCCGGTCTGGCATTTCACCCACCTGACATAGCAAAGGGAGGGTAGGTCCAGATACTGATGGGGCCAACTAGAATTTTTGCCTAGTTTGAGGATGTCTCACTGCCGCCGTGGAAACTCAGCTTTTTGTCGTAGCATCTGTTTTGGTTTGTTTTTTGTTTGGTTTTTTTTTTTTTTTTAACCTGTTAAGAACTGTCTCAGGCAAAAAGCTTAGCAAAAATACTGTGTAAACCGAAGCCTCTTTTTTTTTTTTTTCCTAGCTCTGCCCGTCCTATGGAGCGGGTGCCCCAATGCTAGAGCAATATCTGTAGCTGCTGCTCTACGATCACTCTTAAGCAGCTGGCTTTGGTTAGAAAGGGTTACTCTACCAGCTGAAGGCGTTTGAGCTGCCGGATTACTCCCTAAAGTGGCCTGGTTCCCCCCTAGCTGGTGTCACAAATGGGCTCCTGCCAGCTGCTGTCACCAAAGGCCTCAAAAATAGCAAGTATAAGTCAGCTCCCTATTGCAGGCCCAGCTCTCTCCTTGGGGAGGAGGCTGCGGTGGGGCAGACTGTGTAGATGACAGGGCTGGATGTTGGCCAGGCGACCTCTCGAGGCACAGGGGAAAGACAATTAGTGGTGGGAGGGTGAAGCACAGCCGAGGGTCGGTAACCACCGTCCCAGAGAGTGAGCCGGTGGCAGAGCATCTCTTAGAGCAGGGCTGCTCACCCATAGCGTCCAAGAATCCCTCTTTGTTGCTACCACAAGGCTCCGTGGCGCTGCCCAAGGCCAGGGTGCTGCTGTGGGACAGGGCGAGCAGAGAACGTCACCCGCTCCTTGGAGCGGGTCCGGCCTGGAAGACCCTGTTGGCTCCATCAGCCTCTTCTTGTGAGGAGCAGCCTCACGCTTCAGCAGCCATGGTTATAATATCACAGAGCTGTACAAATTATTTTTTCTTATTGATCTCACAATGTCCAATAAAAATTGATATCCTTAAAGCGTTTGGGAGTTTATTTGTTTATTTCTGACCATCCTGGCACCCGCTGCAGCAAATCCCTGATGATTGAATATTTCAAAGTGCCTGCCTTGCACAGAGAGGTGGTGACTGCCTTTACGGTCCCTCTGTGTGAAAATTCGTGCCCGGCCTGGTGTTCATTACTGGGAGATAAGATCAGTAGGGGGAATCGAAATATCAAGCTGCAAGTAGCTAAACAAAAGTTAGGAGGGAAATGTTACCAGCCTGGGGGTCTGCCTGCCTTTGGGATTCCTGGTCATCGGATGTGGCAGAGTTGAGGCAGTTCCGGGTTTCCATTTAAACCAGAGTAAAGGCTTTTCTACCACAAGCTAATCCCCTGCCAGCCCACGGTCGGGCTCCTGCGAGCTCTGGGAATGCTCAGCCTGCTCCCAGGGCTGGAGATTAACAGCTTGGGCTTGAGCAAGATCGCTCGTCACTCCCTGGGCTGCCATTGGGGGAGGCTGAGAAGTGAGCAAAGAACCAGAGGAGTTTGCTCAACTTCAGCATCCATCGCGATTGCACCAGAGACTTGCCCGTGGCCAGCTTGCTGTGCTGCTGCAGCACTGCCTACGAGGGTCTGAAAACACAATAAATCAGTGTTTTAAGGAAGGGGGGACCGTAAGCGGGTCCCAAAGCTGCCTTGTGCTTACCTCGCCAGGTGCAGTTCTTCGCAGAGGAGCTTCCCTTCTTCAGAAGCCAAACAAAAGTTGTGGCAAGAGCTTCTTGGATTAGACCAAAGAGGAAGAGCTTCCAGCCTCGCCCAGTGCGCATTCGCTGCCATCACGCCTCAAACTGCTTTGGCTACAGGACGAGATGTTTCTACTACATTAAATACTAGAAAGAAAAAAAAGGTCCTGATAATTTGCATTCGTTGCTGGGGTAGCAGTTGAATCCACATTAATTTTGCTGTTGTTTGGGTTTTTTTTTCCTGTTCTCCACCGGCCAGTGAAGTTCCGTGGGGAAGGTTTGTTTAAAGCCAAGGAGGGCAGAGGTTGTTTAGACCCTCACAAGGGGACGGGGACCACGGTTTGTCCCAGGGAGCATTCCCTGGCCGTATCAGAGGCTGGGCTGGGGGCGCAGCTGGCAGAAATCTCTTTTCCCAGAGAGTTCAGCCCGGGCTGAAGCCTCGCAGTGTTTGTGGAAATAACTCCTGCTCACACTGGATTAAAGCTTTCTGGGGAAAGCTGGTGGCCCACAGCCCCTTCCTGGTGCTTCGGAGCACTGGCGCAGCCCCCACCGTGGCAAAAGCAGGGAATGGCAATTCCTTTCTACCCTAAAATGATTTTTGGCTTCTTTATCACTCAGTCTGGGTTCCTCGCCCTTCACCACGCTCCTCTCTCTCCCCAACACCTTCAGCGAGGACAAAGAAGGGAGATTTAGATTAGATATTGAGATCTGGGGAAGAACTTCTTTGCTGTGAGGGTGGTGAGAGCCTGGCCCAGGTTGCCCAGAGAAGCTGTGGCTGCCCCATCCCTGGAGGGGTTCAAGGCCAGGTTGGAGGGGGCTTGGAGCAGCCTGGTGTGGTGGGAGGTGTCCCTGCCCAGGGCAGGGGGTGGCACTGGGGGGGCTTTAAGGTCCCTTCCAATCCAAACCATTCTATGAGTCTAACAAAACTTCTGTAATTCTATGACACTAGCTGTGGGGACAATCCACCTGGATCCTCCCCGCCATGAGTGGCACCATTTCTGCTCCTTTTTGGGGGGGGGGGGGGGGGGGTGGTGTGTCACCTGCACGAAAAGGCAGCAATTTCCCACCAGGCGACTGGGGAAGGCCGAGTCTCACCCTGCTTTCCCTTGGGAAGCGCCTCCATCACCCACTCCCAGCCTTGGCGGGGCAGGGAGGCTGCAGCTCCCATCACTGTCCCAGCCAAGGTGCCTGTGCCAAACTGGCCACGTGCCTGCGCGGAGGGGAAGGGCAAAGAAAAGCTATCTTGAATGTTAAACAAGCAGGAAAAAGAAAAAAAAAAAAAAAAAAAAAGACAACTTTGGTACCAGCTTTCCACAGCTGGCAGTAGCAGCGACGGAAAAACATTCCTTTGATTTGGCCTTGAGGTTCACCTTGAAGCTGTAATCACCCGGGGGGAAACTGTGGCGGAAATAAATCTGGCATTCCGGCAGGTACAAAGCTTTTTGATCAGCCCCACCTTGGTCTCGGTGACACAATGTCATTTCAAACCACTTTGGACTGCAACATGGCAGCTAATTAATTTTCCCCTCCCGCTAACTTAATCCTTTTTTCCAGCTGAGAAAAGGCAAGTGGGAGCTCAGGGAGCAGGGAGGCAGCCAGAAGCCTGGCAGCCCCGGCAGGAACACAAGCCCCAGGGCTTTTGGCAGGGGCCCAGGCCGTGTCACAGCTTACTAGACCATTCCAAAGGAAAGGAGAGAAAAAAAAAAACCAAAAAACCACCACAACCCAAAACACAACCAATATTAAAAAAGGCAATATTTGGATTATCAAACCAATGGTTCATCCCATGCTGGTGGTCCCGGGGGACCCCCAGCCCCCACAGCAGGGCTGCTACCCGTTGGCAGCCTCGGTGCTGCAGGAACACTTCAGTTTGGATTCTTAAAAGAGGAGGAGAGGAGAGGAGGGGAAGGGGAAAGGGAAGATTCCCCCTCCTCCCCCAAGGTATTTCTGCTGTGTATTTTATCACAGAACGGTTTGGGTTGGAAGGGACCTTAAAGCCCCCCCAGTGCCACCCCCTGCCCTGGGCAGGGACACCTCCCACCACACAAGGTTGCTCCAAGCCCCCTCCAACCTGGCCTTGAACACCTCCAGGGATGGGGCAGCCACAGCTTCTCTGGGCAACCTGGGCCAGGCTCTCACCACCCTCACAGCAATTTCTTCCCCACATCTCATCTCAATCTCCCCTCTTCCAGCGTCAAACCCTTCCTCCTTGTCCTATCACTACATGCCTTTGTAAAAAGTCCCTCCCCAGTTTTCTTGTAAGCCCCTTCAGATACTGGAAGGCCACTATAAGCTCTCTCCGTTCAGGGCCAGCCACCCAAGGCCACCACTGACATCCCCAGTCCCCGGGAGGTCTCTGCCACAGCGCAGGATGAAGAGCTCCCAGCGCACACAGCAAATGCTGAAGCAGCGATTTACTCCCCCATCCTGGCTGCAAAAGTGCACAAAACAAGACACTTCCACCAAAAAGCAGTTTTGGAGGGGCCAATTCGGCAGGAGCTCCAAAGAGCAGCTCGTTTCCCCACGTCCACATGAAGCTGTTGCTCCCCGGGACATCCCCGGAGCCTCCATGGCACCGGCAGGGCTCTGCTCAGTCCCCGGCAAGGACGACCCTGCTGTGAGGGATCCCCTGCCCAGCACAGCGCAGAGCACATGGAGGGGAGAGAAGGGGTCCAATAAACCCCCCCTCTCCTCCAAGCCCCCCATCTGCTTCTGGTCTGCAGCTTCCCATCATGGGCGGGTCCCCGCCCAGGGACCCAGGAGAGAGCGGTGCCATTTCAGCATCAGAGCTGCCACCGCCACAGTGGAGCAGGAATGGCTGCCACCGCAGTACCTGCTTGGACACAACTTCAGATCACAAAGGAAAAGCCACAGCAGAGGAAGACCCACCTTCGTCTCAGGTGGGAGGGACCCACAGATCCCATGGGGTGCCAAGGGCTGGTTAATAAAGCCAGGTCTGCTGCAGGTATGACTTCGGGCTGGCAGGAGAGGACAACCTCTGAAAGGGACAGATGTCTCCCAAGCCAGCACGATGTGAGCAGAGGTCAGGGGAGGTCTGCAAGGCCCTCTCCTCTCTGCCCCCGCTTCTCACATGTAACTACAGAGCTTGACAGGGCCAGAAATGCGGCTCACCCCATTGTGGGGAGCAGAGCACGGGGAGACTCTCAGCCAGTGCACAGGTTAGTACAGGAGCACTGGAAAGACAGAGGTGAGTCATGTCAGGTGCGGTTCCAGGATGAGCAGAGCAGACATCCACCACAGCACCAGGATGCCCCACTCGTGGGGCACTGATGCCAGCATCCCCAGAGACACCATCTCCACCTGAGGAGCTCCCCATCAGCATGTCTATGCCAGGGATGGACGGGGCAAAGGCTTTCATCGTCATTTTCAGCCTCTTCACAGAATGCTATGGGGTTGGAAGGGACCTCTGGAGATCATCCAGTCCAACCCCCTGCCAGAGCAGGTCCACCCAGAACAGGTTGCACAGGAACGTGTCCAGGTGGGTTTTGAATGTCTCCAGAGAAGGAGACTCCACCACCTCCCTGGGCAGCCTCTTCCAGGGCTCTGCCACCCTCACAGGAAAGAAGTTCCTCCTCATGTTTAGGTGGAACTTCTTATGTTCAAGTTTGTGCCCGTTTCCTCTTGTCCTGTCACTGGGCACCACTGAAAGAAGACTGGCCCCATCCTCCTGACACCCACCCTTTAAGTATTTATAGGTGTTGATCAGATCCCCCCTCAGCCTTCTCTTCTCCACACTAAACAGACCCAAGTCCCTCAGCCTTTCCTCGCAAGAGAGATGCTCCAGGCCCCTCATCATCTTTGTAGCCCTCTGCTGTCCCCTCTCCAGCAGTTCCCTGTCCTTCTGGAACTGGGGAGCCCAGAACTGGACCCAGTGCTCCAGATGGGGCCTCACCAGGGCAGAGCAGAGGGACAGGAAACCTCTTGCTGGTTCCCTATCCTGACAAGAGCAGTCCCTCTCATTTCCCTGGTTTCACAGTCCCTTCTCACTCCAGCAGAGCAGGCACACCAAGCCCAGGGTTGGCAGAGAGAGGAGCCCTGAGAGCGGGGATGCCAGAGGAAATTAAAAACATGCTTTTACACGGCAGAGAAAGAAAAGGCGCTAGAGCAGCTTGGGTCAGAAGGCAGATCCCAACTTTAAAGAAGAGGCAGTAACGCCACAAGCACCTACAGACTTGGGCGACTTCTCTACCGCCTTCCCACCTCCCTCCTTCCAAGCTCCTGCTTTTCTCCAGCTCCAGCGAAAGGCCACCTCCTTTCACCTGAGGGGAGCCATCCCTGTCCCCACCCCACACTCCCCCCAGGCAGGAGCCCTCGGAGACGCACAAGAGCCCAGCTGCCAGCATGCTGTTTTCAACGCAGGGGAAATAATTCAGTGTACAAAACCAAATTAGGGCATGGATTTTATAATCATCTTTGCTGGTGACACACTACACGACCTTGGGTAAGTCCCTCCATCCATCTTTAATGACTCTCTCAGAGGAGCGCCACAAGACTTTAATTAGCAGCCCTGAAAGTACTGGAGATAGTTTTGTCTCTCTTCCAAAATAACCAACTGCAGATGAATTGGAACAACCGTATTTGCGAATTCTGCAAGCGCCTGGGATCCAGGCTGCTCTCAGATCAGTCACTTCAACAACATAATCGAAGTTAAATGCACCAGCTGTGCATGGAGGATTTTAATACACTGCAAGAAGCAGCGTTATTTTTCCCTGGCTGGGATGTCACCGTCGAGCAGCTGCGTTATAATCATCTGCGATCGGCAACATGCGTTTGTTTTTTTTTTAATCATTTTTAGTCTTGGGGAAGAAGGCTCATTTTTATTTCTGTCCTACTTAGGAAAGCCCCCTTGAATCCTGAGGCACCCACTACCAAGAGATCGGGCAACTACTACAGCACCACAGACTGATCAAAACACCTTCAACTGTCCACAGTCAAACCCCAATGAGACTGACGGGTTCCTAAGCTTTAGAAGTTGTGACCAGACAGAACTGCTCACACCACCACCTCCTCAAGAAACACTACCTGCATTTCCACAAATCCAGCAAAAACCCAACACCAGTTGCCCATCATCATGTATCCAAGATCTGGGATGGCTCCAGAGCCATGTCCCTCCCCAGGGACAACCTGAGCACAGCATTCTTCTCTGCAAGGGCCATCTCCGCACAAGCAGACAGATCATAGCTACAAGGCGAAGCAAGAGGGCAAGTTTCCAACTCCATCCTTTATGAAAGGCTGAAACTCTCTTTGATATAGAATCATGGTTTGGGTTGGAAGGGACATTAAAGCCCATCCAGTGCCACCCCCTGCCTTGGGCAGGGACACCTCCCACCAGACCAGGTTGCTCCAAGCCCCCCCCGGCCTTGAACCCCTCCAGGGATGGGGCAGCCACAGCTTCTCTGGGCAACCTGGGCCAGGGTCTCACCATGATTACACTACACAGAACACTCTTCATATTAAATATTTACAGATAAAATGTAACATTAAAATACGCACAGATTTTGGGGAAAATGACAAGAAACGGGCTGACCACAGAGATAAAGCTTTTGCTCTTCTGCCTACCAAAAGGCTTTATAAACCTCTCCTCCCATTTCACTGCCCTGCAAGGCGGCAAGTATTTCACAAACGGGCCCACACCATGAGGATGCTTCGCAAAATCACCTTCTGTCCCTCCTACCGGGAGCACCAGGATACAGCAAATCGCCAGAGGTTCCCAGTACTTTAAGGGACATTATGCAAGACTGCTGGCATTAGAGGAGTAACAGCAATTGAGCTGACAGCAAGCAAATATACATGCCAAAGATCCAGCTACTTCCACTGCTGTCAGAGCTGATCCAGGAGCAGAAAATAGCCGTGAAAATTCCCCCTTGCAGACATGGAGATGAAACTTCCCCAAGCTCTCAAAAAAAAAAAAAAAAAACCCACCCAAATAAATCTCCAGCAAAAATCTGATCAGGGGTTTCCATTCCAGTGCCTTTCCTGGGCCAAACTACTCCTTTGCACTTCACAATAAACTCTTTAAAAGCTTCAGCCCAGGCTCAAAATCTTACAAAACGCAGTTTCTTTGACAGATTCCCAACTCATGGTAAAGGGTGATTTTTGTTTTCTTTACAGTGTCTCAGCAGTCACCAGTCCTGCCAAACCCAGGTGGCTGCCAGCTGAGGGAAGGCACACACAGCCACATTCTTCCACCACCTAGGAAAATAGGAAAATACCCTCCAGTGAGCTCAGCACAAGGCTCTACCAACAGTTTAACTCCTTCCTTGGCACGTTATTCTGCTGAACTCTGAATAATCTGCTGTTGGTTACGAGATTTGCACTCCTAGCCCTGAGAAGCATCTCATCAGCTTTAAAAAAAAGAAGGCTCTGAAGTGGAAGAGATAAAGTTGAGCTTTTGCAGCACATGAGCAGCACCTGCTTTTCCCACCAACTCTACCTGTAGCCTCTACCCCTTTTAGCCACTACCAGGAGACAGTCGAAAACACTGTCAACACAGAACAATGGAAGGGAAACTACCAATACTAAAGCCTACTTTCTACTTTCAAGGAGAGAACAACACGCCAGGTTGCAGCTGAACTGGAATGGAGAAAATCAGACAGGTCCAGCTTTGTTGGTTTAGGCTTTTCCTTCCCTCCCTGAAACAACAGCCTAAAATAAGGCGGTCAAAAACTGATCGCACGGTTGAGCTTTAGGAGCACAGTATAACAATTCCCGCAGGCCACGGATGTTTGCTAAATCCCAAGGCATTATTCTTCTCCGGTTTCTTCCTTTTCCACTTAAGACAGACTTCAGCTTGTTTCTGCGGACCTGAAAGAAGCAGCTCCTTTTAAATCCAGTGACTAACATCCTTCCTCCCCACCTCTGCCAGATCTGAAGTGTCTTCAGCCTTGTTTTCAGCTTAACTACATTGTTCATTCTTCAAGACAAGCACTCTAGAGCTCATTTGCTAAAGGTGGGACGTTGCCATACTGGTATGAAACACTATAGTTTAGCCTTATAGGGTTTTAATAGTTTTTCTTAGCCAACACATTTCCACTTGTATTTTTCCATCAGAAGTTTCTTAGTAGATACTAAAAAAAAAAGAACAAAAGGAAAACAAACTCAATAACCTACATTGCTGCCATTTCAGCCAGTTTAGAGGCAGAACCTGGAGAAAATTCTGAGATGAAAAACAGAATAAAAAAAGGTGGCTTTTTTTTTTTTTTTCATAGTTTCCTGTAAAGGGAATTCTACAATTGCTTGACCTCTGCACAGTCAGGTTTTTTTTTTGGAAGATGACCATTGATTTCTGATGCTGGTGAAGCACAGGCAAGAATACACTTGCCTATCACAAACACTCTGCGCACACGAACTGGGAACAGCAGCACCTACCAGACATCTGCCACCAGCAACTGGACTGGGAGTTGCGTGGCTATGGGCTCTTTTTAGGAAAGAGGAAAACTCCTTGGGGCTTAAAAGGGGGGGAAAAAAAAAATTCCAAGATAACGAGCAATGAGGATACGCAGTTGAGAGGGGCAGGAAATGGAAGAGGCAAAATACATACAGGTATCCAGACCCCAAAGCCCCACACAGCCCTTCTACCCGTGTCAGGAAGAGAAGTGCTTAATTTGTTAATTCAGATTGTTAAACAACACTCCTTAGAGGAAACAAAGCGAGCCGTATTATTTTTCCCCACTTCCTAACATTCTAGTTCAACTGTGCCATGCTATATTCAAAAATACAAGTTTGAGCAAAGCACACACAGCTTTTCAGATTCCTTCCACATCCGTATGTATCTGTGGCCCCACACTGTCTCCCGAGCCCTTGTTGAGGAACACTCCTGTTGTGCAGAAGCTCATCTACCACACAGACGGGCCATGCTCTCAGTGAGGAGGCTCTTGGGGTCATGGGATCTACCTAGAAAAGGCAGGGCTGGACACCAGCCTCACCTCTCCTGTCCTGGTTTCCCACCAGAGTGAAGCATCCATTCCCAGCTTGTACCTTGTTCAGCGCCTGTTCCGCCCACATCCCACACGGCTGCTTGTCTAACTTATCTCTGAGAAGATTCTCCTTAATGCAGTCGTGGAGCTTTTGCTGTTTCCTGAGCAAGCAAATGTTTGTTTTGTGCTCCGTTTGGGATGCAGGACTGGGCCACTTCCATGGAGAGTTGTCACTCCTCTTCCTTCATCTCTGCACGGACACCACCCAGGAGGACAGCACATCTTCCTTCCTTCTTCTGAAGACTCATGTCCAGTGCACTATAAGGTTTCTTCCCCTCTAATATTCTGATCCAAATTCAATTTATTCAGGTAAGGGAAAATTCTCACCGCTTGGACTTGGACTATTTTATCGTTTCTGAAGCGTAAGATTCCAAACAAGTGAACGAGTCATCAGCTTCCTGTAGTTAATTTGGCAGCCAATGGCATCACACCAAGAGAGCAGGTTTACACACTAACAAGGTCACTAGTTAAAAACTCAGCCCCTGCTCAGACACATCATCAAGTGAGTGTTTCTAGAACCAGGAAATAAAATTAAATAACCATTAACTAGGTAGAAGAGAGCTGTCTCCTCTTACCACCTACGACTTCAAAAATAGCACATTACATTCAACTTGATGCACGCAACCCTTTTAAAACAAGGTATGCACAGTATATCTGACCTGCTGTACATAAATTCCCTATTAAGAATCCGTCATTAGGCACAGGAGGTCTCTCGTGGTGACACGAAGCTTCCACGTAAATTTTGAAAGTGTGAATCCCTCTTTCATATCATTCCAAGGTATTTCTGTGTTTTTAAAAAAACATTCAACTGTACAGATGAATAAAAGTTACTCCCAAGAGAAGAATTAGGAGGCTTTTATAGTAACGCCTTTCCCCATGTCATTTCATTCATGTAACAGTGCGACAGAGATTTGCTGTTGCTCGGTCTTCTTTCTTTCTTGAATTTCACTGGTGTGACTCCAGTGGTCAAACTGCATCTTCCAGAGAGACAAGGCCACTGCTTCAGAGCAGGTGGAAAAGATGTCTCACAGGCTGGTTGGTACTATAAATACCAGCAGGAACAGAGAAGTACAGGCTCACCAGTTAAAATCTGTTTTCCTGCCTCTCACACACTGGCTCGTCAACTGGAATCCGTAGGCTATTGGCAGCACAAGGTGAAGAGCTAGATACCACGAGGCACAACTGCCACCTGCCTTTAAAAGAAAGCTCTTAGAGGACGTTACATGCGAACAACTGAAAATACACAACAATCGGAACAGCTGCTTGCTGCTGGCACGTTATTGGTACTGCTTTAAAGGAAAAAAAAAAATTACACGCAGGTGCTTCAGTCTTCTTTGTATGTTCTGCGAGATATAAAATTACCTTTGGATAAAACAGTAAGAGGAAGGGAGGAGAGGATACCAGCTCGGGTAACCAAGGGTTTGGTTATGGAACCCAGTGCCTTTAATACGGAGTAAGAAGGTGTGCCCCGCGCAGGCTGAGCTGAGTGATGGGGCAGGTGCTCCAGGGTACAAACGTTCTGCAACTCTTAACCACGTGCTGTGTCAGAGGGTATGCAGATCAGGTTCAGCCACAGCAGAGCTCCGCTACTCACTGCTTTTACAAAAATACTGGCAGTCTGCTGGTAACAGACAACTGGAGGAACTCGGTGCTGCCCGCTACAGACTCCTCAGATTAGCGCTTATTAAAAATTAATAAAATGGTTTATTTTATATATACACATATGTTCCAAAAAATTTATACAGTTAAAATATCAAATTAGTGATCTGGTAACAATACTGTTCAAAATAATCTCTTTTGTATGAACATTAAAATACACGTTTTTAAAAGCGTTTCCTTTTAGTGCTTCCAAAGCACAGCGTGTGCCAAGGCCACCTGAAGAATCTCCGTCCTCCTCACAGGATGAAAGAGAACTGAAGTCGGGGACCTGGGAAGCCTCAGGTGCACTTTCATAATGTCTGCAGACAAAACAGAAGAGAGTCTGAGGTAGATTGTTTAGTGACCATCGGGTGGTAACAGTCACAGGGCTGTCTTTAGCTTTCATTAACACAATAGCAGTTTCTTTACTCTCAATTCTACACTGAATCTCAAGTTTAAAGGCATGGCTAGCAGTTCTCGGGAACAAGACCCTCGTCTCTGTGGTGGCAACATGCAATTTTACCAGTGCAGGTGTTTCTGGGAGGGTTTTTTTTTTTTGGGAACACACGGGCTCTCTCCACGATGCAGACAGTGTGTGCATTTGACAGTGCCCCATTTTAGTGCAACCTGCTGCCTATAGCACGTAAATGTCTAATGACAGTGTTCAAATGAGTAAATTCTCATCACCTGCAGGAGGGGCAGCAATGGTTATTTTCTTCAGCCTGTTGAGCAAATAGCACCCTCCACAGGAAAAAAGCCACACCTTTCATAGCAAATCCTTAAGGTTATAGCCCAGCTTCTGCCGATAGGGGTTCTTAAAGTTAAAGCTCCACTGCTTCTTCTCAGACTGTGACAGTAAAATCACTTGACTGCCAAGATGGTGAGGGCAGCACCTACATCCTCTTCCACTCTTCTGCAGCGCAGCAAACTCCTTCGTGGTCCATATTCGTCTGGCTGGTTCATTATTATCTACTGTTGACATGATTAACTCTGTTGGGTAGGCTGTTCAACTCTACTTCCTCTAGTATTCTCTCCAAGTGTTGTATTAAGACCCGTTTTTTAAACCTAAGAAAGAAAGGGAGATCGATTTATACTTTTTTCTACCAATAATACAGTTGAACAACTCAAGACTATTCAGCCATGATAAATCATACTACCAGAGGCTCTCTGTTTCCAGTACGGAAGAGCTTGCTTTATTTCTGGCATTAGCATGGCCAGAAAATTTGATTTAATACAGCCACCCTTCCTCCAACCCACCCAAATTTTTGGTCAGTCTTCAATAAAAACCCATCTCTCTTTTTCACATTTAAATTTTAAGTAAAGCCCACTTACTCCATAAAAATAGAATGGTAGTTTGACCACTAAACCAATTATAATAATTGAAATACGTCAAAAAGGAAAACAGAAAATACTAGTACTGGAGAAGTTTGTGATTTAATATTATGACCCAAATTAACATTTAATTTATATTTATACAAACCTTGCTGCTTCCTTGATAGCAAATTCAATGAAATACTTCTGAATTTCCATAGGTCCTTGCACCTCCTCAAGAAGACTGAAAATTTTTTCATAATCTAAAAAAAAATTAAAATCCAACCATATATTAAAAATTAATCTTGCAAACGCATTTTCAATGAAGTTTAACAGCCAGAACAAAAAGGAAACCCCAGAGATTCACGCTTCTGTGTATGGCAATAGATGCAAGGCAAGAAAAAAAAGCCCCCATCAGCTCTATGCACAGAAAGCAGGTGATACCGATAATTTGAAAAGTTGATACTGATGACCTGGTATTTGAATGTGGCACCAAAGAATTAGGTTCTCTTTAGGAGCAGCAGCTAAAAACAGCTGTCCTCAGAAAATGCAGGGTAGGTAGAGAAGCCTCATGCCTCCAGGAACACAGTGCCATCATTACCAGTTAATAGCCACCAAGGGCCACCAAGCCCTGTTTTAACCCAGAGCTGTCATTTCTGAAAGCGAAGGTTGGGATTAGTTCTCTTAGAAAGATAAATTATTAGTGCAGGCACAATTAATAGGACTATCTTACAGGTACACAGTAAATATACCCACTGCCAAAGAATGAACTGGACACATTAAATTAGAAACAAAACATAGCATTTTTTGCAGTATTTTCTGTGGTTGAAGCCAACGTGGAGATATTTACAGTGCTGTGACTAAGAGGCTGCTCAGAGCGATGCAGCAGGCGCAGAGAGGATATATGGTCAGAACTGGGAATATATGTACATATTTTAACCCAGTACTATTTATACTCTTTCTTTGATGACTGCCTGAACTCTGCAGCAAGACGGGTGACTCACACAGAACATAGTACTATTTTACTCTGTATCACCATTCACCAGACATGAATTTGGTGGATGATTAGATGAGCCCACTTGGCAAAAACAGGAAGCAAAGACATACCCATTTAGGAAATTTTAAAACATCTTAAAAATAAAATACAGACGCAGTATAAAAATGGCTTCACCTCTCCACAGCCTCAATCTGCCACAATGATTATGTGCCTCAACAAAATACTAAGTTTTGCGAAAGCAATGCAAGATCAGAAAAACAGAAAAGTTAAGACTACTCCATTTACTAATTATTGGCACTTGACAATGTATTTGAAAAATATTCAGTAGTTTGATTTGTAAAAATAATTCATTCAGACACGGACCACATTAGGGACATCTGCCATTCAACAAAAACAGAAAGATTATGCCTATGGCAAATCCTACAGCATATACATTAGCTGGCGTTTCAGGTTAGTGTTTTGGGTTTGATCCTGAATGCAAATACAGGCAAAAAACATGTAACTGAGGAGGCAAGTTACTCTTCCTCACAACGTTTTAGATTTTGGGGGGTTATCAAAAAGAGAGGAGGTAATTTTTAGTATTCAGTTCTTAAAGAGTTTATTTACATAAACTTAAAGAGTTTATTTACATAATTACATTATCTCGCAAAATGAAATAATATCACTATTATCTACTAAGATTCCCTTTGGAATGTATTCCAAGATGCACCCTTGTAGCTACATGTCTTTGCCCTCCAAAGGAAGCTCTGGCAGACACACAGCAATGGAGTACCCCAGGCACACGCAAGGAGCCACGCAGCACAAGGCCCAGTCTATCCAGTAGCATTAGATCAAGGTAACACCTTCGTGGAGCTACACACGGTACCTCTCACAGCAGTTAACCTACCTTCAAGGTCAACAAGGTCACCTGGCACTCAACTTCCCAAACACTGCTGTCTAAACTTTAACTCACCTCCCCAGCACACAAGAACTTTCTTCCTTTTTGTCCCTCCATTGCTCATTTGCAAGCAATCAGAAATTATCCAAAAGCTGAAGTTGTACGTGTACTGAAAACAGCTTCTCATTTCAAGAAAAAAAAACCTCCTCTCCCTAGCGCCATGTATAATATACTAATAAAAACCCCCAACTTACTTCTTCCAGGTTTGCGAACCTCTTTCATCACTTTAATTTTGATATCAGCATTGCTTCCCTCCAACATCATAGGTGTTATTTTAAACGAATTTGGCACAGATTCGGAAGTAGACTCCATTGCCCGTTTTTGGTCATCTCCAGTCATGCTATAATTTAGAGGCCCTCGAACAAGTGCATTGGTACCAGGTTTGTGATCCAACCCGTCTTCACTTAAACAATTGAATTCAACAGGTAGAGAGTCCAAGTCATTGGGTAACATTTCATCCTCTCCCACAGTGGCTGGAACCAATGGAGCCATTAGCACAGGTAAGCCATCAATTTGCTTTTCCGGTGACTGACAGTTTTCTGCTTTCTTCTCTCCATTTCCATCTTGGACAACACTGTTATTGGTATCTACAAATTAAAAATACGTATCTTATTAGTGCATAACTGTAGTATCAAAAAATCAAAAGGAAACAGTTCTTGTTTGAAGTACTGGGTAGTGATCCGACAGTGCTCAACAACTCTCCGATACTTTTATTCAACCTTTGACGTGATTAAGGGAATACTTCCCTTCAGACTGTTACCATCTTGTGTCACTATCGTGAAGTCACCATTTTCTGTATTCCTACTGCAGTTTTATGACTTCTAATGTTTTCCTTCTTTCCCCCAATTTCAGCCAATAGAGTTTTATTCTAACTCCATTTGCTGCAATAGGTGGGTAAGAAAATTAGTACTTAATGGGAAATGAAAACATAACCATATTTTAACTTTCCTTCCCCACCACAGAATCTGCAAATGAGAACTAAAAGCTGATCCGAAATCCTTGCTACCTCCAAAGCACTCTGGGGAAAGGTTTCCGTTTTATTTTTTAAAAACAGTTCATCAAAATTATTTTTTCTTCCAGACTTAATCAGCTGTAACAGCAGACTGTTTATCCAGGCCAACAAAAGAAACTCAGTCCTAATTAACACTAAAGCCCAGGTACATGGCGATACACCCTTTTGAATCAACTCAAAGAGAGTGGTGACTACGCAGGGTGCTGTACAACAACTCCATATACCTTTATTTGCTGGGACGCCTTTGAGGTTCAGATACGACGGGGATCCAGAAGCAGCTGGTGGCCCTTTCCCACCAACATGATTCGTTACGACAGGTGGTGACTGTGGCCGTCTCAACAGCGGTGACAGGCTACGCCTTCTCTTTAGTGACGCCGGAGTATTGGGCTCTCCAGGACGCTTTATCTTATTCTGAGGCCCAGCGACAAATTCATCTGCTTCATCGATCATCATACCCTGTAAAGAAAAAAAATTTAAAATTTTAAAAACAGTACAAAATAGAAATTGTTTCATCATTGATGGAATAAATCCCTCTGCGTTAAAATTCAATTCAAAGTGAATTTTAACACTTCACAGCTCTCAGAACAGAGATACCTAATGCACACTGTCGCCAGAGACAGACTCTGTAAACCAGCATGATTCTTTACACATTTCTCTTGGACCATGTGAAAGACACCACTCCTTTCGCACATGACAGAAGAGCTACACAGGTCAGCAATGTGCTGCAGCTGGAGAGAAATTCTATGTTAAATATAAAGACACAGTAGCTCACGTGGCTCCTCCTACCTTCTTATCCTGCTTAAACGGATTGCCAAATGTATGAAGTCTTTTTGGTTGATCTGGGTCGATCTCCCGAAGGGGTGAAGGCATCATTTTCAAGTATTCCTGGTAATTTCCCATCTGAGCAACAGGAACGCTATGAAGGCAGTCTGCAACACAGCAAGAGGTCCCAATTTAGTTTATCTTAAAACTAAGGCAATGCAGACTTCATGCGCTTCAATTATGAGTTTTAGCATTTAAGAACTGGAAATGACTATTACCTTTCACTATGGAGGAAGAACTAAACACTACAATTTTAGAAATAAGGCTGGCAAGAGCTGAGCTTAATCGGCAGAAGAAGAATGAAAAATAATCAAGTTTAATCCCTATATTAACAACTGCTTTTTTTTTTTAGACCCCCCAGCACCTAACAAAGGTAAAACAAAATAAGCCCCTCTCTGCTTTAAGCCACCATCACTATAAAAAACTTGCGTACTGAAACTTACTGTATGGGAAAGCTCTCCCATCAAACTTAATTTTAAAATTCAAAGCAAGCATGACATTTTGCATGACAGAAGGCAAAAAATCCCTTCTTTCCCTTTCAGAGTCAAGAAAAGGACACCAACTGACTCAATAAATGATGCAATGTCCACTTCTGCTCCCACACCCAGGACAGAAAACACTACTTCAGGGAATAAAAAAAAAAAAGAAGCTGTGCCTTCTCCAAACTGTTAACAAAGAACAGTGGCTACTTACCTTCATCCTGCCCCAAGATAAGCCTGTGTGTTTTCAGAAGATTAGTTCTCATTCTAGTTAGCTGGTCTAGAAGACTGCGACGAGGAATATCATACGCATTTCTGAATGCCTGCGGCTTCAAATCCTAGTTTTATAACAAAACAAATAGCTTTCAGTTAACCCATCAGTTCTCATGCACAGAGAAACTCCTCTATGAACTGTAATAATGTTAACTATTAAAAAAATTATTCTGAAGTCTCTTCAGAGCTTCAAAACTGGACAGAGCAGACTCAACTGACTGTCTTTTCAACAAAATCTTATTCAGCATTAGCACTTTCAGCTCCATTAAGAATAAGCATGTTAATTCCCGGATGAACACCACTAGCTGTCTTTTGCAGAGATTGTCACTTAAAACACCGTCATCTTTGTTTACTACCACGGGATTTTCAAACAGTGTCTGAAAAGCAAGTGCAAAAAATTGCATTTACTCTTCTCACTATTTATGCCTGTGCTGCATTCTTCATAATTCAATGAAAGTACTTCATGTCTTTGTCTACACTAAGTCCAAAAAAGTCACCCATTTAAAACAGATGAGATCACCTGCTTAATCACGTTTACCTTGTTTAAAAGTCCTATGTGGAAGCCAGTAAATTCTTTAACATTCATTTCCGCCAGTCTCAGTGGAGATTCCCCAGTGATGCCTTGCAGCAGTTGCTTAAAATCCCTACTGTGTACCAAGGAGAGGCCACTGGAATGATTTTTCACTTTTATTCCAATTTCTTGAGGAACTTTCTTACCCACTGAACCTATTATCCGTTCCGACTCTATTTTTGTCTAAAATGGAATCACACCATGAGTTAAAGAATCAGCAGGCATTGCAGATTTCCAGTAAAAAACACATCATACATTAACAGAATAAAACTATAAATTTAGTTCCTAACTACTCAACAAACGGGAGAACTACCTACCCAGGGATATACTGGATTACATAGATTAGATCTCAAGGAGAAAGAAATCCTATTGTGCTAGCACATGGAAAAAATATTTAGCCAGTGTATCTAAATTTATATGTCAGTAGGAGGTCTGGGGATATCCCTGATTTTGCTGCAAGTCTTGTGACTTTCTTTTGTGTCCCTGAAGAATCATTTTTAAAGGGAAAGGAAAAAAAAAATAACGGAAGGTGGGATGCCTTAGGTTACTGTAAAGTTTTATATAAAACAGTATTATTCAGACACAGTAACATAATTCCAGATTTCATTTTTGAAACAACCTGCGAACTAAGGTTTGCGCTTTATGTTTGCAACAAGGGTAGGGAGGAAAGTTGTAGAAGAAATTTGCTTCATCAGTAACTTTCTAAAACCATATTACTTCTCCAACTAGCACAGATTTCTTATTACAGCTAAAGGTAATTTTACTGTATTAAGCGTTAACTACATTCAAGGTAAGACCCGCTGGCAATACTTCCAGAGAACCCCAACCAACCAAACCCCCAAACCCCACAGTGATTGCAACCCACTTCCCCCAGATCTCATCCTCTGCGGGGTTTGCTTCATTATCTGTGGGGAACTCTGAATTTAAGGAAAGCAGGAGCACAGCAGAGTTCTGGAATTGCCTGTCCTTATCCATGAGCATCCAGCACATTTAGACTGTTTCTTGTGCTGAGAATGTCTGTGAAAACCACAGTAACCATCTCAAGCCATTTCAGCTCTGTATTGCAGATAAATAATGTGAATTTGCATATCGTTAAGTTACCAAAATGCCACAGGAAGTTTTATATGTAATAGATGCTCAGTCATTCGGAGGCTTTTGGAATGTATTTTGTGCATTCTTTAAGGCAGAGGATTTTTTTTTCTTTGTAATTTTAAAGGCTGCACTGCTTCCCCACTGACTTCTAGATATTTAACTACTGTTTAAAGAACCATTGGTGCTAAGGAGGCGTGGTTTTCAGACAGCTACACCTGAAATGGCATTCTTGACAAAGAGAAAAAGATATGCAAAACTATTTCCCAACAGGTCATGCTTAACATAGAATGGATTTGACCTGAAGGAAACAGAAAGCTCAAACATAAAGCTTAAACTATGACTTTAAGTCCTGTGGACAAGAGCATACACTTTTTTGGAACATACACATTGCCAAGGCACACATGGAAATAAACATGACACTCAGAGCAAGGCTCTAACTTCAGCTGTGAAGAACAATGGCAAGAGCAGTCATAAATCCAATTAGTGATAATCTTTGGAGTTTCAAGGTCTAGCAGATACTTAAAAATGTAGCTGAAGAGGTCTCCTTCGCACTCCCCTCCACCACTTACAGAAGGCACAATCACTGGCTACAGAATTGCTCTGGATTGATCCACGTTTGCGGTGGAAATGCTGACCCATCTTCAGTTATGATATATGCTGTACACCCATATGAACTCCCACAGGGATTAACTGCTTTATAATGAGATTACCACAAACTAAATAATCAACGCACTTCTAATTGCAAAGGTTTTATCAATACTACCTGTTGGCTGAGTTTTTTAAGGTAAGAGATAACACTGTAACTAAGTCCACAATCTAAATTATCTGATATCAGATTTGGAGCTCCCATCATCCTTAGGGCTTTCTTTAATGGCTATAAGGAAAACAAAATACACAATAGTAAGAGAGTAAGTCTTTAAAAAAGAAATTTATAAGATCAATTACAGGAAGCTAAGGCACGTGGATTAGTGCTCTAGCTTTTCCACTTTTGGCCACTAAAATTCCAGTCTATTCAGATAACATGTGACGTGAGTTTGGCAGTCTAACTAGCTCGCAATGGACGGTCTGCCACATTACCACGACACCACACCACGTGGTGCCACTGGCAATTTCCACTCAAAGGCTCAGTACCAGAATAGCCGGGATGATGCAAGTCCATATTGAGGTGCATTGTCCAAGCTACACGTAAAAGGTGACACGGTGCCTCCCCCCACCCTTTCTTTGGCCCAGCCAGTTCACTTCGCAGCAGCTTCCCGAGTTCTAGCACTTCACCCACATTAATAAGCAAACAAATCTGCATTTTCCTTATCACGTTACAAAAATAATGCCAAATTTGCCTTCTCTGAACAATCTAAAGTACTTTAGATCAAAGCTTATTTAATATTTAATGCACAGAAAATACATTTAATATCTTAATATAGTTACTATTACTCAGTATTACTAGAAATTTATTTATCTCTTAAAAATGTTTGACCTGATCTACATACCTCTGCAAAGCAAAATGTTTACTACCTAAAATGTCATCATAATTAGGTAAACAAAATTTACTAGGAAGAGGTATGATGCACAGGACTCTGGTCACACCAGCCATTATACCCGGGAGGATGAAATGAGAAAAGGAACATACCAGTAAGTAGTAAGGAGGCATGGTTTTTAAGTAGTTGTCAAAAGCCTGTCGCCACTTCAGATTTGGCTTAAGTTTGTGAACCTTAAACAAGTCATCTGCAAGAAGGAAAACAAGAAAAGAAGGTTTCATTTATATAGTCCCAGACCATCAGCATTATCCAAAATTCAATGTGCCAATCTTCCCCCCCTTTTCTTCTCCCTCCACCCATTTCCCAATGGGGCCTCCCCACAAAAACTGTTCTTAATCTTAGGTTGGAAGGCTTGTGAACCCCAAGTCCTAGCTGCAGCAGACAATCCAGACCAAGTCCTCATTACAGTCAAACTTACAAGGTACACCAGCCTCAACCACACAACTACCAGCAGCATGGAAGGTGCGACAGATCCACCTGTGAAGAGTGTCACCTCCCTTGCATCGTCAGGGACTCCCCTCTAGCTGATTAAACCAAACAACACTCATTTGGTTCCATTTCCATTTTCAGCCCAGCTTTCTCTTGTTCAACCTGTATGACGAATTCTGGTCTCCAAGAACAACATTCTTGGGCATCAAAAGGAAAGGAAAATAAACATCAGAGCACGGAAATCTTTCTGGTCAGCTTTGTGGGACTCTGCTGCCAAGAGGAGCAGCTGGTGAGAAGGGGTGCACCTCCAGCCAAAGCAGCAAACTTGCCCCCAGACACAGACAAGAGACAGGAATTACCTAATAAAAACCACTGCCCTCTAAAAGAAGGGCAACCAGACAGATTATTTCCTTTGGGTACTGTTTTAGAAATACCCTGCTCACACTAGAGGTGTGCATATTGCCATTTCGGAATCACCGAGCTGAAGCATGTACCTATTTGCTGTGCACGCTATAAACTGTGACAGTGATATCTAAATATCAAAACCGAACACGATATGCTGCAAGGTATCATTTGAAATTATGGATTATCAATTGAGATCAAGTTTCTCCTTGATAGGGCTGTAACACGCTGGCAAAGTGAGGCTGATGAAAGGATACGTGGGACTGGAAAAAAGAATGTCCAAAAATGAGATGGGGAGAGCTGCGGGAGACAGAGATGCACAGCAGAGGGTGTGCGAAAGACAGATGCAGCAAGGAAATAATTTTCTCCAGATTGAGCTTTCAGGAAGATATATTTGGAAAAGCAAATTTGACTTACATAGGATTCTGCACAAATCGAACAGATGTTAAGATACGATTTTCCCAGCTCTCATAGTCAAACCACACTTAATTACAGGTATTTTCCAATCTAAATGAATGCTGTATCACATATAAAAACCACACTACAGATGCTAATTGTTCTCTTTCCTGGCCTGAAGGAAGCAGGGTGGAGTTGGAGAGGACAAGTTAGAACTCCATTTAAAATACCACATGCTTAGCACTATTATCAAAAAGAACCTGTGATGGTATCATGACATATGGCAAATATAAAGTTAACATCCATTCTTATCTTATAAGCCTATTAGCTATTTGCAGCAAAATGGAAGTTACATTATACCTCTCCCGAAATTCAAAACGGAAAAAAAAGTGTGAAATGTTTAGTATCATGGTATGTCCTAATATTTTAAAGCCTCTGAGTTGGTTATGAGTACAGCTTGAACCTTAAACCCCTTATCAGCACTTTATTAGTGCCTCACACCCTGCAGTGGTGCAGGCTGGACCAGTGTATAAGGCTTCAGTCTGAGTGCACAGCCCTCTCCAATGGCACAGACACTCACAATGCCCAGTGAGCCACTGTTCTTAATCCTCGCCAGAGCTGGACTCTGAGAAATCACATGCAAAAGCCCCTCCCTGACCTTTGCTATCCAAGTAAGAAGTTCTCAAATCTACGCAGAGCTTCAGCAAAGATTTGTCTATTTAAAACGAGAGCTTCCCCGCAGCATGAACTCACTGCAGGAACTCCTACCCCCTACAAGGAAGATGGTCACGGTGGGCAACACAGCCACAAGTTTCAGAGAACGTCACCATCAACATCTTACCTGCCTGTATCGCAGGAGTTCGAGATGTACACTCTCAGCAGGTTGCAACACAGGCACTTGAAATGGATTTTTTCTACCGTGCCCTGGGCTGCACATTATCATTTATATAAATAAGCAAACAGTAACCCAGTTAACTATGTCCTTCATAAATGAAACCCCAATCTTTTGTAGATAAAATCCAAAAGTATTGAAAATACCCTTTCACAAATTAGTTTTAATCCAGCCTATTCATCGTCAGATACTACTCTCTGCATAGCCCACTTAAGGCAGAATTCTTCTTACTTCTAAACTCAGAGGGAGCTAAAAGCACTGGGTAATTGGAAACGTGGAATTAAAAACCACTAGGAAAGGGCCACAAGCTGCAACAATTCAAGAGATCTGGTAAAACTACAGACAGACCAGTTAATTTAAAACGGTGTTGCAAAGTCATTATCCACTTCAGATGAATGTACAAAACAATCAAATTGTGACAAACAGGATACTGATACACATCCTTTATGCCCAGTACCACAGAAGGGGGCTTGATGCACTCTCAGGCTCAGTGAACAGTTAACAAAACCAAAAAAAAAAACCCAAGGGAGTATAAGAGAGAGAATGGTCACCAGGTCATTTTAGTAGTTCAGCTGGAGCCTAATTATAGAACAGTTCGTGTGACAAGTCTAGCTGTAAGTGACGGCCTGCACCACGTAAACCAAAGTAAAAACTTGCATTTTTTTTTAATCACCACTCACATTAAATTTCACCTGAGCAAGTACACCACCCTTCCCTGCTGGCTCCTGTAATTCTCTGAGCTCTATAATGCCTCCGCACTAATAGATACACTCCTTTGTTTTTAAGCAGTAGAGACTCATGATTTTACATTCACAGAAATATCCTTCCCTGCAAACAATCTAGCCAAAAATAAGGCACTACAATGTAAAATAGTATCCACCATTAAAAAAGGTATTGTGGCACACTTTTTCCATTGACACAAAATGTTTGGCTCCCCCTCCCCGTGCCACACCTGCTATGGTCCCATTTGTGAGAAAGACAGCACTTGGTTTCCAAAATATAAAATCATTAGTTGCAGGTTCTGTCAAGGAGCCTGTAAAAGCCTCAAAGGAAACTGTCCATGTTGCTGTCCCTCACGGGCAGACGTTTTCCAAATGCTCAGTCTTCCGCATATTTAGACCCACAGAGAAAGGCTATTACCCACCTTCTGGTGGTATTTTCCCCATGGCTGTTTCACTACTGCTGCTTCTGCTGACATTCCCAATGGATAACCACTGCCATTGCCCAGCAGCAGCCAAGGAAACACCCCAGGCAAGGCAGAGGCACCCAGAAACGAACCTCATCTTTGCCAAGCTCTCTCTCTAACCCCTCGTTGGGCCTGGCTGTACAATTGTTTTTAAACAGAGTATCTGAAGTACAATAGCTTTGCTAGAATCCGTTAGCGGCAACAACCCTTCGAGAGGATGTTTCTATAATCCGTGGGTAAAACATTCAGCATCGGAGCACGTCAGCATCTACCTATGAAATGTTCTGTCTTCAGAGCTCTGTCTCTCACTGAGCAAAAGGAAGCCAAGAGGAGAACTGCACCCCACCTCCCCAGTTCTCCAAGCAAACCTCCGCCTCAAGCTCATCGTGCTACCTCTCTAGGCTTTCCCGTGAGAGCAAAAAGGAGCTGCTCAGCTCATCCCAAATGGTCTGTCTTACCATGGTACAAAATCTAGAGACCAGAATTTTTCTCAGACAAGCCATGGGGCAAGTTAACGCACGGACTGTGTGGCTACACAGTTTTATGAAGTCTCATTAATTGGCTCCTTTCCGTACAAAGCTTCAGATTCTAAAAGCAGACCCATTAAGTTACAAGGTAGGAGAGGCTACAGGATTCCCAAATCCACTCTCACAGAAAAGGACACGTAAATCACCAAATCTACAGGATGTGATACAATTTACCTCCTTCAGTCACGGACCACTACAACTTGTTTCAGTTTGCTCAAGTATCACTGCAAGTTTCTTCGTGCACACCTATCTTACCTGTCTTCTAGGGCTGTCTCTTACATTATTTTCCAAAAATAGAACTACAACTTCTCCTGCTCAAGAATGCAAAAGAAATATAAAAATGCAAGAAAAAAAAAATTTCTGAAGCATCTTGCTGTCTATTTATGAGGCTGAACACACATAAGCCACTTGATAAGACAGTACAAATAATGCAGTTGTGAAGTGGTTTTGGCTTTGTCTGAAAGAGTCACTAGAAGGAAGGGAGAGGCATTATCCACTGTACTATCCCAAGGTAAGTCCCAGTCCTCCAACAAAATATTCTAGCAGTAGGGCAGTATGTGATGCATCGGTATGGGTGGGTACTAGGGGCTGAATAGAGCAGACTTCTCCTAGGCTTGGAAGTTCTCACGTCCTTTTTAATGTGGGTGAGAGTAATGAAAGATTGGGTTTACACCCTCAAATCAGTCCTCTACTGCACCATCAGTAACGTGGTACGCATTAAGACAGACACAGGGAGAGAGTTTATAAACAGAAACAACCCCTATCTACAAACACAGAGTATTTTTTAAAACATCTATAAATAATTCAACAGGTAAGCTGCTCATCATCTTAGTAATTTTCTGTACTCCTAAGTAGAAAAGGGGGCAGATCTGCTTTTGTGTTTTATATTAATTCTGCCATGCCTTAGAGATCAAGGATAAACAAAGTCCTGGAAGAAGATCTGAAGGTCACACTTTGTATATGCGTTCGTGTTAACAATATGGAATGCACAGTATTTGAGTTCTAAAGAAAACATCTGCTTTACAACTCGGGCTCCGTGGAAGCTCCGCATTTCCCTTTAAACAGCCTTCAGAAATTTAAGATGTGGGATACCAGGTGAGTAAACTGCAGGATAGCACTGCCCATACTGAATAATGCCTTTCCCCAAAGAGTAGGAAGAGCTTTACACCCCTGCAAAAAAAAGGCAGGGGGGAAGACAAGAGCTGCCAGGGAAGACACAGCAGAACTGCAAATGTCAACATCAAAATGAACAGGGAAATTCACTTGGTATCAGTGATGGCTTTTCAGCTGGTGGATCTGCTGCAGTAATTCAGTAGCCACAAACTCGCAGAAACTCTGATTTAATCTAGAAGTATCTTTTTGCGTACTTCGGGACAATTATTAGGCTACATGGATGGCTATGTAAGACATACTCAAATTATGAGCAAGCATAAATTTATTTTTTTGGTTATGATCAGGATTATGAAAAAGCATTCCTGAACTCTGTTGTGGGTTTTTTCTAGAAATGAATAGAAAAATCCTGTGTAAGACAGTAAGAGTCAATGTTAATTCTCTTGATCTCCACTGCTATTCTGTCTCACTAAACACACCTACAAAAAAAAAAAAAAAACACAGAACAAAAAAGTCTTACAGCGTCTGCAACTAAAAGGGTTAGTAGCACCCAGGAAAGTCTTCTCTCTGCCATTACCTTTATGCCAGAACCCAACAGCCACAATTATTATGACAGTTATTCACACAGCACCTTTTCATACCATCTTTCCTGTAGAAAGTAATTTCACTGTGGGAGAAAAAAAAAACCCACTGGTCCTTTGGGCAGGGAAGAAGTGTAGGCTGTTTCACTGCTCAGTTCCTCCTTACTGCTCTAAACTGCGTCAGGGAATTCCCTCTTCCCAACACCCATGACAAACACTGCATCTCATCTTCCAGTAAAAAATTAGCTGCTACAAGAGCAACTGCAAAACCTGGATACACCACACCCTAAATGAGGGAAAAGAATGGAGGTTGAAGCTTACTCCAGGTTAAGGAAGAGGCTACGTGTCTAGGAGGTGAACAGCATCAAACATGCACTGGAAGCAGGTAGCTCTCCTCCTCTGCTGGAGAGAAAAAAAGGGAGAGGGGGTATGAAAATCCTCTCCTCCCAAATTATGTTAAAGAGTTTGCAACATTCTCTACTCTCTGATCTCCATTACTTTATAACGTCTCAAACTAAGGCAGAACACCAACCATTACTGTTTTTCTTTTACTCTGAAGCAGCTGCATGGGCAGTCCAATGTAAATTTATTACCTACCTAACAACGGAAGTAAAACAGGGTAGTTGTAAGGCATCACAAAGAGGTTTACACAGGTTAAAGTAGTGCTTGCTTTTAAATACCCGAACGGGTGGCCAAGTTCGCTGTATTTTCCACTGCTGCTCACAAATACCTGATAAAGAATAAAGAGATATGACTGTATTAGAAGAATATGAAGAATATTAAGCATGGGACATTTAAAAAATGAAAACCAATCTGAATCCAATTGCATTAAGACAGTAAGTTATCAAGAGCAGCCAAGGTTGAGGTTGTACACATTGGGGATGAGCACGCGCTTACGCTCCCCAGTCACACAAAACTGAGACATGCAACATTTAGTGTACCCCCAGCCAGTGTGGAAATGCTCTTCACAGCATCATTTTCAGTGCTTTAGTGAAACCACTTTGAAGCCATGCTCTGAGAAGTTTTTGAAACTATTTAAAATGGCTTAGGGGACATCTGTTGAGGGTACGTTAAAAAAAAAAAAAAACACCAGTCTGTTTGAGATTAGTCTACAGCACGACTAAAATTTGTAACACCGATAAAAGAAATCTTTTTAAGCATAGAAACTAAACAAAACAAACAAATATTCAAGAAACATCTTTTCATTATGCCAAGCACCAACATTCTTAACATTGACTTTTTAAGTGTGTACGTATACGGGGGTATTAACCTTAAAAAACATGCAAAACAACTACTTATTCTTATTGGGACAGTCAAAATAACACACATCTAACCAGAAAATTTTTTCCTAAAAAAAAGTAAACCTTGCAGTAAAAAGGGAGTGGTTTTTTCCCCTATTTTTTCGAAGTGTAAGGAGCAGGGTTTGTTACATGGTTTCTGTGACAATGAGCCTATTTCTCTAGTTTGTAAGGGCCTGACACGAAGCTGGGAGAAGAAAAGCAGTTTTTGAAAAACAACCGAGTAATTTTAATAACTTAGGCAAATAATGTAACTAGGAATGTGTAAAGGACATTTTTGAAATTAATTTAATAAAAGTACCTTCAATTTTTCTTCTGAATATGCATGTTGCATTTCCAGTTAATTTGTAATATTTATTAGGGAAACAGAAACATGAAAGAGACACCTCTGAACCCTTCTTTCCAGCTGAAGTACCATACTAAGCAAACTCCTAGTGTATGTATTAAGCTATTCTTTACAAGAACACCATTGAGAAGGGAATTACAAGCCTTTATTTTATAGAAGATGCAGAAACAAGTCACTTATCCAAAAGTCAGAAAAGGAGCATGACAGAGGATTTCAGCAACAGAACTTTGACCTCTTCAAGGCCAATCTAGTCAACAAGATCAACAGCTCCCATTTGATTCCCAGCAGCAGTTTCAACTATTTAGTGGAAATTATTTGCAGCTGTTGATGAGGTAACATGATGGAAACTAGTGCTAGGTTTTCCTTGTAAGCAAATAGAAGCCTAGAGAGAATTTCAATTTGGAGGAAAATGGAACCTGCGGGACACATTTCTTAGCAAAATGAGATGGACCTAGAAACAGAATTAAATGAGATTACAAAGCCTGGAGAGGGAACTCATCCTGACTCCTTGATAATTCTATTACAAAGGAGGTAAGGGAAACCTTGACACGTTTCTTCTCATCAGCTGTAGTCTGCATCCAGACCCCAATTCTCCAGGCTTACAGTACCTTAGGATGCCCACTACATTTCCAGAATCAAATAAAGGGTAAATACCTGCCAGCAGGTATGAGGAGACTTTCGTTCCAAGATGTACTGTGTTAAGGGCGAAGGCTCAAGCTCATACTTGTCAAAAGGAAGCTTGTCTATTACCATTGGCTCACAATCAACACAGGAGAACCTCACTACGGGGTGAGCCGTGCGCGGAGGCTGAAAGGAAGGGGGGGGAAAAAAGATACCAATTGTCTGGTATGTACAGCAAACAAATCAGTTCTCTTAAAAGGATTCATACACATGTATTTTACCATCCTATAGTCATAAACTCTCAGTTTCTACAATTTCCTTCAAGAGAGAAAAAGATACAAGCTCCCACAATAGAACACAGATTAATTAAATAATTCTGTAACTTGAAAAAGAGAGACACACACACGTGTACATACATTCTTCCCACCAAGAGAAAAACAGGGTTAATATTCAACTATTTATCTTGATATTTAAAATCCTCCATGCCTATCAACCTATAATATCACAGCTAGGTTTAAAGAAAAGAAACTTCAACTCTGCTTCCCAGCCTGATGTTCACAGAACTACAGATGTGAAACTCTGCTCACTTCACAAAGGATATCTCGAGATATTCCCTGTGAAATCTGATTTTTTTCCTCTTGAATCATGGGGGAGACAAAAAACAGTATCTTGAGCACTTGCAAACATGCCTAACAAAAGAGAGCTGTTTGGAAAAGCTAGTAAGACATGCCAAATATATGATCATTTCAGTAAGAAAAGGAGGAATGAATGCCGGTTTCCCCTCATTTTCTGAATGGGGTAACTCTCCTGTTTCAGTTTTAATTCTTCCTGCTAGTGAAAGAAGAGTCCATACATGTAGTAATACTAAGCAGAGAAAACACCATTGATCTATCAAAGCCAAATACTCCTTTTTCCATATAAATGCATTTTATAAAGCTTTTGACTAATATTTAAGAAGTTCACTATGATTTGTGGCATGTGAAATAATTTATAGTTAAATTTTATAATCTTTAAAAAAAACATTTACTAAATTAACTAACCATATACATGGAAGTAGACTTTCCAGATGTAAAAAACATCACTGCATTTAAATTATACCATTCTGTGTTAAAAATTGCTTTTAAAAGGTAGTTAAAACTAAGTCAGATCATATTAGTAAGCAGAGAAAGTAAAAAGAAAAAAAACACCCAACAATTACTTTATTATTCATTTTCAGTCTGTTTCAGTAGTTGTAGAATCCTTTTTTCAGTTCTTATTTTACTTACCAGTGTTGGTGAATTCTGATCAGGCCAAAATGATTCTGGGATTGGCCAATGCCCGACAGGAACCCCAGTTTTAGGGTTAGGCCGTACATAAATGAGTTTATGACAACTATGCCATGGTTGAGAAGCAAATGAATTGATGGGCCTGGATGAATCAACGAGTCCATCTAAAATTTAAACAAAGCAAAATAACAACAACAAAAAAAGAAAAAAAAGCTACGTGCATAGCATATGTCTTTCTGTATTAGCAACCCATAAGGTGTTTCATTACAATTGCTTCAAAGACATACACATCTTTACATCAGTGGTTGAAAAGAACCTACACATTGAAATGTGGAACAGCATCATCTGAGAAACACCGATAACATTTGCCCACATCTACCCTTCTGCTCCTGTGGCACAGATTAACAAGCGCAGCAAGGAATACTCACGTATAGAAAATGCTATTTGCTTACGCTTAGTGCTTTAACATAGATCTGATAGGCAACAGCAAACCTATCGGTTTGAGTTCTGCTGCACCTGTAAAGATTGATAATTTGCATTTACAGCCTTTCTACCCGGGATGCAAAGCTCTCTGACTGATGCTGCCATCAGTGGAAACTGGAAGTGAAGAAAAGTTTCAAGGAAAAGTTAGACACATATTGCAGGAGCAGCTTTTATCACCTTTTTAATTAGTAAGAATTCACAGATCACTTAAATCCCGCTCTCTACTGGAAGGACCAGTGCTTTCCGCCAGTCCACTGCAGTGTACCAGTATAGACTCCCCTTCACACTCAGGGCAAAGACGTTTGTAGCAGGACGGAATCTCAGCATTAGTTTTTAAATACTGCTCTTCAAAGCAAATGAAACAGCACAGATCACCCATTTAAAGACTCTTCTTCACTGTCCAAGTATTTTACACTACTCATTTTCCCTGCTTTAGATAGCTGGCCAATAATACTATGCAAAACACCTTTCACATACACACCAGTTTGGTTTCTCTGCATTACAAGTGCAGTATTCTTCTAGCATTGTGAAATCCCATCAAGTTTCTCTCTAGGACTTTCTCGATTCACATAAAGAGGGAAAATCTCGGGTTTTTTGTACGTTCATATACATGTACATACATACATTTTGTACATACATATACACACTGCATCACAACTTAAGTGTGACAAAAATAAAAAAACAATCCAACAACAAATTTCACCAGCCTTTTTGCCACCTGGGAGAATATTCGGGCCAGCAGAGAGACAGGAATTTGTTGAGGTGCTGTCCTGCAGAATATTATAGGAAAGCCTTCCAATAAAATGGCATTTAAATAAGCAAAAGGAGAAAAAAAAAATACATATACACAGCAAGAAAAAGGCGATTCAAAAAATGAAAGCAGGAATAAAGCTGGCTATGCTGGGAAGCTCAGGGGATCCTAAAAGCTATTGTTTCTGACATTCCAGAAACATCCTGATTTCCTAAACATGGTCAGGTCTCTATCCTTCCTTTCAGCCATGAATTTCTGCACATCTGAAAAACTGCTCCACATTAAGAGTGCATTTTCCTCTCCCCTGTTATGCCCTTTGCTCACCGCTAGCAAAATAATTCCTTGTTCTCTGCACACAATTCTTCGCTTGCAGCTAAGAATATTCAACCAAATCTTACTGTTGTGATCAATTAGTAGAATTAAAATGTATAGAAAATTAAGCCTTGAGACTACTTTGGAGATGTTTAAGTGTTTAAATACGCTACTCCTGGATTTAATTATTTTAAAATTAAGTTTTCACAACACTGTAATTCAAACTTTACTACTTCCTACAAAGATTCCCTTCCCTCAGGCCCCCAAAAAAGGTGACATTTGCATGCATACAAAACATCTTTTCTTGAACTTTGGGGGGGGGGGGGGGAACAGTTGCCATACCTTCTCCAATAGGAGCTGGATCCGGTCCTGACTTTTCAAAGTTAATAACAACTCCACTTTGGACTTTTTGAACTAGAGATTCTAAACACTGATTCAACATTCTTTGTGTCCGAACGCAGTAAGAACGACCTATGCAAGGGAGAAATTACACAGGGAAAATACAAAAGCAAGTTTTGAGTAATCTTAATTAAGGAAGATGGTTTTTTACAGAAGTCACGCTGCCAAGGCTTTCCGTTTTATCCAAAATAATAGCAACAAACTGTACAAGTTTATGTAGAAGGCAAATACTTCTCAAACGCAATACAACCAAGGGAAAAAAAACCAAACCCAACCTGCAGAGCTTTTACTCATTAGTAAAAGAGACAATTACGGCTAAATCAGCCTGGTCCAGGGCCAAGTTTATAAACACCCTGAAGAATGCCCGATTTCACCAAGTCTATGTTATCTATCTGCTCTTGTCTACCCAAACCTTACCAACTCCTATACACTCCCAAACTTCCCCCTCCCACACAACATTTTTTTCAAACACCAATTCAAAAAAATAAATCTGATTAACATCTCAAGGAACAGGCTCCAGAATTAACTCTTTTAAGATGAAATTTAGCTAATTAGCCCTGCAGCAGTCTCAGTAATACCCGTCCCATCCAATTCAACATTTAAGTAACAAATCTCATGACTGAGCAAAGGCAACCTCTGGAAGGACAATCTAAGAAATTTTACAATCGCTCCTACTGGTGCATTAAGAAAATTCTCTCACATCTAGAAGGTCTGAAATAGAAATATGGTTTTATTTTAAAGTTCTCCTGTGCTACTGGAAACCAAACTCAGAAAATACCACACAGATTCACATGGACACTGAGTAATTCAGATGAAGAAAACAGCAAGAGGTGAAGTGAATCAAAGAAAAAGAAATACTTTAAAGCAAATACCAAATGTGAACCAAAGCAAAGTAACATCCGGTTACCTCCTGTCACTTCACACATCTGTGTGATAGCAGACTCATCAGTAGGCACACTCCCGAGCTGCTCCGGTTCAGCAGAGGCAGCTCCTGGCAAACGCAGCACTAGAGCAAACAGCCTTTGATCCCAACGAAACGGTTCTTTGGTTAGTTCACTTCCAGGCAACGGAGAATTCAAAGGAAGATGAAGCTGGTAAAGAAAGATTTCAGAATATTTTCAAGTACTTGACAAACCAATACTCAAATTTATTCATTACTCTGTAGAAGACCCCATTTCTCTCCTATCCACTAACTTAATCTGAAGTTATAGCCTAGAAACCCATGTGAGCTATGGCCAAGCAATGACAGCAGAGCTAGCTCCTATTCTTTATTATAAAACAGGCTGACGAAGCAGAAGTACTATCAGCAGGAAAAAAACAATTAATATTAATCTCAGCATAACGACAAATTGCAAGATCATAACTTGAAGAATTTAATGCAAGTTTACCTCCTCTTGAACTCCAGCCGAATTTGTCAGTTTATTTCCATCTGTGATGGTAATCAAAATAGATGGCTCCAAAAAGAATGGATTCCTTCCCTAGAGACAAAAGCACAGGAATGCTAAGAGTAACCTTAACACTCAGTTAGAGGCTTATATTTTTGTCATTATAAAATAAACAGCGAGATAAGCAATCTTTCAAAATAATCCTGTAATTTTCTTTCAATAGGTGTGGAGCCATACAGAACTACGCGAGATGTGCTACTGTGCACAGGGTTTTTAGAAGTCTTTTACTCCCGTAACAATACAAAACCCCTCTAGCCTACAAAAGCAGTATATAAATTGGTAATAAGACAGAGAACTCAGAATTTCATTATGACAGTGGGGCAAAAACTAGAGTACTTTTTCAACCAGACTCTTCAGGTGTGAGGTCAGGACAGAATCAGAATCACAGAATGCTATGGGGTTGGAAGGGACCTCTGGAGATCATCCAGTCCAACCCCCTGCCAGAGCAGGTCCACCCAGAACAGGTTGCACAGGAACGTGTCCAGGCGGGGTTTGAATGTCTCCAGAGAAGGGGACTCCACCACCTCCCTGGGCAGCCTCTTCCAGGGCTCTGCCACCCTCACAGGAAAGAAGTTCCTCCTCATGTTTAGGTGGAACTTCTAACATTCAAGTTTGTGCCCATTTCCTCTTGTCCTGTCACTGGGCACCACTGAAAGAAGACTGGCCCCATCCTCCCTTTAAGTATTTATAGGTGTTGATCAGATCCCCCCTCAGTCTTCTCTTCTCCACACTAAACAGACCCAAGTTCCTCAGCCTTTCCTCCTAAGAGAGATGCTCCAGGCCCCTCATCATCTTTGTAGCCCTCTGCTGGACCCTCTCCAGCAGTTCCCTGTCCTTCTGGAACTGGGGAGCCCAGAACTGGACCCAGTGCTCCAGATGGGGCCTCCCCAGGGCAGAGCAGAGGGACAGGATGACCTCCCTCCACCTGCTGGCCACACTCTTCCTGATGCACCCCAAGAGACCATTGGCCTTCTTGGCCACAAGGGCACATTGCTGGCTCATGGTCATCCTGGTGTCCACCAGGACTCCCAGGTCTTTCTCCTCAGAGCTGCTCTCCAGCAGGTCAGCCCCAACCTGTACTGGTCCATGGGGTTATTCTTCCCCAGGTGCAGCACCCTACACTTGCCCTTGTTGAATTCCATCAGGTTCCTCTCTGACCAGCTCTCCAGCCTGTCCAGGTCTCACTGTACGGCAGCACAGCCTTCCAGTGTGTCAAACACCCCTCCCAGCTTTGTGTCATCAGCATATGATGATCCAAAAAGGACACTGACTAATTCATTGCCATTTGTATATATGTATATAAATACCTGGGTCATTTATACTACTGCTTTCTTTGTAGCCCAATAAGGCAAAAAGTGCTAGTATATTCCAGGGTATGTTGAGTGGGTGTCATAAGAAAGAAAAAAGAACCACTGAAATCCCTCCCCCGCTATAATTTCAAAAACCAGAGAAAAATATAGAAGACCAAAGACTACAAACAGATTTGTTACCTGTCCATAGTTGTCTATTCCAGACACTAATCTATTGAGATTTAACAAGTCAAACGATGACCTGAGTGCCTGACCAAGTGTTGTTAGTCCTGAAGCCTGAAGATTTTTCAGTTCATTCATAAACGTTGCGTGGTTTTCCTTCCATCCAGCCTATTAAGTAAACCAAAAAAAGCTTATTAGTTATTTTAGCAACAGACTGCAATCAACTGCAAATTGTTTTTTACCTCTCTTCCTGTCAAAAATTAGATTGTATTCCTGATTAATGGATATGCTGCATCATTTACATGCTACACACATCTAATCCATGTATGCACAACTTGATGTGAAACATCCGGTTAAGCCTACAATGGGAGACTCACAACACAGGCACTATCAAGCATTCTAAAAAATTTGCCAATACCCAACTCCGTCGAAACTGCTGTAAAGGCAATGTAATTAATTGAAGTATCTGGATTAAGCATGTGAATATTTTATTAGAAGAAGCTGTCAAATTTGGAAATCATAAATGCAGTAATAGCAATGATAAAACAAAGATACAAGCAGTATGGTGTTGCTGCTTCTGACATATACAGATCCCCCTTTCATTCCTTCCTCCATAAATCGAGGCTGGAAGGAGAGATGAATTTCTAACACGTACTGATGCAAAAGTCAAAAACGTAACAGTGCAGTGACAGTTAAATTCGAAGATGAAGACTCGCATCCTCCCCTTCCCACAACTTCCCCAAGTAGGAAGCAAGCAAACATATCAATTTAGTAGAAGGAATATTAAAAAAAAATTATAATCAGCTATTTTTAATATTACATGACTCTTGCACAACGTTTCCATTTTTCTTACGCTTGCTCCCAGCCCAGCCCCCCAGGCTCACTTCTTGCCTTTTAACATTCTATCAAGCACCCTCTGTCCCTTCTCTGGTACAAACCCTCCAACTTTTCTCCTACCTTCACCTGCCAGCCCTCGAACAACACCCTTCTGCTCTCACCTCCCAACATAAACTTTCTATGGAGTACCTGCAAACACTCCATATAACACAGAACCACATCAGTGGTTAGAGAGTCTCAGCAGCACAGCCTGAAATTTTGAAGGTCAGGAAAAAAAAGCCGTTATCGCTGACAAAGCCTGCAGGAACACTCCAAGGAACAGCAAAAAGTGCTGAGGATGGATCAGCCCTGCCAAGGACTCTGGATCCTACAGTAAGCAGGGCTGACACCCCTCAGCATCAGCTGTGATTCGTGTATCCTTCTCTTTGGAAGTGGTGTGCTGCAGAGCTCAGAAGCTATTTTAGAAAAAACTATCTCACAGGAAATCAGTGCAGGATTTAAGCCACCTCAACTAAAACTCCAGGTATTCACACAATTATCAGCCTTGCTCTCACATTGTACTCTCCAAGCCATTCTTGCAGTAAGTAAGCAAGCAGAGAAGAACCTAATGAGGTTCAACAAGGCCAAGCGTAGGGCCCTGCACCTGGGGAGGAAGAACCCCAGGCACCAATACAGGTTAGGGGTGGACCTGCTGGAAAGCACTTCTGAGGAGAAGGATCTGGGGGTCCTGGTGGATAGCAAACTATCCATGAGCCAGCAATGTGCCCTTGCGGCCAAGAGGGCCAATGGGATCCTGGGCTGCAGAGGGAAGAGTGTGGCCAGTAGGTGGAGAGAGGTCATTCTCCCCGTCTGCTCTGCCCTGGTGAGGCCACAACTGGAATATCGCATCCAGTTCCGGCCTCCCCAGTTCAGGAGAGACAGGGAACTACTGGAAAGAGTCCAGCGCAGGGCAACTAAGGTGACTGAGGGATTGGAGCATCTCCCTGATGAGGAAAGGCTGAGAGAGCTGGGACTCTTTAGCCTGGAGAAGAGAAGGCTGAGGGGAGACCTTATTAATGCTTACAAGTATCTAAAGGGTGGGTTGAGGGAGGATGGAGCCGGACTCTTTTCAGTGGTTGCCAGTGACAGGACGAGGGGCAACAGGCACAAGCTGGAACATGGGAAGTTCCATCCAAATATGAGGAGAAACTTCTTTCCGGTGAGGGTGGCAGAGCCCTGGAACAGGCTGCCCAGGGAGGTTGTGGAGTCCCCTTCTCTGGAGATCTTCAAGACCCGCCTGGATGCCGTCCTGAGTGATGTGCTCTGGACAACCCTGCTTTAGCAGGGGAGTTGCACTAGATGATCTCTAGGGGTTCCTTCCAACTCTGACAATTCCGTGATTCTGTGATCTGGCACCAGAGATGTTCCTGTGCTCCACAAGGAATCCCACTTAGGCAGACACAGAGACAATCATTGCAGACAGCCTGACTTTTCCTGGGAGAACCTCCGGGTAGGTTCTCTCCTCCCCGGTGCGCTCAGCAGCAATCACCTGCTGACCGTGCCATGCTGTGCAAGGACATGAAAGGCCAGGATTTTCCTCTCCTTTTTAACCAGGTATATCCCTCTGCTGATCTCTACTCCACACTGCAGAGGTGGTCATAGAACTGACAAGTTCAGAGCCATAAATGAATATAAAAAGCTAGACTTTGGTCAAGTCTAGCTCCCTGACCCAGTTCTTCAACCTTTACATTAATTAGTGCAAGGGAAACAGAAAGAAAACTCTGCAACGGGACAAAGAACGAACAGACTTTCCACAGGCCTGGCCCAGCTTTATCACCAAAGTGCACATGAAGCTGGAAGGAGCAGCATGGTGCAATCGGCCTGGAAATCCTCAATAAACCCCCCTTCACAGCCACAACTGGGCAAAATACAGCCTGAGCCCCCTCCTCCCCACGCACTGTCAGCCCCAGGCAAGGACAAAGTACAAACACAGGGTAAATCATTTTTACTCCAAAGCAATTAAGTTAATGATCCTTTTTTTCCCCAGAGTAAAAGTACACCAAATCCCAACAAGATGATTTATAATATAATAGTAATAAAAATAATAATTCGATAATAATAATATGTAAATAATAATTTAAAAGTTTGCCTTAAAACAATTTAAAGTGAACAATTACAAAAACCTTTTTGTATGAATTCTGTGAACCCTTAGATGTAGGCGACACTTCGTTCTGTCTGGTAAGAACACCCATCCGATGAGTCCAGCTTCACAAGAATAGCAGGGCTGTAGTTCAAAACCTGTTTTCCAGCAAGAACTGCTGTTTGAGTTACTTAGTTGCAAAAGCACATGGAATAAAACATTTACAAAGGAACCGCTATTCCCAGCCTATTGAACTCCAATGAATTTAATAGTATTTCTTAAACAAACAGTAACAATCTTTGGTGGTACTGGGAGATCCTGCTGTTTTTTCCTTTTCTGAAAGCATGTGCCTGGCTTCCAGCTCCTCCCAGGTTTGATCCAGCTGTAGCGGGGTCAGCTGCCTGCAAAATACACTACCGTTTTCCCCCTGCAAAACCAAGGAAGCTGAAGGTAGAAGGAGCAGCTCACCACCACTGGTTTGCCTTCAAAGAAAATGGTTTTTCACCTCGCAGCCTCTCACAGGATCTTTCAAGATAAAGCTGAGGAGAGCTGTACTTTTTAAATAAACAGAGTAACGCTGAAGGACTTCTCATCCAGTGAACAAGGGCAGCAAACGCAAGATTTTTTAATTCCATACCCAGTTTTAAACAAACATCTGATTAGTTAGTGTAGTACCTTCTCTAGCTTATGCTCAAACAAGCTTTTTGAATCAAACCCACCAAAATTAATGACAAGAAGTTCTACTTCTGAAAAATGTTTTGGTTTTTTTTTTTTTTCCAGAAAGACTCTAGCCAATGTATGCAATTAAACATGTATTTCAGGGACAGAAACTAAAGCCCCAAAGAACTTATTCACCTCTCCATATATACGGTACGATCATTCTTATGGCAGAATAAAGAGCTGAGTATGTAATACACAGCATATGCATAATGAGTTCAACAAAGCACTTTAAAGTGATTAAATAATCCTTCCAAAATTCAAAATACTGCCACTAATGCTGCTTAGAAAAAAGGACTGCTTTTATGTAGCACTACCTCCATTTGCCAGCAGAAACACTAACAAAGGAAAAAAAAAACCTCACCAACCAAAACAACCACCAAAACCCCACAACCTTAGAGAACCAAAACCAAACCTATTCTACAAAACCTATGTATCCTCTACAGGTCAGTAATTATGAAGTTAAAACTAAACATTAATTATTTTAGTTGTTTAAGAACCAACTCTAACCTTGTGAGTAATTTCTCATCATCTTCAATATTACATTACTACTTAGTCACTTTTATGCCCAGAATTTATTAATAGCAATCTGGGCAGCCTTTGTCTTCCCACTATGTTACCAGCTTCTCCTTTGATAATTTATATGAACAAATAATTTTATCCTGTACACACATACCAAGAGGCTTTCAAAGATAGCTCAGAAAAAAACCCATGTGCTATAAGCAATAATCTCATCCCGTTTGCTTATGCCAAGACCAGGCAAAAATGCAGTGTCATTTTAGCCTTCTGTGTTGACATCTGCAAGCTTTGGATGCCATCCTAGGGAACCCTGAGATCTGGAAGCAGCGCACCACCTTCCAGCTCCTGCTTTCAGCCTTCACAAGCAAATCATACTGGGGAAAAAAAAAAAAAAAAAGGACTTAAAAAGCAACTTTTTTTTTTTCTGGTGACTTAGTTTTCAGACAAATCCATGCCCTGCTCTATTTCACCATACAGCTATAGAAGCGTTTCAGCTGCTTCAAGAAGCAGGGATGGTCAAAATTGCTTTTCTTCAGCAGCAGATAGGCCCAGATCATCTAGAATTCAGACAGACATCAAGGTGAAACACCTAGTAAAGAAGAGAAAGTTTTATTTGCCCCAACCAGGACTAACTGAACATCAGAAGGAACAGAGTTGAGCAGCAGAAGAAAGTCTCATTCAAAATCAGTAGCTTAAAAATACCTTCAAGACATTGGAGAAACAGCAGCAGTAGATTTCCATTGCAAAAGGCAGGAAAGAACATCTAATAAAATGCCTTTTTTTTGGTGGGGGTGGGGTGGGGGGGAAGCCACTACCTTTATCACACAAAAGAGAGCAATATCAAAAAGGTACGAGTAAAACATTACCAAGTTTTGAATATGTGCCTAACACATACTGTAATCTCAGCTACACTACCTGTCACATTTACTGGTTTTATTGTCGTTTGGTTGGTTGTTCAGTTTCAGGGTTGTTTTTTTTTTTTTTTAAACAATTTTTGGGCAGATTGATTGTTTCTAACTATTTCTTAGCACGGTTTGAGGGTGCAGGGGCAGAATCAGAGGTTGGGCATTAGAGCACAAGAATTCCAGGTCCAAAGCAGGCTCTCCCAATTTTACCAGCTCCACGGAATCCAGGGGCCGGTGCTTCGGAGGCTGCACATCTTCATCTTTAGTGTTTCTCCAGGCAATGCCAAAAGACAGAACTGCAGAGTTTATTGTTCACCGGATTTCAGATTTGATTCAAAAATTATAACATTACTAAAAATAACCTTCCAAGTAAGAAGACAATTTGCAACCTAGCATGATAATCACAACAGTTTGTGTTACAATAAGTCCTCAATATTTATTTAAACACACAGATTTTTAGAGTTCTGCTAATGTTGCCCTAGATTTTAAATACTTTAAACAAGTTGTAATATCTAAGTTTCTCAATAATTCAAGCTATAATTAAATGGACCCACCTTAGGAAAACCAAGACTACTTTAGGATGACAAGCCTGTGACATGCTAAGTTGTCGGTGACATTCATTTGGAACAAAATCAGGTAAGAAAAAAATCCAGCTGTTGAAATCTGAAACCCCTCCTGCTATGGAATTTCCAAGTGCTGTGTGAAGACAGTGAAACCAGCAGAGCATTTCGCCTTCCAACTCCTAAGAATGATTAACTTTTAAGTTACCTTTCTGTTCACAGGTAACCATACACGCAATCACAGAATGCTATGGGGTTGGAAGGGACCTCTGGAGATCATCTAGTCCAACCCCCTGCCAGAGCAGGTCCACCCAGAGCAGGTTGCACAGGAACGTGTCCAGGCGGGGTTTGAATGTCTCCAGAGAAGGGGACTCCACCACCTCCCTGGGCAGCCTCTTCCAGGGCTCTGCCACCCTCACAGGAAAGAAGTTCCTCCTCATGTTTAGGTGGAACTTCTAACATTCAAGTTTGTGCCCATTTCCTCTTGTCCTGTCACTGGGCACCACTGAAAGAAGACTGGCCCCATCCTCCCTTTAAGTATTTATAGGTGTTGATCAGATCCCCCCTCAGTCTTCTCTTCTCCACACTAAACAGACCCAAGTCCCTCAGCCTCTCCTTGTAAGAGAGATGCTCCAGGCCCCTCATCATCTTTGTAGCCCTCTGCTGGACCCTCTCCAGCAGTTCCCTGTCCTTCTGGAACTGGGGAGCCCAGAACTGGACCCAGTGCTCCAGATGGGGCCTCACCAGGGCAGGTTGGACGGGGCTTGGAGCAACCTGGTGTGGTGGGAGGTGTCCCTGCCCAGGGCAGGAGTGGCACTGCATTGGTCTTTAAGGTCCCTTCCAACCCAAACCATTCTGTGATTCTATGACGTTATCCAAGGCACTGCTGGGAAAAAGAAAGATAGACTTTAGGTCACAATTAATTCATATACTCACTGAAGGAACACAAATTGAGAAACCTCAACTAACTAGTCTGGCAAATAATGTCACTTCACCTTCAAGTCTGATACAGCAAAAAAACACGTTGGTGGAGTCAGCAGCATTGTTAGGGTCAGCTTTTTATTTTAGAGGAGAGTAAGTCACAGCTTCCCCCTGCAGTCACACAACTCCAAAGGTACCTCAGCTTCAGCTCTGTGGATGAGCCGGAGGCACTCTCTGCCCCGCAGCACCCTGCGTGCTCCTCCACATACTGTCCTCACTGAGGACGTGCCCAGGGCACCCACCACTTCCCCGGCCCGCGAGCACCAGGGGTCCTGGCAGCAGCTGAAGGCACTGAGTGTTCTGCCTCAACAGATGCAGATTTTCCCACAAAGCAGAATTTAACTTTTTTCCCCCGCCCTCTCCAATAAAAACCTACCAGCTCTACTGCTAACATGCTCTGAAGACCAATACTAATGCATTATTCTCACTTATAAGCAGAGCATAGCAACACCAGCTTAACCGCACTGTAGATCTTTGTTTCCAGTCAAATTAGACGTTCAGCAACATCCATCTTATGAAGATTTGTATTTTTTAAATAACTATTTTACACTTTTAAGAGCTTAAAAGCATCTCTGAAAACACAGCCAAACAAAAAACCATCTTCAGATTTAAAAAGCGAAATTAAGGAGTTCTGAAGCATTGATTTTGTAGCCTAGAATAACATTTAACACATCTAGTGCTGCTTTGCCTGGAGAGTTTGCATAGGAGCCCAAGCAAAGAACCACAGTAACTGGGTAAAATGTGAAATTGGCCCTTTAGTTAGAAAATAATGGGGGAGGGCAGGAGAAGCTATTTAAAAGAAAACAAGGCTTTGGTTTACTTATCTGGTAATAAGTAGGTCAAGTTTCAGAGATACTTGTAAATGCCAGGTCTTACACCAGAAGAAACTTCGTCTTTCAAACACTCTGCAGAGCAAATATACCAATCAATGCAAGTGTCTATGGGCAACCACAGACTCTGAGCTGCAACACATTCAAGTCACATTACAAGAACGTACTTTTTCCTCGGCACCTTACTGGAACCTTAACCCTAGCACATGCTGCTTACAGCTGAAACCGATTGCTACACAACTATTCTCTCACTATTCTAAAATTAGCAAGAAAAATGCAAAGCAAAAGATTCAAGTTATTAGTACCTGCTATACTTTTTTTGGGGGGTAGAAGCACAAGAGTTACATACTAAGCGGTACAGTGTAAGAACAAAGTTTAAGAAGGAAGAAAAAATTCCAAGACTCTAAATCTACGAGAGTGAACTAATTAAGTAACAATCTGCATTTAAAAATCATAACAGCAGCAACTCCTCTTTCCATTCCCAGAGCCCTTGGACTCGCACTGCTCTCCCCTTTCAAAAGCACCAATCTCCAGAAGACAAGTCACACGGCACAGAAATTACCCTTTCCCATTTGATTCCGACTGTCTGAAGTATGAAAACACTAGTAGGAGGCGGTACTAAGTTTTGTCTTTTCTTCTTCACAATAAGCTCTGAACATCATTGTCACACCACTGCTGCAAATCACAGATCTTTTCGGCAAGCTTTTTTGAAAAATATGCAGGGGTGAACACTGTAGAAGTGTCTGCAACATTAATTACCTTTCTCCACTATGACAGCGTGAGACAATCAGCATTTAACACAATATTAGTTTTTCATGAAGTTTAAAAATAATAAATGCCCATTTTTAAGATATCACAGAATTATTTTGTGCATGTTTTTAGCTACACCACAAAGCCAGGTTACAAGGCCTAGGCCTTCTTCCGTAAATATCAACAAAAAAGAAATCTTTTTTAAAAAAAAAACATACGTGCAAGACCCAAATACTAACAGCACAAAAGGGGAGAAGGCAGCCAATAAAGATTACACGTGGCAGGAACCACCAACTTCACACAGCACCTTCCTTCTAACAGAATGTCTCACTACAAAAATACAACTAGGGAGATGCAACTCAACTGTCTGATTCCACATTTTAAGCTTCTATTTTTAAAATAAAAGCGACCTTTGCACTGAGGATGAGTTAAGCCTCTTAGTGCAAACATATCTACTTTTGTCTAGTTTATCCTGTAGTCTTAAGGGCTTACATCTTTGAATGGTCCAAGATCAAATAAAGAACCAAATAAAAAGATGAAAAAATAAATTGCTACAGTGGCTCTGAACAACAGATGTTGGTTTCCATTCAAGGCCTCTGGCATCTCATCAATAGTACGAAGCAGCAGCACACTTCAGATGAAAAAGCAAGCTTTTTAGTTTGCAGATTCCTGTAGGAACAGAATCAATTAAAATATTTTCATTAAGAATTAACCTAACAACACAGACTCTCCCTTCCCATGAAGGTAGCAGGTAGAAGGGGAAAGCACAAGTTCACGTATTTAACTAAATGATAAAAAATGACAGCCAAGCAGAGTTTGGTCCATTGTATCAACCAAAAAGTTAATTTCTGAACTGCCCTTCCATTTAAAATCAATTCCTTTCAAGAACTTCATCACCACCTTCTTGCATGAACTTGAATTTTTACAAGAGACCTCCATTTCAGAACACACCAAACTATTTCTTTTAGAAGAATGAATCGCTCTGACTATTACTGGTACATTACTATGGCCAAAATTCCTTAATATAATGTTTTCTCCTCGTCACACCAGTTCCTGCAAAAGGATGTTGACTACAACTCCCAAACAAAAGACAGACAGCAAGCAGCAGTGGCTCAGGACGCAGAGAACAACAACTAGCATGCTCAGGCATGGTTAAAAGCACTTTAACATGCTTTACACTACCCAATATGTTATATCTCAAGAAAGGGAGTATGCTTTTTAAAGAATGCTCTCTATTGGAACCCATTTAGTACCTTTATAAGCTAAAAAAGAGCTACAATATTTTATTGTGTGATTGCTACAGAGATGCCAACCCTAAGTTTTTTTAGTAATTTTTTTTTTTTTTTTTAGATTTAGAGACACATGCACTACAGTACATAAAATACAAACTGGTTTTGGCCTTACTTGTCAAATTCCAAAACATGATTAAAAAAAAAAAAAGGACCTTTTTGCATGCACGCACACAGAGCACACACCCTTCGTTCAAAGACTTCAGTGATAAGGCAATTAAATAGAAAGGAGCAGGTAAAAACTGTTTGGTGGAGGATTCTCAAACAGTATTTAGAGGATTTTGTTTTGTCCTCAAAAAGAACTAGACAATGAGGATTTGCACGAGTGGTTCTTAACACAATTAGGTGACTTCTGTTTCTTTTCTTAAATTCATTGTGTTTAACAGAGTAAGAGCAATTGCTGGTTTTAAACTGCCATTTACGCTGAAAGTCGAGAATACACAAATTCCATGAAAAAGCCCAAACCAAGCGCAGTGGAAGATGTATGGCAAGACTGGAGGGGAGGTGCGCTTAGTACTTCACAGGCAATGGGAGCTGTTAGTGCTCAGAAATACAAATGTTGCCATTACTGACTCACAAGGTGTGAGGTGGTAGAACAGGAATGGCTATCTCTCCCCGCTAAACAAATACAGAACGTGTTCTCCTGAATTTGTTACCAAGAACAGACACCGTGTATCCTACATTTCATCCAGTTCTTCAGTATTATATTCCACGTGTGTTTTTTTTTTCCTCCTTCCAATAACGTTTGGCTGGTAGGTTCACTAAGTTTGTACGTAATTTACAGCATATCTGGAGAGAAAGATAGGCCTCTCCCATTTACCTCAAGCTTTCTTTGCCTTTTGCATCTCTCCGCTATCAGCTTCCCTCCTGCCCCTGCAGCTCCTATCTGCCTCACACCAAACAATCCAGCCTCAGTGCCTCACGACCAGCTTCTAAACCTCCAACCCTATTGCCAGCTGCTCACATCCCTTCCACAGCACGGGTCACACCACTAAGGACCCGCATTTGCCAAAAGCCAGACCTTTAACATATAAAACTGATGGGTTGTGGTGTCTCAAGGCTCCTGTAAAAGCTAAATTAATTTAAGATTATTCTGTGGATTTGCTATGAGGTATTCCTCTGGTTTTCTTCCTTGACAAAAGTTAAAGCGCACACACCCCTTTGCTATCACCTCAGGCAGCTTTCATGAAGCCCTCTGCCTCAAACTCAACAGGTTTCGCTGCCGGGTTTCTCTGTCTCCCTGCAGCTCAGGGTCAGGAGCTCATTTCATTTCTTCCGGAAAGAGAAACACAGATCACAGAATCACCTAGGTTGGAAGGGACCCTTTAAGATCATCTAGTCCAACCAAAAAAAACAAAAACAAAAAACCACCAAAAAACACAAAAAACCCACACACACACACAACACACCACGCACAACCCACACACACACACCACCACACCACCCAACACTAATCCATATCCCCAAGCACCATGTCAACTCCTCTCTTGAATACCTCCAGGGATGGTGCCTCAACCACCTCCCTGGGCAGCCCATTCCAATGCCTCATAACCCTTTCAGTAAAGAAATATTTCCTAATATCTAACCTGAACTTCCCCTGGCGTAACTTGAGGCCATTACCCCTTGTCCTATCATCTGTAACTTGGGAGAAGAGACCGACCCCCGCCTCTCTACAGCCTCCTTTCAGGTAGTTGTAGAGAGCGATAAGGTCTCCCCTCAGTCTCCTCTTCCCCAGACTGAACAACCCCAGCTCCCTCAGCCTCTCCTCGTAAGATCCAACATCTCAGCCCCCTTTGCAGAGACACCGGTAACTGGTGACATTCTACACCAGCACAGATCCTATGTGAAAGCAGAATTTAAAAATGCAGGCAAGAGCTTTTGTGCCACTGAAAAAAAAAAAAAAAAAAAAAAAAAAAAAGAGACAGCAAAGTTAAGTCTCCCCAAGTCTGACCTTATCAACTCCGGGTTTTGAAGCATTATTTTAGTACCATAAATGAACAGGTGACTTACATATTAGTAAGTACTCCTTGACAGATGCTTAAAAGAGCCTTCTACAAATTCCTATTCCAGCCTCTAAGGTACCTCAATCCATCACCAAAATCAAAGGTCATCAAGCTCAACCCCTTACGAGGATTGCAGGGAAACAGAGGAGGTTGCTCAGAGTCCATCAGGAAGAGCTGCTTCCACGAGAGCTCTTTAGCGGCCAGACATATGTTCAGACTAGCAGGGACCTGGAAGGCATCCTACCTATCAGCCCCAGTTTGCATTTCTCAAACAGTAAAGGGTGCCACATACATCGTATTCAGGATTTTGAGCTGCTTCTCAGAGAGTTACATACATATTTCTACAAACTAAGGGAGCCTATTTTTATAGCGCGGTCACAACTGACTCTTGAATTCAGTATAATGAATAACAGAAAGAGGAAAATACGTATCATTTCAGACTCAGCAGAGTAAACTAAAGTTCTCTCAGTCCTCTGAATTGTGACCAGATCATTTCTGAAGCTCATGCTACAGTCTCACAAAAGCTGTATTTCTGTGACCCTATCATAAATAATACTCCTAAGCAATGAGGAAGGGCCATATCTCTGCCAGCAGCCAGCTATCACTCACAAGGGAACGGGGCAGTCCAGTTCATACCTTCACATAAGACCACCACCGGTTTTTTCATCTGAGCCTGAACAAGCCATTTGCAGCACAAACCCACGAGCAGACCACAAACTGCAGGATGAGAGGTTTAACGAAATTCAAGAATGGATAAAAAACAAAGAGCTAAACCTCGCCTTCCTTTTCAAAAGCTCTTTTCAGGCAGAGACTTCAGTATGAGCTCCATTTACAGAGCAATCTAGGTGGATCATGCTGAAACCTCCCTCCCCCTCTTCTGCATCACTGGAAAACAGGAAAAGCGTGGGGGTAAGGGGCAGATGAGAAGACTCTTCCCTTCTCCCCATACTTACTCTAGCAGCAGTACTTCAGGAAAAAAACAAATAAAATGGCTTAAGATTTCATCCATTTATACCATGGCATGTGCTTAGGTATGGAGAAACAAGTATATTTGGCAGAGGGGAAAAACCCAAATAAGCAAAAAAACCGAAAGAGCTGAGGATGCTAAAACTTTGATTAAAAAAAAAGGAAATGGTAAAATACATAGAAAAAGCCACCGTTACTGGCATACCAACCCTCGGCATGGGTCTCTGAATCTGCAGACTGGCAAAAGTGCTCTGCTTGGCCTGTTTTCTCCCTCCTCCCTGCACACTCAATACCATTTTGCAGACAGGGGCGAGGAAGGGCGCACAGTCCTCCAGGAGGTACTGCAACACCAGGTCAATGTACTGATGGGCCGGAGCAAGCTCCGAGTTCTAACAATCCGTTAATATAAAGTCTTTAAAACAAGCACACATCAGGTACCATCTTCATTGATTCAGATACACATCTATCTTAGCTAGAAGGCCTAAAACATCAAATACTGTGCCAGACAGCAAGGCTGTTCTCGAAACCAGTTTTCTCACCCAAGAGAGCTGGATCCACGTGGGACATTAAATTTCTTCAATACCCAAATTTAAGCACTAGTGTTTTAATTGTAACAGACACCTGCCACATGCTACTGGATGCAAAGGAGTTTGGCTATAGGTATCATTAGCTTCCCAAGCGTGCCAAATACCCAAAATCAGAAGAGGTTGAACACTCTTGCTTCATGAAGTAACATACTACTTTTCCCTTCTAGTCCATTAAACGAGAATATGAGCCAACGTTCAACAGAACTTACAGGTATCTTATACAGGGTCACATCATTGCACAACTGCAGGTTTACACGTTTCATAACATGCATTTAACATGCTGAATATTTGTCTCTTATTGGAGAGCATTTTGGAAGCAAAGCGAGTTGTAAATAAGCCACATCATAATTACTGGCACAAATCACCATCTATACATTATGTAAGGCACGGGAGCAAAGCATCTGAGGAGGTTCCAGAGGCATTTGCTGCGGGAGTGGAACCCAGATTCCCCCCATCTCCCTGTCCCACCCCCCGCCAGGACAGCACCCTGCCTCCTCTTCAGACACACGCCACCACAGCTCTTTGCACACACTGCAAACTCAGAGACTAAATAATCCCCTTTTTAAAAGTGTCATAAAGAGAGCTACGAGCAGTCTGTTAAAAACAGGAGTGACTGGGAGAGTGGCCACAGGTCTCAGAAATAAATAATCGAACTCCCCATACTGAAGACAGTTCCAAAAACATCCTCGTATTTGCATGGATCTTAGCAAAATCATTTGTGCAATAGCAGAATCCTTTCACTTAGCACAATATCACCGTCCAGGTGATGTTTTCTTGAGATATTCTTGTCTGTCGCACTGTTGGTTGAAAATACTTTAAGGCTACAGGTAACCAAATTCCAAAACAAACAAAACCAATGCACTCTGAGATCTCAGTCACCCCTGCTCCAAGCTGACCTTCCCGTAATAGCTCTACCTCCTGAGTGGTCTCAACTCCACAACAAGATTATTTCCCTCAATTGCTTCACTCATAACCTTAAGAACTATCTGTGAGATTATATAATCGAATTTGTGCAAATCACAAAGAAAACAAGGGAATAAAGCACCACTGCATGGACTTGGAAAGCAGACTTGCAAAATACATTTACTTGACAAGTTTGTTTTCTCCTCTAAATCAAGACAGATAAAGTATCTAACTCCAACAGCATTAGCAAAGAAACTAAATTTTATGTGAATTTTATGTTTTGCAAGACATACAGAATCTGGCCTAGACCAGAAAGTTTTCCTGGCATAACTATGGTTGTTAGAAAACACAACAGAGGGGCATCATAAATACCAGTAAGAAGTCTTGAGAACATGTCTTCAAACAGGGAAAGAATCATGTTGTTGCTGTAAGGCTTTCTCTGCTCCACTAACAGCCAGGATGACAGCCTAACCATGCTAATTTCTGCCACCAAGCCTTTACGTAACAGTTGAATTGGAGTTGTGATCATAATTACAATAAACATGTATTTATTGGACCTGCAGCCTGTTCCTAAACAAGTCACTATGTTTTGAAATATTATTTTAAGATTGTTTAAGGTCCAATTTAAAAATCAACATGCTAAAAGTAAAAAATAAATTTCTAAGAAGAGACATTAGCCACAATACTTTTTCTTTCCATGTCTATTTGCTGTACAGCAAACATGATTCAATACTACGATGGGTATCACACAGTCCCATTTATTTCAATTACTATTTACTAAAACCGGGAACACAGTCAGATGCTCATTAGCACATCAGAATGTACACAGATGCTCATTAAACATAAGGATCTTCCTCAGCAAATCTGAGTATATGTATGTGGTAATAACCTGCAGTGTTACCATGCAGACCTCCAGCAAAAGAGTAATTTCTTTATCAAATCCCCACTATCCTTGCTACCACTGCAGTAGAAAGGTTTCTTCCTCAAACACACTTGTAAAACATTTGACACAGAAGTGGGAGAAAAACATCCTTAACGCAAGAAATCTACAGTTAATGCTGCCACAACAAAGATTTGGGATTTGCATCCAGCCACAAACATAGATGGGGAAAAGGATGGGTGCATTACGTCTTAAAAAAGAAAAAAACAAACACCTCTCCAAGGCAGACCTAGGTTTTTTGACAGATTTCTGAAACTCAAGAGGGATGGTTTCACAGAAATAGGGTTAACTTCTGCACCTTCTGAGGAAACGAAAGGGAGAGGTGCAATAACAAACATAAATAGTGACTCAGTAAATCACTTCTCTCATTTCAGAAGGCAGGCTGCACTTTTTAGCTCGTATAAATATATTGCTGATGAAAGGAGCCAAGATTCATAGCTCTTGATAATTAAGTTTCCTCATTATCAAAGATGTGAGCAGACAGCATCAGCAAGCACTGTTTTTTTACGACTTCTCTTCAAGAAATTTTAGCTGGGGGATCTAGAGAGGGTTCTCTCTTCTCTGGCAAGACTAGCAACGAATTTTTACATTAATTTCTTTGGCCTTCTTAGTATGGGTCTAAGGCCCAACGGTTGTAATAACTACTATATTGGTCATGGCAAACACAGCCCTAATCCACGTCTGTTCAGGAGGATTCTAAAGCTCCCATAGCAATGATGTGCTCTGTGGTAAGCTTTATTTAAGTGTTTTGAATTAAGTTGGATGTTTCTATCAGCACATTGAAGGCTACAGTGACACAGGGCCCCGGTTTCTTTTCCTCCTGCCACAACCTCGTGGCACAGTCGACGTGATATACGGCATGGCCCTGCTGGCCTCGATCTTGGGGAGCGAGAAGAAGGGGCACAAGAGAAGCCAGCCCGGTGGACTCCCGCTCACAACCCTGCACTGACATGTCCACCCGGCTGGCAGTCACCAGCACCTTACACAAAACTGGTGTGTTACCGTGCACAGACAGAGGAAAATGGGGGAGGGGGAACCCTCTTCTTCTCGCCTTGCAGAGGCGGAAAACGGCCCCGGGTGCCTCCGTCCCCAAAAGCCACAGTCCTGCTGGGGGGAAGGCGGCGGGAGGCTCCGGGGGTCCCGCAGGGGCGAGGGGGGCGCTGCCTCCTGCCCTAACCCCGTGTCCCCGCAGCCCGGCCGGGGCACTACCTTCGCTGCCGGGGCGGGGGTAAAAGGGCCGGAGAGGGGCCGGGGCCCGCGGCGGAGGCTGAGGCGAGGCGCGGCCCCCGACGGAGCCACCGCCTCACGGGAGGCGGGCGAGCAACGGCCGGGGAGGCGGAGCGCGGCCGCACGCCCGCCCCCCCCGCGGCGGGCCGGGGCGGTGAATCACGCACCCGTCCGTCTCCTCCTCCCTCCCCCTCCCTCCTCCTCCATCTCAGCAGCGCCCTCAGCCCTCTCTCCTCCATACAAAAGCAAAATGTCCGCCATCTTCACAGGCTGCTGCTGCCGCCGCCGGGCCGGACGGGGGCTGCGCCGCGCCGCCGCCACGCCATGGCGGCCCCACGGCGGGGCCTGGGCGGCGGCGGAGGGTCCGGGGCGGCGGCGGGGGGGCGGTTATTACCTTGATGCAGTAGGGCGGCTCGTCGAAGGTAACCAGCATGTACCTGTCGCCGCGGCTGGCCGGGTCCCGGGCCCGCAGCTGCGGAGAGAGCAGAGAGAAGCGGCGTGAGCGGGCGAAAGGGGCGACCGGCTCGGCGGCGGCGGCCCTCTCGGCCCCGCACTCACCTTCATGAAGATCTCCACGGCGCCCTTGGCGATGTCCAGGTAGCTGGTGCCCAGATACGCCCGCTGGTTCATGGAGGCGGACGTGTCTATGAGGAAGAGGAGGATCGGCATGGTCCAGGCAGAGCCCCGGCCCGCCGGGCACCCTGCGGGGAGGAGGGGGAGCGGCTGGCTGGCTCGCTCACTCGCTCGCTCCCCCGGCCGCCCGTCCGCCCGCCCCGGCTGGGCTCGGCTCCGCCTGCGGCCGCTGCGGCTCGTTACTGAGCTGCTGTGTGCGCCGAGACTCAACTTCTCTCCCCTCAGCTTCCACCAGCACCATGTGACCAGCGTGCACGCCATTGGCTGCCAATTATACCCTCATTTGCATATTCATGAAGGCGAACAGGGATGACGGGGGGGGAAGAGCAGGGAGGAGGAGGAGGAGCCGCGGCCGCCCCCCCGGCACCTGTCACCTCGCCCCGCCCCGTCGCGGGGCTCCCCGCCCCTCCCCACAGGGGCCGCCCCGTCCCCTCCCCCCCCACGGCCGGGGCTCCCCGGGGAGGGCGCCTGGTGGCGACCCCGCGTCACCGTCTGTTCAACCCCGCACGGTCCTTCCCCTAGCATCCGCCCTCTCCCCGGTACCCATCCGTCCCTTTCCTGCGGCTGAGTCACCGCACACCGCTGCCTCACACCTGCCCGTCGCGGCCTACTCGGCCCGGCCCGGCCTCGGCCCTCGACGACCCCCGCTGGCGCTGAGGAGTGGGCAGGAGGTGTAGGCTGGCCCCGGGGAACATCGGCTAATCCCCCGGCGGTATAATCGCTCCCTTTCTGGTCTTCAGAGGTGTCGCTTAAGCACTCAATCTTTAGGCCTCCACGGGCAGTTGTTTTCCAGTCGGGTAACGGCCATCTTCCAAAGGCAGATGCGGGTGTCCTGCACCGTCTTCAGGGCATCTCACAGGACCTGGATGGAGGCAGGATGAAAACAAATTAACAAAACACATAAAACACTGCGTTATTTCCTTCTCAGGTAACAAAAAAAAGAAAAAGCCGATCTGAAAGAGGTGTCCTGCTCTGAGGAATAAAATGGAGGCCTGGGCCCTGGAGCAGGCCGGGCCAGGCCCCCGCCCGCACGGGCCCAGCGACTGCAGCCGATGGGAACGGGGTGAGTGGAAGGAGGGCCAGGAGAGGTTCAGCAGCACCAGGGCTGCGCCTGCAGCCTGCCAGCTTCCAGGACCCAGTCCAAGAAACACAACAGCAGCACTGTCAACATGAATCCTGGCTTAAAATAATAATTAAGTAACTGGATAACAGTTTCCAACGTTTTTACATTCAAAGACTTTTTCCGCAGGTTTGGTTTTTTTTCTGTTCAGGCAAAGAGTAGGTTTCAGTTTTCACTCCCTTTTTGTGAAGCCTTTGGACAATACTGTTGTTTCACACCACCACAGGTGAATTCTAAAATCCCCATTACAAAGCATTATGAGAGATGAATGCTTGCAAAGATATCGTTACCCACCTTGATCAAAATAATCAGAGATGTATTCCCTTTAATTCAGGGATGTACTTGTCCCTTTTTGTCACCAGAAAAAAAGCCAGCATCTAAATACAGGTCAGTGGCAAACCTGTGGTTTGGTTTTAGAAAGAGGTTTGCTTTTACAGAAATCTTAGCTTCTGCAAATACTTTTCATATAACATCATTAAATTATTTGATTTTAGTGAACCATACGTTGCTAAATTAATAGTTGAAAAGCAGCTCATTTTGAAAACAAATACTGTCAAACTTGGACACTTTCCATCCCGTTATCCAGGTCCTCTTCATAAGTTGCGTATGTGTGAGGGGAACTGCGATCAAGGTTTCTGAATTCTAGCAATCATAGCAGAAATGCCAGGAGGTATAAACAGATAAATATTTTTACGCAAGTCATTAGTGCACATGAATGGAGCCAGACTGAAGGAAATGGGATTTGAATCTCTATAGATAAGACAAAAATGCAGATACCATATTTTTGTAGCACTGCACATTAGTCTGGCAAGACAGCTCCTGGATAGGAACAGATTTGCGACGGGCTGAATGGAAACTAAACTATTGGTAGAAGATGCCAGCTAAAACCGCTAGGTCCCAGCGCCAAGAACTTGATGAGGCCACCTATGCATTTCTCTCGCATCAGCCAGATGAGATCAGAGACTAACTTTTGACTCCAGCTGACTTCAGCCAATTCGAACTGGCAACCTACAGGCCCCACGCCCTGCAGCGTCCTCAAGTCAGATGATACAAAATGCTAAACAATTCCAGGTTCATACTCTCAACATTATTTTTTTTTTTCACTCCAGACTGCCAGATACCTAAAAGGCACTTCTCTTACATCCAAGCATAGTATTTAAAGGTCAAGACGAAACAATCTTGTTTCCCATTTCAGAGGTTGACCTTTCCAAGGGTGGCAGCAGGCAAGGTTCGCATACTCTCCCTCTCTCTCTGTTGAGGATTTTGGCTTTTGGAGTCTGCTCCTGCTAAACACAAGAGCTGAAGTCTAGCAATTTTCTGGGCACAATGCAAGATATTTATTTAGTTCAATGAGACTTTTTTATTCCTGAAAAGAACATACACCACGGTTGCTAATGTGCATGAACACAGCTTGAGTGAGTGGTTCTGTACTGCTCCTCCATACAATTTGTGCTTGCAGCGCTGATCACCTGGAAGTTATGGCAGCAGACATTTGCTACACCTATAAAGTTCAAACTTTTCTTGTTTTTTTAATTGAAATTATACTCGTCTACATTTCTTCAACTGCAATAGTTAAAGAAATTGTCTCTATGGGGAAATTAATCGGAACAGCTACTGCAGATTAAGCTTGCCTATAATTAAATAGTTTGAAATAGCTCCTGTGTAAATATTCTACCCCATAGTAAAAAGGAACATAATTCTGGAAGAATCATTTCAGTCAATTTCTGACCAAACAGATCAGTGGTATTTCTCCCTGTTGCGCTGATAACTTCTTATTTTTCTGTTCTGTCCTAACACAGGTTAACATCTAAGCTGTTGCCTCTAATGGGATTTTAGCACTAACAATCTTCCTTTCTTCTTAACACTTTTGTATTGGTTTATCTGTTACTTTTTTCTCACCTAGCTGCTGTCTGACCTGAACAAGTAATATACCTGGGAGACACTAGCCATGCTGAAGGAGGTCAGCTTTGGCACTGATTAGCCATCTGAATTTGGGGCACACTCGATACCTTAGTCGGAAATTATCTACTTAAAATCTGGATCAACAGCTAAACCTTCAAACCTCCCTCTGCTTCCGTCGTTCCCTATCTTGGTCTTGTAATACAGCTGCCCTGATGACTTTCCTGCTTGATTTCAAAGGCTTCAAACCAGAGCAGAAATGGTCACTGCTATATGAAAATACCAATTAATCCATCCCGTGAGTTGGGAAGCATTATCCCTATCATACAGAAAAGGGGCTGCCACCAGAGCCAAGGGACTCTCTTGGCACCACACAAGATGCAATGTTCAGTACCACAGTGAGAATTCAGAAGTGTAAATCTTAGCCAGCCACAGTTCTGTTCTGGCCCTTTCAGAAAGATTAAATCCCCTGTTTGCATAAAAAAAAAAAATTGTGTACAGCTGAACTCCAGTATGAAAGGTAAGAAACTGTCCTAAATAATAACTTCTCCTTCCCAGCTCCAGTAACTACATGGCAGAGTGAGAGTACAGAGAATTATATCCAAGATGGCAGAAGCTGGGCAAGTTCAAGTCCTTTGATATTGTCTGCTGTATCGGGGCTAAATATTCCCACCCATCAGCAGTTACCTGCTCTTAAGAGGCCTAGAAAAGGCCAGGCTGCTTCTGCCAGGGTGCCACACAGACCCTTCTGAAAAAAGAACAAACTAGTATTTTCTAGGATATCGCTCAACTGCACCTTTTCTTTTTTCCCCCTTTATTTTGTAACTACACTACAAACTTCCACAAAACTGTAACTCACCCCTTAAAGATTTCTGCCCCTTTCACCCGCTCCATCTCCATTCTGCATTCATTCCACTAAAGACAAGCAAGAGTTTGGGAGTCTCATCCAAAACCTGCCTTTCAGGAGTCTGGGTTTGCAGATTGGAGGGCAGTAACAGACATTACTATGGGCCACCAGACTTTGTGTAGGTCTCCCATAGAGATGTGCACCTGAATTTCTTTTCACAGGCTTCAGCGAATTCAAGAATTCCATTTTCAGCTAAAGTATAAGGAACAGACCTCAGATACATGCCCTGAGTGCAGCACGTTTTCTGTTGATTTATTGACTGTGCATAAATACTGCACTATAACTGTCATATTTAACCACAAAAAAGAGAAAGCTGGATGCTTGGGAAAATAATTCAGGGCAACTCTGAGATTTTCATCTGTCTTCCATGCACTTCAGAAAAAGAGGCCTATTAGCAAAGGGGCAGAGTCCAGCCAGCGTGATTTCTGCCCCCCCTCTCCCCAACACGAGTTAACCCTTTGCTGTGCAGGGTACGGAGCACCTTTCTGCTTTCTGCAAGGTTTTTATGCAAGCACAGCTAAAACTGCCCTTGGTCCAAAGGTGAAAGCCCAATCACCAGAGCCTGCATAACAGCAGACGCGGTTTAATTTCCATTTTGCTTTAAAGACTGATGAAAAGGGGATGAGGAAGTGATTGGTTGCCTAAGATGGTGGATCGTTTTGCAATAATGGTAGATAAGCAAAATTCTGACAAAATGTCTCCGAGGAGACGTAAAAATGAATACATGAAAACAAACCAAGCTGGAACAAGCTTCCAGGCAGGCAAGGCTTTCCATAGGAGAGCTGGTTTCAAAGTCCAAGACTCTCCAAAGAAGAAAGAACATTCAGAATAAAAGTTTCAAAAACATTCTGGCTACCGAAAGAGAAACTGAAACCCTCTTGGGAAATTTAGCACACCGCGAAATGAGTTACTCTAAACGTGAAGATGAGAAAAAGAAATTAAAATCATGCACATACCCATGCATGTAAAGGGAGATACAAAACCAAAAGTGTGTGCTTCAGCTTAGTGCATCGTTGCGATCAAACAGCAAATAACATCAGATCAATGGGGTGGGTCCCCCAGCTCCAAGACCCTACGTGTCCCACCAAGTTCTCCCCACATAAAGATTCATCATCTCTCTCTTATAAATGCTGAGAGACAGCAGAGCTTGTTCTGGGGGCGAGGGGGAGAAAAAAGGGAAGGGAGAGGGATTCCTGAGAGAGGAGAGATTTGCACCAGCCACGGGAAGCAGGGGCTCGTGGGCCGGGGATGCTCTGACCTGTCAGTGCGTTTGGGTTGACAGCCAGCCAAGAACCGCGTGAAATTCCCCGTTACTTCCTTTTACTGGTCTTATGCTAAGTGTTGCTAAGCTGTACCTGGGAACCGGGCCAAATCAGCTTAGGATCTTTGGATGAAAGGAATTATTAAAAAAAAAAATAAAAATATCCAGAGTATTACCCATGTGGAAAGCAACAACATGAATTAAATGAATGTGCAAAATAGCAGGATTTGGATTTTATTACATTCTACAAGGTAAAATATAAAGACAGACTAAAATAAATTGCCTCTTCTGATGAAAACTACATCCTTTTGCCTGGGTTTCTGAGAGGAAGAGTCATAAATGCAGTGTATCATTACCAGAACTAACACCTGAAAACACATATTTTTAAATAGACCAGAGCCAACAGGGACTGGTTAGGAAAGCCATTTTCCTAGGCTAAGGTATGCGGGTTTGTGCCACCAAGTGAACATGGCTTCAGCTGTTACCTATCAGCATTTATCTTATGACAAAGAATATTCTCATAGACTGGGGACCTGCTCTGAACCGACAGGATTCATCATAAAGGCAACGCCACGCTTGGCTGTTTAATTTCTGGCCACAGTTACGATTTTTTTACTATATCCAGGGCTTGCCTGCAACAGCAGTTTTCTCTTACAGAGTCCAAAGTATCTCCCCCAGAGAAGGTTTACCCAACCCGACAGTGCTCTCCACGTCCTGCTTGTGCCTCATCCAGAGCAGACCAGACCCCACTGTGAGTCTTGGGGAGCCTCAGCCCTCGTACAGGGTCTCCAGTTTTGGCTGTACAAGTCACTTTTCAGCCCACAGTATCATTTCACTCCACCAGGAACACCCACTGTCCTCCGCTGGCATAGCACTTCGGGGGTCAAAACCCAAAAAGTTAGGGACAGTCTGCAAAATCTGGAGAGATGTAGCTCCATGAGATGTTAACTCTGTGCTGAGAGCACCTAAAATGGAGTTACTGGTCCCAAACTGGAAATCTGATGTATTATTTAGGGATTAATGTTAACATTTCCATTATCACCTTAAGAGATCATCATCACCTTACTGAAACTGAACTCTTTCATGGCATCAGTATATTTATTTTATCATCATTTCATTGCCAAAAAAACCCCAAAACCCCACCACCCTAAAGCTACTACAGGAAACACTGTGCAATAAAAGCGTTACATTTTACCGTAAGTCACAAAGTATTTTTTTTTCCCCCCAAAGGAATCCAATATTTCACCCCAATGAGTATTCGTCACTGAAGGCAGTTACAGAACTGGACAGAATTACCTACTTGGAGCACAAGCTTTGGTGCAACACGAGCTCCTGGTGGCTCTGCTACAGGCCATCACCAGCATCTTCCACAGGTATCTGGCCTCCCTGCCTCGGTTTCCCCAGCTGCACGAGGATTTATTTTGTTGATCTTACTGTTGTTGTGTTTTTTTTTTTTTTTCAAAACTGTGCCAAGCCCTCACTAAAGAGGTGAGAGAAATCAACCCTGCCCTGTAGTTCTCACAAGCTAATTTGAGACATGATCTAATGAGTGGGTGGTAACAAGACAGCAAGGCGGGACAGGAGAGAGAGGCCCAAGCAGCTCTGCTGAGCTTAGAAGGAAACTCAGCAAAAAGCAAGTGCACAGGAAAACAAGACAGAGATCCTTTTCTTCTTCAATATTTATTTTTTATAGATAAGTAACGCGGAAGAGGAAGCAAAGGCTCATCTCCTGAGGTATCTGGTAGGTGTTTGGAAGAAACAAGTTTCCAGGAGGAGCTTAGGCAGAGACACAACCTCATCTTGCGAGAGCAGCGCTCTGCATAGTGGGATGAAAAAGAGGAGAAGGCAGGAGCAGAGAGCGCAGTGCAGCAGCGTTCCCAGCAGCACACACCAGATAGGAAATTCAAAGAGCTGAGACGCAGCAGCAGCAGCAAGAAATAGGTGCACAGAGTCTTGAAGAGTCAGCTCGAATGTGACGGGGTTGGAAAAAAGGGCACGAGGCGGAAGAGCTGGGCGACTGTGCCAGGCTGAAAGGGCAGCAAGGTCTTCCCTGCAGACGCTGGCGCCTGAATCTGAAGACATTTGCCTCCTTCAAATGGGGTATTTATGCCAGATATAAACATAGAAATTTAGAATAAAAATGTGCTATGTCTTTTACTCCCCTGTCTCTTTAAATTTACACACAATAGAAGATATTGTGCTTATTCTGGACTAAGCAGGAAAAAAAACCCCTCTGCTCTCTCTGGAGTTGCTATCTTTGTTCCTGTTTAGTGCTGCCAACCTTGCTCAGAACAGGCTGAATTACTGAACTTCCTGATCTCTCAGGTCCTGATTTTGTCACTTCCTTGCACTCACTCGGGTTTTGTGCATTCAGTTTGAAGGTTTGTTGGCAGCAAAGGAGAATTTTGAATGCAGACACTTCTCCTGTTTACTTGCTGCATGCTCTTACCTCTTTTTGGATAGGAAAGGAACCTCAAATGGAGAGGGTTAGAAGCATAAAGTTTTCACATCCTTTCAAAAGCTTTTGGCAATTTCTAAGAGCTGAAAACTAATTATTTTGGCACAAAGAGACACCAAAGAATCTTTTAACTATGGCATTCCTGTATAAGTTTTCCTTGACACTTTTGTCTGAGAGATAAAAGAAGGAGAGTAACAAAAAGCCCACATTTATCTTTTTCTGAGATACAGAACAGCTTCGCTACAAGAAAAAATTAAATACACAAGAGCTCTTCAGGTTGGGGAAAAAGAAAAGATGACTGCAGAGGGAAATGATAGCAGTCTATAACATGCTGAATGGAGAAGGTAAATACAGAATAATTGTTCACTTTCTCTTACAGCACAAAAGCTGAAGGGGCATCCAACAAAGTCATTAAGCAGCAGGTTTCAAACAAACACACCCAAAAGGAAGTACTCTTTCTTACCATCCCTAATTGCATTGTGGCAGTCAGAGCCTCGGGAGGTTGTGAAGCCTGAAAATGGATTTTAAAAGGCATTAAAGAAATTCATAGGGGACAGTGTGATCAACAGCAAATAAACACAGCAGCTTAGGTGAAACTTTTGGGTTTCCAAACCCTCACTCAGCTGATTTCCCCAAGCTGGGAGGAGACAAGTGAAGATGATTTGGTACGTGGCCTTTTTCTTCATCGCTGAGCATCTGTTCCTGGAACCAGCGTGGCAGTTCCTGTGGTTCAGCACCGAGCTACGAGGCTGAGTGTTGCACATCAGTAACGAGCAGCCAACGGTTCTCTGCCCTTCTGCTCGGCTCTTCTCCTTCTTCTAGCAGGCGGAATTCCTCTCAGGACAGGAGATGCTGCTGGCAGAGCTTCACAACCCAGCCCTCCCCGCCATTATCCCTGCAGCAACCACACTTAGAATGTGCAGGGAGAGAATACTGCATTAGCTCTTTCCAGTGAAGTGCAGATCTCAGGTTAAAACCAGGAAAATTTTAATCCTGTGCTTTTGTATTTAATTGTAGCCTCTGTGTCTCATACTCAAAGGGTAGAAAATGCAGCACCATTCTTGGTCAAAAAGCTCCCCAGTCCCCAATGATAATTTGGTACTATCTACAAAAAAAAAAAAAGAAAAAAGACTAGGAGGCAACCCAACAAGTGCTCTCCATAACCAAGTGAAACAATTCACCTCAGACAGCAAGGAAAAACAAACAAATAAAATGAAAAACCCAGAGCTCCACCCTGAAGTCACTCAGTTTCATTTTAAAAAAGAGCAACTACAATAAAAGATTTTATATGCAACATTTATAAGAGACAAGAATTTCCAATTATGATTATGCCCAGCCTTTTTTAAAAACAAGCTATAATAATGCTAATTCTTTTCCAAACAATTTCAGAACAGAGTCAGAAACATTTTCTAACTTCAATTATTCCCTAGTCAGCTCAACCCATTGTGTTCGCAAGGAAAATCCAACTGAACTGGGAGTTTGTGCCAGCGATTTCCCGTGTCACAACACGCTCATTCGTCACCCCAACACTTCTTCAGCCTTGCACAACGCACACCCTACAGCATCACCGAGCCAAGGCAGGGCAGCTTGGCCCTTACTCCCCCAGCAGCAATACCCTCTCCTGCTATCCCTTCCAGTTCCCACCTGCCATCTCCCAGTTCCTCCCAGCACACACGTCCGGATCGCTACTTTTACCACCCAGCAACAAGACAGGAAAGAGAGGAGGGAGCAGGACATAGTGGGTGAGCAGCACTGGGCACAGACTTCTCACACGGATGAGAAAGGAAACAGGATTGAAAATCCAAGGGGAGAGACCACAAAAGCCTCGTGATGCGCAAGGGCAAGTGCAGGGTGCTGCACCTGGGGAGGAATAACCCCATGGACCAGTACAGGTTGGGGCTGACCTGCTGGAGAGCAGCTCTAAGGAAAAAGACCTGGGAGTCCTGGTGGACTACAGGATGACCATGAGCCAGCAATGTGCCCTTGTGGCCAAGAAGGCCAATGGCATCCTGGGGGGCATCAGGAAGAGTGTGGCCAGCAGGTGAAGGGAGGTCATCCTGTCCCTCTGCTCTGCCCTGGGGAGGCCCCATCTGGAGCACTGGGTCCAGTTCTGGGCTCCCCAGTTCCAGAAGGACAGGGAACTGCTGGAGAGGGTACAGCAGAGGGCTACAAAGATGATGAGGAGCCTGGAGCATCTCTCTTGCGAGGAAAGGCCGAGGGACTTGGGTCTGTTTAGTGTGGAGAAGAGAAGGCTGAGGGGGGATCTGATCAATGCCTATAAATACTTAAAGGGTGGGTGTCAGAAGGATGGGGCCAGTCTTTTTTCAGTGGTGCCCAGTGACAGGACAAGAGGAAATGGGCACAAACTTGAATGTTAGAAGTTCCCTCTAAACACAAGGAAGAACTTCTTCCCTTTGAGGGTGGCAGAGCCCTGGAAGAGGCTGCCCAGGGAGGTGGTGGAGTCTCCTTCTCTGGAGACATTCAAAGCCCACCTGGACACGTTCCTGTGCAACCTGCTCTGGGGGGACCTGCTCTGGCAGGGGGTTGGACTAGGTGATCTCCAGAGGTCCCTTCCAACCCCATAGCATTCTGTGATTCTGTGGTCCAGCATGGTGGAAATCTGCAATGAGCCACCCATGACTCAAGGTTTCCACAGCACTTGTATTCCCAGCTTTGGAGCACATTAAATCAAAAATATAAGGCATGTGTCACACCTGCACCAAGGCAGAGGCATCCTAAGCTGTTTGGCACCCCTGCCAACATGGTTCTCCCAGGGAGAGGGTCACCGGCACTGGACTGGGCCCATCGAGGGTTGGTATCTCAGAGCTAACGCTCTGGGGTTTCCTCCCGAGCGCTCACAGCCCCTTTGCTCCTCCCTAGATGCTCATCTCTCCTTGGTGAGGAACACAGGCAGGAGAGAAGTGAAAACTGCAGGAGAACAGAAACAAAATAGGGAAAAAAACACTTTGAAAAGTAGTCTGGGAAAAAAAAAAAAAAAGGTGTAGATCAGAAGGAAAACAAGCACAGAGAAAAGCACAGGTCTAACAAGGTTGTTCTTTAGGAAGAGCCACAATTACACAAAATACATAAATTAATAAACTGAAACCATAAATTACCCTTTGGTAGAAATAACAGGAGCTTACCTGAATCACACCCCAGGCAACCACAGTCACCTGATAAAACTAAAATGACCACAAAATTAACTTTTTCTGATTTAGAAAATAGTACCAGAGACATTCTTTCGCCATCAGACTACTTAAAAAAAATAATTCATAACATTACATTACATCTCAGTGCATCCAGGCACAACACGTGGCAACAAAGGAAAAATCAGCCTCAGCCTTCTCAAGAGAATTTGGGTGAAATACAGACATTTCGGTTAAGGGGCTCTGTCTGTGGGTATTTCAGCTCTAGACAGCTCAGCCTGGTGCACTTTGGGGTATCAATCACTTGAAACTGGTGATTCCCAGGGGTATCAATCACCTGAAACTACAGCTGAAGTCGGTAAGATCAGCAGCTGATGCCAGTCCAGTGTCCTGAAACAGTTAATCCAACAGAGGCATAAAAAAACCATGAATCCACCAAGGTTTTGACAAGCAGGGATTTATCTGTAACGGGACTAAGAGGGCAGCAGGGTCCTGAATCTAAGGATCCTCCCTGCATCACCAGCAGAGCAACAAACAAAATAGGAAGACTTCTGTTGTAACAACGATATCCAAACCACAATATTCCACATGCAGCACAAGCTGCGGCCACAGCTCCCCTGCGTGAAGGGCAGTCCCTGGGCCTGCAGAGAGCAGGAGGCACCTGTGGCTACCTGGGCTGCGGCTCCTACAGGGAATGCAGTCACCGCTGGTGCATTCCTGGCTAATTAAATAGAGGCTGCCAGCCAATTACCCCTGCAACCCTCCCATGGCCACATTTGCAAGCCTCTGGTCAAATATGGGCTATGTGGAGAGCTCATAAGGCAAGGAAACTCAAATGTAAAGCCTTGCTGCATACCAGATACAACCATAATATTTTTCTTGCTGTCCCGTGGACCTTTTTCCTCTTGGCTTTTTCCTGCTGTCCTTTTCCAGGCCCAGCACATCCACAGCACCCCTGGCTACCCTGACCCGGCCATGTGGGGAACAGGGAGGGCAATGAAAGCACAGGGAAAACTGCTCTACTTGCTGTAAGTATAAGATGGACATTCCTGCCGTCAGTGCAACTCTTTGTCAAAGTACAAAATGAGAATCTTATCTTTTTCAAAGCTTTTCTTGAAATGCTCTACAGAGCTGCCTGTGTGTGAGCATTATACTCAGCTGCTCCTTTTCCCAGCAGATAGGCAAAAGAGCACTATCTAATTTCCTAGGCCAGGTCTACACTATACCTTCTGTCTCACTGTGGAGTTTTTCCCTAATGTCATTAAAATAAAGCAAGCCCGTCTAAGAAATGGGACTCTGCAGACAGCGGACTTTAGGGTTTTGCTAACTGCTCCTTCGTGTTGAGATTCATTTTCTCGTTGTAGCCTAATCATTGGTTTTACAGGGGTACAGAACATACACAACTCAGCAAGGCAGCTGGCACATCCTGCCTCCTGCCAAAATCCACCTGGGAGGATCTAAACAAGCTTGGTAAAAATCCTCACTTTGCCACTGCTCTGCAACCAAGAAAGCAGCCAGGAACGATTCTGTCACTACCAGGTCTTCCCACACACCCTGCCTTCGCCTGAATTTTTATTCATAGGAACATGCAAATTTCCTGCGACATGGGCTGGAAACAGCTTCTGTCGCATTTCCAAAAGACGTCAAAGGCTTTCAGCATCAGTCACTGTGTCACACAGGCCATAAAACAACTTTTAACAGACAATAGTGGAAAAAATCCTGACCCAAGAACCAGCACGACAAACATCCAGAGAAACTCAGTCCTCCCTTTGAAAAGAGTATTGTTTATTGCTGCCAAGGTCAATGAGACTATAAGCAGACTGCTTATAGTTTCGCAAACTGCTTATGGTTTTCACCCCACAAATTTACCAATGCCAATTTACCTGCTGCTTCCCCAACGGATTCCCTTCCCTTTGGAATCTTGGGCGGGAGGGACAAACACGTCAATCTTTAAAGAACTTAGTGAAGAAAGTATGAATTTCTGGCCTCGATGTCTAAGGGCTATTTGCTACTCCCTCAAGGGGATCAGAATTTTATCCAGTGCCTTAAGCCATCCCAGATGGCCACCCCAAAGTCCTTCAGAGCAAGGAAGTCCAGCATCTGTCCTGGGTTTCTCAGGGTCCAGTTAAAACCAAGTATCGCCAGACTGGAAGAATCACAGAATCACAAAATCGTCATGGTTGGAAAGGACCTCTGAGATCACCGAGTCCAGCCATAAGAAGGTCTCTGGAATTGGCTGGATGTGGTTTAGGATCATAACAGATCATAACATAATCCTTCTGCCCAACCATAGTCATGGGCATGCAGCTTTAATGATAATTACACTATTACTTCATGTGAAAGTCAAGGCTTTTGTATCCCAGCAAAAACTAAAGAGGGGAACGTGAACATCCAGGGAAACTGAGAAACGGTGATGCTCCCCTATTACTCGCCTACTTACCAGTATTTTGCCTTAGTGTCAAATACTAATCCCAACTGTTAATAGTCATATAAACTAACTCACAACCAACCCGCTTCACGTGGTGCAAGTGTTTCAGTCACTGAGGGAGAAATCAGAGTCTGATTAGTAGGAGCCAAAGGCATTTTTGTCACTGAAAATCACTGTGGCTGCTGTGTGCCTGCTTTTCTTCACCAATAAGGATATTTTTGACTATTGGTTACAAATTTGATTTTTTTTTTTTTTTAATTTACACTTTCTGCCTTTTTAATTTAAATTAGGTAGCATTTGAAGTCTGGTCTTAAATGACTTACACAAGGCTGTACAGGAAATATAAGGCAGAAATGAGAGCAGAACCTCTATTTCCTTACTTATAGCCATGAGCTCTGACTGCTGCTGCCCACCCTACTGAAACAGTAAAGTATAAACACAGGCAGCTCCAGTCCTCAGATTATATGATCCCAACCTTCCTCTTTTGTTGTTGCTCATTCATCCTTTTTATGTAACTGTTGCCGTAGCCGTGAAAACCCCAAAGGTCAACCTGACACTAAGCTGTATCATTGAGTTATCAAAATTGTGGACCAAGCATAAAAAGTTGCCACCCATTTTCTTGATTTTGGGGAGATGGCCCGTTGGTAATGTTATTCTGGACCCAACCGCTCCAGTGACCTGCACTCATAATACTCCTGCGATCAAACCTACTGCCTAAAATTGGGTGTGCAATAGGGGGAAGCTGTAAATAAATGGCCCGGCCCTGCTAATGACTGTGTATAGAGCAGAAGTAAGGTCAGACAACAGCGCTGTCATTTTCAGTAAATTCACTGGATCCAATTTTTATCCCAAATTGCTATAATTTTGCTGAATAGTACTTTATCAACTTTTATCCTAATATAACCCAAAGCATCCCAATTGCACACTCTTTCTCCTAGTCAAAACTTTCTTGTGAGTGTAATAAGACTTGGGTGAATTTATCAGTATTACTACAAATAGTACAAAGAAACTAAAAAATAAGAATAAATCAAGGGTACTATCTATGTTGTCTATACCAAACCGTGCTGTTAGCATTGTATTGGGGGAAGGAACAACTAGACCAGAAGTTTTATGTGGATCTGTGCTGGAAACACCTTTCCCATCAAAAGCCCACTTTTTCTGTAATTAAATGCTTGGCAAAAACAGTTAATTTTGTGAAAAAATCATTTTAAGGGAAAAGGAAAAATTCTGAGAATGTCTGGTATCTTGTTTCAATATTCTTCCTTCAAAATAAATTCCCAGTACTGTGACGTGGAGCATAGTGCCTATAAATACGGTGTACACCATATCGCAGCGCAATAGAGTCTAAATTAAAGCAGACATTTCAATCTATCCATCATGCCTTTATTTTCTGAACGCTCTCTCTCACCCGATGACCCCTCCCCACCTGGGAAGTGGAATTGGGAAAAAACAAGGAAACCCAAGGGCTGAAGTATAAAAAGATTTAATAGAGTAAGAATAGATAATTTACATTAAATTAAAGAACCAGTATTGATCCCAATACCAATATAAAATATACAAGGATTATACTCGGCCCATTCCATCAGCAGGAAGCTCCCCGTAGGGACAGCCAATGTGGGACTCTGCGAGCGCTGTGGCTTCGGGAGGAAGGGAAGGGCTCAGGGCTCTGGCACCGGGGCAAGGAGTTCTCAGGATCCCAGCCATCAAGGGGGAGAGAGAGAGAACTCCTCAGCAAAGTTTCTAATTTATATTGGATGTAATGTTGAAGGTATGAAATAACCGTGTTGGCAGCTTGGGCCAAGTGCCCGGGTCTCGCTCCTCCTTGTCCCTGCACCTGGGGAGCTCAGAAACACCAAGACCTTGAAACCCACAGCCCACAGCTGGCTGTAAAGTAAATATTGTCACAAATTCAGACACTAAAAGTGCATTTTTCCCAAGCATTAGAAGAGAAATGAGTCCTGTGTCACTCAAACCAGGACAGCACGTCAGAAAATTTTGAAAGAAAGGTTATAAACAAAGACAGAGGTTATGCTCCAACAGGGTAGCAGGTAGGCGTAATTTAGCCAAACTCTGCCTCCCCCCCAAAAAACCCCACCAGAGCTGAGCCCCCGCCCCCTTTCGCTGCACTCAGACTGCTCTCCCTGTCCCCATCGATGCTTTCATGAGTTTCAGAAGGGAGGTTATATCTGAGAGTTGGCCATCACACCAAAAAAAAAAAAAAAAAGGAAATTAACTTTAAATAAATGTTGTTATGTTTGCATTTCAGAATAAATGTAAATTTGCCTCAGAACAACAAGCGACGTGAAATGAGCTTGTGCTGGCACAAGCTTGCACATGAGGCAGTCACAGATGATTGATACCAGGGTTGATACTATAATTCAGCTTTTTTATGCAGTTTAAATGAGCACTCAATTCTGTACCCTTTAATCACAAAGTGGCATTTCATCTCAGGAGCTGTAGCTCAATAAAAGACTGCCCAACAGAAATAGGCAAGGTAGGTAAGGCAAGGCCTCCAAAAAAACCCAGATCAAAAACATTATTTGAAAAATGAAATATTAATATAGGCAAGGCTTCCAACTAAATGTTTCCTTTGGTATTTGCTCAAGTGACTGTTATACCTCTAGTGGCAGCAGAAGTGAATTACTTAGCATGACGACTATGGAAAATTCAGACTACAGTTAAGGAGTCCCTACATCTTGCACATAGGTATGTACATAGAGAAATGTGTGTCATTTTTGAAAAATGAAATCTTAAATTCCCAGTGTTGGTAATTTCCCCTGCTCAGAGCCTGAAAGTCCAGCAAGAGCCGTGAGCCGGCCTTTCCCGGCGGAATACTGTCATTTGGCCAAATAAAATGAGAGCACGCAGGCTCACAGACAGTGTTCGGATGCACCGGGGCTTCTGCTGAAGTGACCAGCCACATCCATGTCCTCATTTCCCCTCAAAGGAAATAAAAATGCTCGTTATAAAAATGCTAACGAATGGTTCACCTGCTGCTCTGGAGAGGGAGGCCCACAGCAAGACGGGTTGAGGCTGTGACACAGCCGCGAGTCTGCCTACTCCCAAACCCAGCCGTGTTGACAGTGGAGCCTTCCCCCGGGGCTGCCCAGAGGCTGGCGAGCATCGCCTCGCAATCGGTTACCACCCCTCTGATCCGGATATACTCGTCTGAACACTCCCTGACCTATTTCAGTGAAAATCAGCTGGGCCAGCAAACTCTTCTTACTTCAAATGTTGGGCCAGGGTTGCGCAGACATTTTTTCCTTCCCTGCAAAGCAAGCTCCAGCTATTTCTGCTCCGCTCACCTTGGGCTATGCTTCGGCTCGGCATCCCCCACCCCACTGGGCCATGCATTATTTTGTCTATTTTTAGACAAAATCTAAGTTGTTGGGGTCTTTTCAGTTAGGTTCCGCCCCACACCTTTTATTCACTCCACTAAGTGCTACGGTCCGTGCCGACACAACAAAAGAGAGGGCATGGGCTTGGAAAAAATGGCCTGGAGGTCCCAAAATTGAATGTGTCTCCAGGAGAAAGATTTTTGAAACCGTGGCCTGATCCTCCCTAACCCCCCTCTGAATTTGGCCTTTGGTAAACTACGTGGCTCGAGTTATTTCACAGTCATCACGTCAACGATCTCAATCTCGTTAGTGTGCCGCTCTCCGGATCCACCAAACTCAGCGGGGTCTCCACAATCCAAGTTTTTTTCTGGCCTGAGCCTGGGTCTAAGTGATTCAGGACGTGGCTGTTGCTGAGTTGCACCCTCCCATTCACAGGTCAGAGTGTGTCCAAGGCAGGTGACTCCTCATGCCTTGAGTCAAAGGGATCACCGTAATTAATACCAGATGGAGAAATGCACTCTCGCCACTGTATGTGCAAATCAAGAACAGGCAGGATCTATGCCGATGGTCTTCAAGCCTGTGCAGGTAGATTACCCTTGCTGTAAACTTCTCAGTCAGTGGTGGCAGCAAAGCCCAAATCTGGAAGGTTTTCACGTTTCCAGCTCAGAGCTGAACTCCTGCTTGCCTCCCAGCTCTCTGTTCTGCAGCACTTGCAAGGAACCAAGGGCTGCACAAACTAAAGACGAGACCATCTGCTTAGCAGCAACAACAGCTTCTTGTTCTCCACTTCCAGCCTGTTTGAAACCCCTTGTCTTTGTCCTGCTGACTGTAGTAAGGAAGGAGTTCAGCAGGCAGGACAGGTGGCTTCCAGAGTGACTCCTGGCAGAGCTCCACGCTCCAGTGCAAGGTGGAGAGCCCTTCAGAGAGGGACTGGGACCAGAGGGAGAAGGACATGCTTCTCTCGTGGCCAGCTTTTGAAGAGAAACCTAAATTTAGGTGCAGGCACTTGCTAACCCGACAGCAAAGCTGCCGGCGAGGCTGCCCTGCCTCTCCTCAGCACAAAGACTTTCTAAGGTGCACATGTAGAACGCTTGAGCCGCAGAGGTGCAAACTGGATTGGAACAAGTGAAGCTTTTAATAAGATTTTGATAACGATGATTTTTATGTTAATCTCTAAAGAGTTTGCTTTTGTAACATTCAACTGATTAGCATGTAATCTAGTTTTAATTTAATCTCTGCAGGTGTTTCCCAATGGTAAATGTTAAATTTTTATTGCTTCCTTAGGCAGTAATAATAGGGGAAATGTCTGTGGGGCTCTGACCGTCCATTTGTATGCAGATAGCATCGCCTTTTATAATAACTGTAAATCTGACAGGATAGCCTCTTACTTTCGTGATGGCATTATAAATATGTGTCAGCGCTGAAGTAAACATCTCTGGAAGGAAAACGAAATAGAGATGTTATTAGAGGTCTAATGAAACAACCATAACTGCTCATTTCTAAGAGATGTATGCGCGCATCCTTGAGAGAAGCAGAGCCCACGCTGGGCTTGCAGCGGGACAATGGAGAGTCTCAGCAGGCTCCTACAGATGCCGCCAAAATAGATCCTACACTTCATAAAGATGATGACTGCCTATAAAACTCTCAACATTTGCTCTCTCTGGTTTCTAAATGATTATAAATACCATGGTGTCTAAGACTCAATTATGGCTTCTCTCATACGGCTTCGTGGAGCAAGGCATATGTCGGGAAGAACCACAAGACACCCGAGTATAGGGAAACGAACCCCGATGCCCATCTGAAGCGTCATGAAAGCACAGTTTGGGCAAAATTCACTCCGTACAGGGCCCGAGAGGGACCTGACTCATTGCTCAGATCTGCCCTTGTTCTCAAAAAAAGAACACATACAAAACCTGCCTCTGTTTACATTCAGTATTTTAAAGACCGCTACGCTTCAGGCTATATTTCCCCCAAATCATTTTATCTTTTTATGTTTATGGAGCACATATGTCTCTCTGCCATGCTGCGCACCCCGTGACCACAGGCACCTCTCAGGGACCCGTTAGCATGGGCAGAGTGGAGCTAAAGGACTTGTAAGGTGGAACTGGCTTGTCTCCAGCCAGCGTGGAGCACAGGCAGAGCGTGCTCCAAGTCGCCTTCACTCATCTGTATAGGCATGTCCCGAAAGGGATTACACTTTAACAGAGGTCTAGATATTTCCTCAATGGTGCTTAGATATGTGGCTCCCAAGGTCCACATTATTAGCCATAAAAACAAACAGTCTAACCTCTGGCACACAAAAATACTCCTGAGTGCGTTGGAGACGCTGGTGACACGGAACAGAGATACAGCCTGCTGCCTCTGGGGGGTGTCAATCTGAAAGGCTGCCACATAAGCAAGTTAAAAAACCCAACCTTTTACGGGAGAATTAAAGTTACAAGAAGAGCCTAGACAGTTCAGGTTGAGCAATTCCTGCTTCTGTTGTAAGTCGGAACATGTACACTGCATAAAGGTGGTAGTTGGAAAGCAAGATTTTGTTTCTTTTGATAGCCTTTTAAAATGAAAAAAAAAAAGAGATCTTTTATGAAGACTTATTAAATTAGTATTAATTAGAAAGAAAACTCAAATCATTTTCTGCAGAAAGACAAGATGAAAACAACACGACATGGACGTGAATGGAAACGCAGATTCGTCACTCCACTTCCTGAGTTACTTCAAAGTCAGAGGATCTGCCATGTTGTGCCATGTGTCAAGAAGAACAAAATACCCCCTGAAGAACAGTCACTATCACCAATCACAGGCATGAACAGCTACAGGCAAGGCTCAGATACACAAAATGTTTAGCTCTCTCCTCTCTGCACACTAGTTCTTTTCCATCAGACTTTGTAAAAAAAGTGATTTATTTAGAGTAACTGCTTCAGACTGAAAATTCCTTAGAGGCGACCCCCCTCATGGAGTGTCTGAGCCAGCCTCTCCAGCTGCGCCACCGTCCCACGTGTGTCACACGGCAAGCACAGAACCCCACCGCTGTGCCCTGTGTCTCCAAATACTACCCACTGTCCTTACGCCATGCCAGATAAAGTGGAATTTTTTTGCTAATCAAGTGTGAAAATTACAGGAGTGGGGCATAATGCTGCGTTTCCCGCAACTTAAGAAAATCTTCTACATGTTAAAGGAGTTGAGAATCTCCCACAGAAAGTATTTAAGCAGAGGGATAATCACCACAGCAACCAAACCCAGGACAGAGTCCTTCAGGAGCATTCCCTATCTGCAGGCTCGGCTCAGGTTTCCTGCTGCAAGGAGGCAATCTTTTATGTAACACAAGAGCAGCCAACACTTTTAGGTAACTCGCAGTGGTTTCCAAGGTAGGTAAAAAACCAGAGGACCAAACATTAGCTCCAGGAACAGAATTTTTTTTTACACCTCAGATGGCACTTAAAGCAACCTGACAAACTTGTTGCAGATTCTCTACTGCATGTCATGTCTCTGCTCCTCTGCATCTATTCTGACTACTTCTTCATCCACATTTTTTCCTCTCGCCATTTCCCCACTCTACCAGCATCATAACAAGGGCTGCAACCTCAACCTGCCTGCGATCCTAAAAGTAATTAATTATTTGGGCAAAATAAAGTAGCCAGAGAAGGAGAAAGCAAAAGAAACCATAAGCTAATGATGAAGGAGCTAACTTCCCACAGATCTGAGATAATTCAAGTTACGGCCACACATGGCAGAGTCAAGCAGCTCTGTGATATTTGTGCTGGTTCCGTAGCGATGGGACCTTTATTAACGGCCGGGATGGGGCAGAATCTCCCTCAAAAGCACATTATTGCACAGTTGTCGGGCATGTAGGGTATGCACCAACTCCTACTCGGATGCAGACAATAGTTTGGAGTGAGCACAGGGCTTTTAAATTAACAAAATAATCCCAAAACAAGCTGCAGCAATAGAGGGGTGGAAGACAAAGGAGACCAGCACGATTCCCCATTTTCAACAGGGGGCCGGGGGATGCGAACGCTATTAAACATGTGATAGAAAAACCAAAGTTGAATCCTGGGGAACTTACAAAGGGAAGCCTAACACCTGCTTTTAGAGATTCTGAACTTTCTTTGTAAATGAACTGGAAAATATCAACTCGGCTAATTAATGTGCTTCTAAGTCTAGCCATTTTAAATTATGGGGTTTTTTTCTAATTTGATCATTCTGTTTATCATTAATTTGAATCTCTCTGAAGCATGTTTATGTCTGCTGCTTTTCCTGAGACATGTTTCCACAACCAGAAGCACCCTACATTTGATTAATACTCAGTAAAAACATAGTCATTTTCTGAATGTATCCTGAAGGCTGATAATAAGAATTCCGGTTTATTTTTAAACATACATGTTAAATTCAATGAGCTGATTTACACTTGTCAAGAAACAAAACCAGTATTTTACCAGTTTTCACTACATACCTTTTCAGAAATTCTGACAAGGTTATAAGTTCTATATATAATAATTTAACTGTGAAATTATGTAATTTGTGGCTGTAAGACTGAAACTGTTGATAACTACTAGCAACTACAAGATCTGCAGAAGGAAGCATTTGGAAAAAGATGGGTGTTAACACATGCATCTTGGTTAAGTTACAAAAGAAAGGATTTTTTAAAAAAAATTATTTAATGTCTTCTGTGATTTTTAAATAGACAAAATATGTTACTTCCTGCCCTGGATTGTTTCATGACGTTATTGTGAAAGGCTAATGGCTGCTGTGTTTATTTCGCCATAGAAGTGTGTTCATTTCACTGGTGGGTAAGTGTTGCAATCCTGCTGACTGAATGGCTTAATATAAATCTTAATTGTTCACCTGACTTGCAACAAAAATATTTTGCTGCATTAATTATCTTAAAATTGGGAATGATTTTAGTTGATTATGTTGCTGCAGGTTTTTTTTTTTTATTATTATTATACAGGGCTTAAAAGCCCAAGTCAGGTAGAAAAAAAACAAAACAACAAAGAAAGATGATCACAGAATCTTAGAATGCTTCAGGTTGGAAGGGACCTTAAAGATCATGTAGTTCCAACCACCCTATCCTGGGCAGGGACACCTCCCACCAGACTAGGTTGCTCAAAGCCCCCTCCAACCTGGCCTTGAATCCCTCCAGGGATGGGGCAGCCACAGCTTCTCTGGGCAACCTGGGCCAGGCTCTCACCACCCTCACAGCAAAGAATTTCTTCCCCAGATCTCGTCTCAATCTTCCCTCTTTCAGTTTAAAACCTTTCCCCCTCCGTCCTATGGCTCCCCTCCCTGATCAAGAGTCCCTCCCCAGCTTTCCTGGAGCCCCTTTAGGGACTGGAAGGGGCCCTAAGATCTCCACAGAGCCTTCTCTTCTCCAGGCTGAACCCCCCCCAACTCTCTCAGCCTGTCCTCACAGCAGAGGGGCTCCAGCCCTCTGGACAGATAGCGGATACTGCATAAAATCTGGAATTCTGGAGAGACAGCAGATACTGCATGAAATGAGTTGAAGTCCACAAGTAGATTACTTTAATGAAAACACATGAAGTAAATAAGAGGAATATAGAACAAAGGTAAGAGCAAGAGTAACAGTTTACAAGAGACAACATGGGCCATTGAAACTGTGCTATTGAGTGATTAGGTGGTCGTGAGAGTGCGTTGTACCCGTTACCAGCTTCACCCCGCATTCAGACCTGGGGTGACAGGCGTCCCGTGCTGCCGGCGGTCTGTCGGGACCCGGCCCGCCTGCTGCGAGCGGAGCCCCAGAGGAGACAAGGGATCCTGAAGGGAACCCGCGGCCGGGCCTGGGGCCTGCGAGCCAGGACACAGCGGCCCCAAGGTCAACTGCCAACAAGCGGGCCCACCAACCCTTTCGGGAAGGGGTTATGCCTCAGAAACCATTAGATAAGGTAAACTACTCTTAAAAAAACAAATTCCCGTAGGAGCGGAGAGCGGGCCGATCGCAGAATTCCCCGCTCCCCGCCGCTGGGCCTCCCCTCACTTCACCGCCCAGGCCGGCGGCGCTCCTCACCCACTCCCCACGACGCCGGCGGTGCCCCCGGCCCGGCCCCGGAGCTGCCGGCGGCTGAAGGGCCCCGTGCCGCCTCCCCGCGGGGAACAGGGCAGCTGCCGAGGAACGCAGCCCCGATGACAGCAGCATCCCCGGCACCTCACCTCACGACCGGCCCACGGCAACATGGCGGCGCGCTGTGGCGGCGGCGAGGGGCGGGGCCCGGTGACGTCTGGCGATGGCCGCCGGTGGGGGCGGGGAGCAGTCCGCCGCCGTCCCGGCAGCCATAGCGACGACGCTACCTGCGGCGAGGGCGGCCGGCGGGGGGGGCGGACAAAGGCGGCCCCAGAGGGGGTGAGTTCGGGGCGGTGGGGGCTGAGCGACACCCCCGGGATGGGACGGGGCGCGGCGGGCGGAGAGACACCCCCGCCCCGGTTACCGGGCAGCGAGGGGCCTGACAGGCCGGGCCGGGCGGGGAGTGCGGGGCCTTCCCCCGGCGGAGCCCGCCCGCCTGCCTTTCCCTCGGCAGGGCCGAGAGGAGGAGCGGGGCGGTGGCTGCGCTGCCAAGCCCTCGGGGCGGCCAGGCCGTGCCCCGCCGGGGCCCGGGGTGAGTGCGGGGCGGCCGGCGGCGGGGCCGGGACTGGGACCGGGACTGGGACCGGGGCGGGCTGGGTTGACGCCAGGGGCAGGGCTGCGGGGAGAAGCCGTCAGGGCGCAGATGCCTCAGCCTTTATCTCCGTGGCTCCTCGGTCGGAGGAGAACAAAGAGGATCAATTAAGCCTGTGCAGTTATTGCCCCGGCTCTGCCTCCCCGGGGTGCGCTCTGAGCGTCGCACCGGAACGTCTTCCCTCCCACGTTCCTCGAGGAAAGGGTGTTTTCCTCCCTTAATCTGTGGTATTTTGGCGCTTGAGCTGTGTTTGAACGCGGTCGGAGGCAGGGAGAGAGGCCACGTAGCGCTAACGAGCACGGTACGCGCTTAAAAACCAGCCGGTTTAGTGTATTCAACACAACCCGAAAGTGAGAAAATAGAGTCAAAACCAGATATGCCCTTGAAAGCCTTCCATAGGATTCTGCTGAGAATTACTGTAGAATGGATCAAAAACAACACACGGCTGTTATTTCACTTTGCCCTCCTTTTACATGTCTCTTAGTTGTATTTGAATAATGTATTTGAATACTGATTTTTTTTTTTGTGTTACTGTCACCTTTTCAGCATTTGAAAAAAATAAGGGTAAAAAAAAAATGTGGTCCTAATAAATCATGCTGACGCTGACAGCAAAATTTACGCTTGTTGTAGTCATCCGTGCTAATGGGTAACGCTCTGAGACTGTTTCATTTTGCAGCATCCTGGAGACAGTTACTAGTTACATTTCTCATCACCCTATGAAGAGGTAAACAGGAGCGTGTTCCGGCCCAGGCTTTGCAAAGTGTTGGAGTAGTTCTGCTGCTTGAAATGTGACTATCAGCCTACTTGAATACTTGCAGAATGTGTGCCTTCATAGATGAGCAAATTGAGGTGAGGTTAACCAACTTGCTCAAGGTCATGGAGTGTCAGGGACGGAGTTAGCAAGAATGGAATCTGGCCATCCTGGCTGCTGGGGCTGTGCTCTCATGGCTGGGTGACTCTCCCAAATAATTGCAGGTAGTTTAAACATTGCTTTGCGTAAGTCCACGTTGAGGCCTTCAAAAACTTTTTGGAGAAACAAAAATGTTAATAGATCAGCTCGTGCTGGATTTGCATGTAGCTTAAAGTAATGGCACTGCTTGATGTAGGAGGAGGGAATTTTGGAGGATTTGTGGCTTATTTTGTAAATATGCGTTCAAAAGGCATCAATTTTATTGAGTACATAGCATAGAAAGGCTTATTGTGTGGATTTAGAGGGTAGATCATGAGATATAATAAAAAATAGATTACACTGTAATTAAGACTTTTTTTAAAGGAGAATGCTGAGACTATGGCTATAAAGAGGTTATCTTCTGAATATATATAAATAAAGTGTTTACCAGATGACATTCTCTAGAGTTATTTGCAGTTGTTAGGAAAAAAAAAAAACAACCAACACATACATTGGGAAGCTGCGGTGATGAGGCTGTTGGAAGTTGAAATGGGAACAAACAACTTCGTCACTTGATTTATTTTTTTCAGCAGATACATGTTAAGTAAAAACAGCTTGCAATCGGTGTCATTTCTGACCCCAGAGAGAAGTTACGTTTCACAGGGTGTTTTTTCCTCTGTCGAGTTAAATTTACGAAGGAAGGGATTTCAAAGTAAACGCTGGCAGATCTGCGTGTGCTGTTGTGACACCAGCAGTATGTATTTAGTAACTTCGGGGGTGGGGGAAGATCCTGATTGTGCTAAAAAAAAAATAAAATAATAAATAGCAGTGACAATTGTTTGTCTGGACTTCAAAGAGCGCTGGAAAGCAGGCTGGGGTTGTTCAGGTGTTAGGCTCTGGCCTGTGTCCTGCAACGAGCATTACATTTGGCAGATCCCTGCGACCGCGGGGAGTTTTGGTGGTGGTACCAGGAGAAGCCCATCCGCACAGCGCAGGGCACAGACTTGAGAGCACAGATCTCGGGTTTGGACAGGTTTGTTCTCACCTTTGGGTTTTGCGAGTAATCCTGGCCACTGTTGACTGCAACGTTTAATGGTGGTGAGACTGCTGCGGTGCACGGCGGGTAGAAGAGCAGCAGCTGACTGTTTTTAGGTTTTAAATGACCTGGCTGAGGTGCCAAAGGCTGCGTAGCCTTTTTCTGCTGCTTTAGGGGTCAGGGAAGTTCTGGTGATACAGACTTTCTCTGTAAAAGTTTATCCAGTTTCTTGTTGATGAGTGCTGTATGAGAGGTGGGCTGTTATTAATGCTAAGCCATCAAATCTCCCCAGCATATGTATCATTTATAGCGCCGTCTTTGGGAGAAGTACTTCTACTGGTATTACTTGGTGAGATAGCCCAGCAAGGTGACTTTTGAGCCAAAATAATTGTCTCAAAAAGGATGCTGGTTGCTCACTTAGAAATCCAGAAATTCATACCCCCGACTGCCACCGCTGTATCAGCAAACGTGTCTGCTGCAGGCTGGGGTTTGCCAGATTTTACTTCCGCCAGTCTGAGTGGTAACTTCTTACCCGGCCAAGTCAAATAAGAAAAGGAAGCAATAACTGGGTATACCTTTTAAAATCGGTGGCTTTCCACCTGCAAGTTGTGGAGTCTTGGGAGGTTTGCATGCTCTGGTTTTGATGGATGCATAAGGAAACCGAGCCTGTCAATACGTTTAGTGGCCCAAACCTCCACTGGTGCTGTGATCTGTGCCACTGCCTGAGCTGAAGGAACTGGAGTTGTGGTGTGACACCAGGAGTTAGAGTGAAACCTGCAGTGTTTTAAACATAAAATCCAAATAATACGAATTATTATAAATAATATTTTTAATTTTTTATTAAGTAAGGTAACTTAAAGTATCTAGCAGCAGTTAGCTATTGGTATAAAGTTTTGAAACATTTATTAACCCTTATTATTTATTAAAAACCCCCACCCTTTTGTTAATTTCAAAGATTGCCTGTATTTCTGGTACACATAATGCATGTGGGGCAGATACAGACAAGAACCAAAGGTTCTCTTGTATGTTTACTGAATACTGCGTTGAGCTAACTTCTGTTAAAAAAAAAATATATATAATCTTCTGCCTATGAGAAGTTTTGAAAGAAGTTATTTTGTATTCTCATGACCTGGCAGTTTTTCTCTTCATATACTCAATATATTTGAATGGAACAGTGAATCTCACTTTGCCATAGTACATAAAATTGTTGAAGAAATAATGCTCACACTTGCTGCACAAAGTGATTCCAGACTTTGTTAATTCTTACGAAACAAAAGGGATTTACCAAAATTCTAAGAGGCACTTGGAACCCAAATTGTGACTTACAGAGCTATTTCTTTTTCTAGACTCTTCTTAATAAGGTAGCAGAACATCAACTTGGAACACTATCATTGGGGATTTGTTTTCAGAATATTATTAGTAGCATTTCAGTGAATGGAAACAAACCTGTGCTCTGAAAAGAAATTGGATCTTGGGGAAAGACATTCCAGCAGGAGCCATGAATGTAAATTCTACAGGGACGATTTGCTATCTAAAAAAAAATAAATACATTTAAAAGCTTAGTTTGTGAATAAGAATCAGAGCCTGTAAATCTGAAGATACGACAGATACACTCTAGTGTAAACACCTACACTTGTGTCATGTTTCAAGTGTGAAAAACGTATCTGGTGCTGGGCAACATGAACATCGTGGTGTTTAGAGTGCAAAAATAAGCATTTGGGTTTGATTGTTCCCAATGCTGGGGCTGTCCCCTGCCAGAAAGGTCAGAAACTACACTTCTTAAGGTGCAACCCAATCAGTTTATCGGACTGGAGAACAGCTGAAATGGACGTTGTTTTATACAGCTTTGTTGGAAGTGGAAATTACCACTAATGAGTCAGTAGGAACTTTCTTTCATTTACTATTTCATACTATAGAATAAAGTTACACCTCAAAGGAGACACCAAGTTTGATAATTAACCTGTAGGAGCTACAGTAAAATATGACGTTCTTGGAGGGGGAAAAATGTATGTAGCTGTTTTACTTTATTCGGTCTGTGGTGTGTGAGGTCAGTGGTATGTGTGCTGAGGAGTCTGGCCTTAATTTTATTGTAAGAAATGCGTTTGGGATTGTTGCTCGATCGGGTCATGGGTTCTGGTTTTAGTTCTGGAATGTCACTCAAAATAAAACAAAACTATGGGGGTGGCAGGGGGAGAATTATGATGGTTAGAGACAGCAGTGGTAGAAAACCTGTCTTATTTTTGAATCAAGTAGTAAATCCCAAATCTGTTTGCTGTTATTCATCCCAGTTATTTTTCAGTTCGTTGCCTGTAACTACCGTGCAATTGTAATGAGGGTTTAGTTTAAACAAGGCATGAAGCTGTTCCCCATTCTTTTGTTCTGAATCTCTGGGATTGCACATACCTGGCTGCCTGTGTGAGCAGATACCTGAGTTGTTAGACCTCATCCAGGGAGGCCACCACTGCCCAGAGATTCCTGCCTTAACGGTGACTGCGGCTGCCTTTGGCCTTTGTGTTTCCTGAGTTCTGCTCTGCTTTCAGTGTTCCGAGGCAGGGATGGGATATCTCTCTGTTGTTGGTTGGTTTGTGTTGCAAAGAGCCAGCAGAAACAGCGTTTGCTGGGACCCCAAAACGGTGCTGTGACATGGTGAAGAAGTGCTTTTCCAGTTATTTTATAGTACTTTGTTAAATAGATAGAAACCTGATGTGAATATTTTTTCCTATTTCCATATTTTTGAAGGAACTTAAGGTAGATTCATAACCAAGCTTCAAGTTCTATATTTTTACACCTTTGTTGACTGCCTCAGTTTAGTATAGACTTCTGGAAATAATCTTCTTGCCTTTTCTCTTTTTTTTTTTCCCCTTTTTTCCTTTAGAATTGCCAAAATGCTTTGGAATTCTTAAACTATTCACAAACCGAAGTCTCTGAGGATACAAAATCATAAGAACACGAGAAGCAGCAAGGAGGATTCAGTGCCAATGCAGCAACAAAAAAGACAGCCAGAATTAGTGGAAGGAAATCTTCCTGTTTTTGTTTTTCCTACAGAACTTATATTTTATGCAGATGACCAGTCGACACACAAGCAGGTGTTGACTCTATATAACCCCTATGAGTTTGCCTTAAAATTCAAAGGTGAGTTTCTTAGGTTAAGTTCTGTTTAAGGGTCATTTGGTGATCTTGAACAGTTCCAATTATAATTCATGTAACAAATCATATTTGTGACAAAACTGAGCTCCTGTCTTTATGTGCATCTGTTGATGAAGCTGGCGAGGCATTAATTCATGAGTTGTTACCACTACTGTCCTTTTCATTGCAGTTCTTTGTACAACTCCAAATAAATATGCGGTGGTTGATGCTACTGGTGCTGTGAAGCCTCAGTGCTGTGTTGATATGTAAGTAAAAGTTGGTTGTGGTTGGTTTTTTTTCTAATTTCTTGATCACCTTAATTTCTTTTCTTATATAAGATGTAGTAAATGACAGCATGCATAGTATAAACTAAGTTGGATAAAGTTACAATATTTTCCTAATCTCTTACACGCTTGTGGCTGTCTGGTCTGTGCTATTCTTTCACTCTAGGGCAGAGATATCACAATATTGGAGATATTTTCTTCTTTAATTTTGTCTTGAGGCATACATAAAATGGTAGTAACTGGATCCTCTAGTATAGTTTGTAAACCAGCAGGGAGGGTAATATGAGCCTCCTCTGAGTACTTCTTTGTTATTTCTAACAAGAAAAGCAAGACACCCCCCCCCAGGGTTGGGATTTCTTTGTGAGAAATAATTTGTTTGCAGATGGGCAAAATGAAAATGAATGCAGTTCTACTGAGCACACTTTCCTGGGCCGTGGTTAACGAAGGTACTTTTCCTGCCTTTCACCCTGAGCGCCTCCCTCATTCTCAGATCTCTCTGTCTCCCCTTTACATGTTTCTCCTGTCAGGTCCCAACCCAGCAACAGAGAAAAGGCAAAGGCCAGTTACGTGACCACAATAACGCGTAGGGTCTGTAGGCTGCTATAATTCAAAGTGGAGTAGGTCTATAAGCTAAAATAGCCCCATCTTTTTCATCTTCCATTTGCCACATTATTTCTGTGCTGATGTACAGATACAGCTAAAGAAGGTATGAAGTACCAAAAAGAGCAGACTGAACTTTCTCACTAGAAATTTGCAAACTGTAGAACACCTTTGAGAATCTCTGGCTGACAAATGGCCATATACAAAACCCCACTGCTGATCTGTCTTTTGTCAGATAAATAATACTGTGCTCGGGGAATGGCTTTTTCCTGTAGACTCTTTTCCTTAGGTGTAATTTGGAAAATTCCAAGGACTCACCAAATAGAAAGGAAGTTTAAAACATGGAACTAGAATTTTCAGTGCGCAGGGGCAACAATCCTAAAAATGGAACAAACCAGGTGAGGATATACCAGTGTATCAGTGAGCTATTCCCATATTTTGCAGACATTTACACAAGGTTGATTACATTCAGTTCACCTTAAAGAAGTGCCTTTTATTAAATTAAGGAAAATAAGACCTATGTGTTTTTCCAAGGGAATTTTTCGTGCAGCAGAATCCCCATCTCATTCCACTGGTTGCTCTCTAAGGGCAGCGTTTACTGCTGGGATATGAGCGGCACTATGCAAGTAGGGCCGTTTGCCAGATAAACAGATATTCTACAAAGCTTCCAATTATGCAATGGTCTCTAAAAAGAAACAGGAGAATGTATCTGTTTATAAGGGTCTGCAGAAAACATCTCTTTGCTTGGCAGCAGGCGCGTGTTCTCATAGCACGGTGTTATGTCAAGATTCTGTTTAGGTTGGTAGTTAGTACCGAGGTACTGAGAATAGAAACAACAATTTAAAAGGAGGTGTTAAAGGAAGAAATAGGAGTTGAATCTGCTGCTCTGATGTGCTGGGACTTGTATGAATTAGGATTGTCGGGGGGGGGGGGAGGAGAGGGGGGAAGCCTTTTGTTGTAGTGAAGGCAGTTGCCCAGCCAACCCTCGGCTTGCTGAAAGCCTGTCATAAGCACACTCTTTTTGCCTCTGACGTGACGTAAAACAACGTACATTCCTGCAGCCTTCTCGCTTGGGGGTGGCTTGGTCTCTGTTTCCTTGTTGAACAGTCTATTCAAACTAGATACAGGTTCCAGCTATGTGGTAATGACTGTAGATACCTTGATGTGATATACTTCCTAAAGGAAGTATAAAAAAAATGAAGACTGAAACACAAACATCTGTTTATTGCAGCAGTTTAAAGTATGCTTTTTCACAAAGACAGGTTTCTTGAAGCAATTTTAAGGCGGCTATCCTGCCTTACTAAGGGTAGAATGATTTTTTTCCCCTCAGAAGATGGCAACCTTCTTGAAGCCAAATCACTTATATGTAGGTATTTTTTCAGATTAGCTATTGTTATCTTAGAAATTTAGACTAGCCTCCCACAAAAAAAAGGTTTCCACTTTGGAAAAATAATTAAAATCCATGTTATCTCTTAGACCTGATACAACTTCAAAACCTAGAACTTTTTAATGCTAGGTAGGTATTTTCATAGTGGATGATAAATGCAGAGAGGAGGCAGTTGAGCAGAGCACAGCTCAGAAGGTCTGTATTGCCTTCGATCAGTGTCATTTTAAAACTGCCTTTTGTAGGTCCCACATACGCTTTTTTTTCCCATGAAATGCCATAAAAATAGAAGGAATGCAACAACTGTCCCTGTTTTACTGTTGAAGCCATCTTGGGTTTCAGTGTATTCAAACCAGTAGAGCAACAGAGTGGCTGCTGGACAGTGAGAAGTTTTACCAAGAAAATAACTGGAGTCTTTAGCTCTAATTCAGAGAACACGGTTATGCTCACACAGCAAGAGTCGTGGCTGCAGCTTGTGTAGCTGCTCTTGGTAGTCAGTGAAGTCTCTGCAGCATGGTGCGTTTCAGTGCAGGCTACGATGCGGGCTTGAGGGAGCTAGATTGATGAGCAGAGCTCTGTCGCCGATACTCAGACTCCCTCACTGAAAGACAGGTGAGAAATGTTTGTGTAGATACAGAGTTGTCATTTTTACTGCACTGCGACACGCTCTTAAATGGTGGGCTTCTGATTTTGAAAATCCCTTTGCATCTACCTGACTCCTTAATGTAGAGGGAGTGAGTTTTGCTTCTTGGAAAGTATAATTGTAGAGCTCTGAGCCTGGTTTCCTCAAGAAGCTGGACTTTCACCATCATCTCTCCGGGTGTTCAGCAGTCTTACTTTTCTCCTTTCCTGCCCTGTCCGCTCCAGTCCCTCCTCATACTTTTTTTTAAAAATCATTGACCAGCATCAAACAACAGTGATAAAGGAGGAGGCTTCTTTCGGATAATTGATGTTTCATGCAAACTGGCAGCTAGGCTTCAGATTGAGGCAAAGGTATTATTGAGATAAATAATTAACTGTTCTTTTTAGCCAGCCAATTGGAGCAGATATACTTGAGAACCAGAGCGAAAATAGGGAGAGGAGAGAGAAGGCAAGATCTAATCTTCAAGAACATGGAGCGATGGAGGAGGGAATGGGGATCTGTACTATTGCAGTGTATCTGTGTATGGGGGAAGGAGGGGAAACATGGGGATGTAGGGCGTAATTCCACAGGAGATGTGGTTTTTATTAGTTCCTCTGTCTGAAAACGTTGTTTTCCTCTGCAGTGTGATTCGTCACAGAGATGTTCGGTCTTCTTACTATGGTGTGATAGATAAATTCCGTCTACAAGTGTCTGAGCAGAGCCAGAGGAAAGCATTAGGGAAAAAGGAGATTATTGCTACACTACTTCCATCTGCAAAGGAACAACAACAACAAAAGGAAGAGGAGGAAAAACGAATAAAAGAACACCTGGCTGAGAGTGTCTTTTTTGAGCAGACTTTGTGTCAACCAGGTAGCTAAAATCTTTTACCCCTCCTGCCTTCTGAATCCGTTACGAGTAGCTCAAGTAACTAGAAAGCCTAGACTAAAATTCAAGATAATTCTTTTTAGTTACCTGTAAGACTGCTGTCTTTATCACTGGGGAATTACACTGCCCAAGAACCCAAACTATGGCTATTCCGCTTACGCTGTCTGGGTTAATGGAGACCCTCTGCTGCCCCAGGTTTGTGTGTCATTCCTTGGAGGGTGCATCCTTTGGTGCAGAGGTTGTGTTGCAGCCAATGGGAATTTATCTGCAAAAAGGATGGTAGTTATTTTTTCCCTTGGGCTCTTTCAGAACATATGCCCCTTCTGAGTTTGTTCCAAACCCTTAATCCTCCATTTCCTGTTGAGCAGGAAATATTGCCAAAACATCTTCTGAAGTGCTCCTTGTTCTGCGCCATCTCATTTGTCTGTCTCACAAGTACAGAAAAGCACAGTTTCTACCTGAAAAGTCTTTGCACGTTTCATACGTGAGGAAGTGAATCAACAGTCTTGGGCAAAATCTGGACTGTCCAGTTAAATTGAGGTGGTAGGAGGAGATATAAAAAGTATCAAGTTTTACCAGAACTGATTCTTGACTTGCATCTTGTCTACCTTCTTGTTACTTTTACCGATTTATACTGTAATATTCTTGTCACTGTTTTGTTCTTCATGGCCAGAACAAAAATTAATTCCAGAAAATAGATGAACCTGCTTGAGAGTGTTCCTCTTATTAAAACCAAATGGTTTCACTATCTGCCCATAGTTTGTTGGCTGGTGAAACACCTTTTACTTACCTTTTTACTCAAAAATCCCCTCAAGACAGGTATTAGTAAGATACGTGGTAAAAGCAAACCCCCAAGGTCTCTGGGCTCGGAGAACAGAATGTTAACAATGATAGTGGTTCCAGTACAGAGGGTCTGACCAGCCTGAACAATCTGATACTGGTCTTAATCCAAACGCTGTTTCTCTGCTTAAAAAACTCATTGACTGCATGATGTTGCTTCCTTACAGAAAAACAGCAAACAGAGCAACTGCAGCCTTTGCATGTAACCTGTAACCTAGAAATTAGAGATTTATGGAATTAAAACGGGACACATACTGCTAGTCACTGAGGATAGAAAAAACTCGATAGAAACATTGGCTAATTTCCAGTGAGTCTTAAGAATTTGGTTAGAGGTATCCAAGTGACACGTTACCAGCTCTGTTCCAAGATGACGCTGTGTGCCTTTGAGTAGCTTCCAGCTGTTAAACCGCAGCGCAATAAAAGAGTACGAAGGTCAGTTCAGCTGTAGTTTGCATTTCCTTATTCCACTGATAGCGGACTGTCAGAATGGTTCGCTCTCACCAGTTTTTAAAGTAAGATTCAAGCATTTCTAATTTGTGGCACATGAAGTGGTTCTGGCAACCCTTGAATCCTCCAAAGAAAGAAGGAGAATGCGTCTGGCCCAAGAACTCGTGCTCTTGCCATAGCCAGGTTTTGTTCTGGGGGGGGAAGCAGAGTTTGTCCTCATGGATTACTAATCACTGAAGGAACATATCAAGGAATGGAGCTGGGATGCGTGGTGAAACCTCAAGAGCTGCTGAAGCATCCAGCTGTCAGGAGTGTGTATATATAGCTACGGGGCCTGGCAGGCTCCCTTCCTCCCGGAGGGAGCGGTTTGGGAAATCATGTGAAAACAAGTTCCAGCATCAGAACAGGGAGCAGCCTTCTCTGCTGCAAAACGCGGAAGGTTTAAGAGGGTGGGTTTAAGAGGTGTTTTCCACCCCCTCCAAACTCCAAAGGGAAAAGAAAATCTCAGGATATTGCAGCAAACAGGTTTGCAGAATATGTCCTGCTTATATTGGGCGGATATTCCTTACAGTTGGTACCGTCTTGTTTTTCAGAAAACAGAACTGCCTCGTCGGGACCTAGTTTACTAACAGTCTTCCTAGGAATAGTGTGTATCGCAGCACTAATGCTACCTACATTGGGGGAAATGGAATCCCTGGTGCCTCTCTACCTCCACTTAAGTGTGAATCAAAAGTTAGTAGCTGCTTATGTTTTAGGTAAGTATTTCGGATTTCCTAAATGTTTTCTTGCAACTTCTGCGATTTGGGAAACTCCTCCTGTGTTTGCTGGTGGCTGACAAAGCACCACGTTACATTTTGGTTTGTATCTCCACTTATATTTTAACTTGCAGCCATAGTGACATCAGGGTAAATTAGTTACTGTAAGTATTTTAGACCAGATATAGTTGATATTTATTACATACAGGCCACGACGCGTTAATGTCAGCTTCACTTGATGCCTGGCCAGCTGTAGTCATCTGCCAGTAAAACTGAATGGAACATGCTGTTTCTTATTCTTAGATTGAAATAGAGAATTACTCCATTGCAGAACCTACATTTTTCTGTTATTTTATTTCTCTCTCCAACCCCAACGAGCTGGCTGCAAAGGCTCCATTCACTACTTTGTTGATAAGCAGTTGAAATGTGTAGAACTAAGTTGTTGTAAACGCTCCTAAGAGACCACCACCATCCCGGTTTGTAACTTTGCTCTTACATTAGCAAGCATAGAGAAGTCGCACGCTTCATTTGTTATGACTATTTTTCTATAACTATTTCAGATTTGAAGAACAGTCACTCTAAACTCAATTCTCCTGTCCCGCTGCCTGGCAGAAAGGAGGATTTAAAGGAAAGGAGCTAGGCAGCTTCAAACTGATAGCTAGAGGTGAGGTAGTGGTGGGGAAAGGTGCAAGATTCCTTTGGTAGCAGCGTCTTTAGTGTTCATGAAAAGATTCTTCTGCTGTATGTAACTTGTGCTCATCTAGAGTTGATTGCCCTTGAGAAGACGAAACCACCTTTCTTCCACAAGGAAGTACAACTGGATTGTGTAGCACTGAATTGAAAAGGGGGGTTAATCCCGTGCCAACTGGGCTGTACAACATTTGAGAAGTATTTGCTTTATTATTATTTATTTATCTATTATTGCCTGAAAGTCTCTGTACAAGAGGTCATAGAATCACAGAATGGTTTGGGTTGGAAGGGACCTTAAAGACCATCTAGTTCCCACCCACTGCCCTGGGCAGGGACACCTCCCACCAGACCAGGTTGCTCAAAGCCCTGTCCAACCTGGCCTTGAACCCCTCCAGGGATGGGGCATCAACACCTTCTCTGGGCAACCTGGGCCAGGCTCTCACCACCCTCACAGCAAAGAATTTCTTCCCCAGATCTCATCTCAATCTCCCCTCTTCCAGTTTAAAACCATTACCCCTCGTCCTGTGGCTCCCCTCCCTGATGAGGAGTCCCTCCCCATCTCTCCTGGAAGGGGCTCTAAGGTCTCCTCAGAGCCTTCTCTTCTCCAGGCTGAAGGTATAGGCTGTCCTGTAGCTCCTTCCAGAAGCTTCTGTTCTTACCCTGCAATGATTTAGCCCATCCAAGCGAAGGCCTACAGCAGTTCTGGTAGTACTGAATCTCTGAGTTAATACAGACCTTAACAAAGAGCTGAACTGCAATTTCTCTTTCACGGATAAATTGCTTGTGTGATGAAAGGCAACGTTACAGCTCTCTGCTCTCATGCTTCCATGTTCAAAATCTTTCTAAAGTAATGAACTTAAATCCGTGCGTAGTGGTGGGATAGTAAAATAGTCTCAGAAGTGTCTTTATCTATGGTGAGCTCTGTAGGCTCCAGCTGAGCTCTCTGCAGTGGAAGGCTCTGACGTTAACATCGGCTGAGCCTGCCAGTGTTACCAATTCTGGTCACATTGCCAAAGAACTGGGAAATTACTATTTTCATAGAACCATAGAATTGTCTGGGTTGGAAGGGACCTTTCAGATCACCTAGTCTAACCATCAACCTAACTCTGATAAAAAAAAACCCATCACTACACCATGTCTCTAAGCACTATGTCAACCCGGCTTTTAAATACCTCCAGGGATGGTGCCTCAACCCCTGCCCTGGGCAGCCCATTCCAGGGCTTCATAACCCTTTCAGTGTCAAAATTGTTCCTAATATCCAACCTGAACCTCCCCTGGTGCAACTTGAGGCCGTTTCCTCTTGTCCCATCACCTGTTCCTTGGGAACAGAGACCGACCCCCCCTGGCTACACCCTCCTTTCAGGGAGTTGTAGAGAGCGAGAAGGTCTCCCCTCAGCCTCCTTTTCTCCAGGCTGAACACCCCCAGCTCCCTCAGCCGCTCCTCACAAGACTTGTGCTCCTGACCCCTCACCAGCTCCGCTGCCCTTCTCTGGACACGCTCCAGCCCCTCAATGTCTTTTTTGTGCTAAGGGCCCCAAAACTGGACACAGCCCTCGAGGTGGGGCCTCACCAGTGCCCAGTACAGGGGGATGATCACCTCCCGAATCCTACTCACCTACTTCATATTGCGAAAGGTTGGAATTGAAGGAGCCCTGATGTTTTTCCATATGCCTCTGCCTCGTGCAGTATAACTCGTTGCTGAGAACTTGCAGGTTTGTACTTTTTCTGGTATCTGCACATAATTGAAGGAAACTTTTTGGTGTACCATGAGTAGGTTTATTAGCCCCATATTTCCTACTTTCATCTGATTTTAATTGTTTTTAACCTCTATCAGAGCTGTATCTGGGTTTTTTATCTCCCTCTTTAGAGGTCACAACACACAGGTCCCTACACAGACTGACAAGGAAGCTTAAATCTTTGTCTAAAAATCATCTCCCATCAGTTATTCTGCCCAGAGCAGGAACAAAAATGTCTTGGAGCCTTGAGATGATGCAGCATCGGAGTCGCGCTGCCCATAACTAGCCTCCCCGCCCCTGAGATCTGGTGGCTCTTGTGCTGGTGTCACACTGATCCAGTCAAAACCTGGATGCTGAGATTTTCCAGTGGTGAGATCAATAACTGTTTGGAGTATTTACAGCTGCTTTGAAGTTTGGTTACTTGAGACACTGCACTGCGGTGTCATTTTTACACAGATTTTGACTACATCAAAATTTGGAGCAATACTTCCAATATTGAAGTGTATATATAAATTCATTCTTAATGTATTTGTGCACTTCGACCTTATTTTCTGGCCTGTGCCAGGGTAAACCATCTTGTCTTCAGTTTAAATGTTTTATGCATTGAAATGAAAGCATTTAGTTCTTAATTCTTGTCTTTCAGGTCTCATCACCATGGTTATTTTGAGAACATGAGCAATGAGTCCATAGGATGTCAAACACCTTACTGTATATTCACATCATGAATGTGGACTGCCTTTTACTCCCATTTGGCTCACTAAGGCGCTAGCAAAACCCTTTGGTGATTTCAGATACCTTCAGAAGTGTAATATATTTTAACTATGTATAATAAATGAAAGACTCAAAGCACTTTTGGGTGCTTCTGTAACAGACAGCTATGAAATGTTCAGTGATACCTGTGAAAATTAATTTGAAACAAAAACCTTTTATATCTATGCCTACTGTAAAAAAAAATATCCTTATTAAAGCAACGTTTGTTAATTTTTAGTCTTACGTTCACATCAGTGCGTGATCACTATAAAAGCAAACCGTCTTCTGTAAAACCTCTGTTTGGTTTGTGGTTGGAGCTGGCGAGGCCGCTGCGGAACACGTGTGTGTACGGACTGGGGGGCTGAGGGGCACAGCTAAAGCAGGGAAGAAAATGAAAAACTATGAAATAAACCATGAATTTTAGGTGAAGAATTCTCAAATTCCTTCCTTCCTTACCAATACATCGTGGAGTGCTTGTTTTCTTACCTGGGGGGAAATAATTTCTGCAACAGCCATTTTGTATCACAAATGTAGACAATAAAACCAAGTTCTGTAATCACAGAATCACAATCAGATCCCTTCCTTTCTTAGGGACGCATACGCTGTGGGAATTAAGTGGCTTGAACAGAAGCTGAACTCCCACTACACACCGATATAAAATTCTGCGTTTTTTCCCTATTTTAGAGACTAAACCATGTATAAAAACTAAACCACGGGTATTTCTCTACACCTTCCCTTCCCCCCCAAGCCAAGGCGGGTATTTCTTTTGGCTCAGAAACAGCCTGTTTTATATTGGAGGTGACCGTTTATCTTGTTTCATATAACAACTGCTTCCCTTCATTTGACGTTTTGTTGTTGAGATGTTAAGTTTAAAAATACTTGTACTGAAGGGTCGCTGTCACTGCCTTTCATTCATACACCAGTCTTTATAAGAAGCCTCTAGAATATGCTCTGATCTGTGTAAAAAACACTTTGGAAATTAAGCTTCCTTTCCCCCTGCATGTTACGGGTCACTTTTCTTTTTATGCATGGACGTACAAAGAAACCATGTGGAAATGAGTGTTGTTTAAAAAGAAAAAAAAAGAGGAGAAAGGTTGAAGTTGTTAATCATTGTACGTTTTTTCTCATATAAAATACAACTAAGTAAGTCTCTACAGGGCAATAAAATGTTACTCCAGTTGAATTCTCAGAAGGACTGAGATTGTGTCATCTATCAGCATCAGATGATAAAGAAACAGTGAAACATTAACATTTGTTAAAAAAAAAATAAAATAGATGTTCCTGGTTTGAGAGCTCGGTGCCCTGCACGTGTTCCCGGAGCCGTGCGCTCCCACCATCGCTGCTCATTCCCGTTTCCATGCAGAGGTTGAACCTGCCACCTCTTGAGGAACAGCAAGGGGATTGGACAGATGTTGGGGAGATAAAACTGCCAGGGGGTACGTTAGCCTGGCTGTTACGTGTTATCATACCTACATTTTGATCTCGGCAGGACTAAACGCAAAGACAGTGTCTTAAAGGCCCAAAACTGTTTTTCCCCCATATCCTGGGGTTCCAGCCATGGTCCGGGATGGTGTTTTGGAGCAGCACAGAAGCGGGAGGATCCCACATCCAGGAACCGCGTCACCACAGCCCAACTCTCACACCTTCATCCTGCAGGAGATTGCACACATGCAGCTGGGGAGGAGCGACGCAGGAGAGCAGAGACCCCGACCAAGAGCGGCCCGTCTCAAGGAACTTAAAGAGCGGCAACTGGTTGATAAAAACACCTTGACCAATGAAATCAGTAACAAAAAATTATCAGCAACTAAAATATTGGACCGTTTCTTTTTCAAGAGCAAGCAAGGAGCAATGCACTGATAAAAAAACCCAACAATTAAATGAGCAGTGGAACTTGGCAGATGCAGATAAAGCCGGTGCTTGGGCAAAATCAGCATGATAAATGTCAACTGTGACTTCTCTCTGCTTCAGGGAGATCACAGCACCCACCATCGTCACTGATTTAGTCCAGCATTGGGAAAACAAGACCTCAGGAGGGTTCCAGTTCAGCGCCGTAAGGGGGAATATATCGAATCGTGTTACAGCAGGCTCCCAGGAAGACACAGGTAACCACCAGGTGGATATGCAAGATTTATATTTTCTGATCCATATATATATATATACACACACACACCCCCCTCCAGTGCTTAATAGGGTTATGGAAAACACCGAGTGCCTTTCGAAATCAGACCCGAGACAGTGAATGTGCCTCCTCTTAAAAACACCAGGAGAAACAGTTAAGTGTTCACATCACTTCCCGTTCCTGACTCTTCACACAAACAAACCAGTAATTTCCTTGAAAGGGGAAAGTATTTCCAGCAGAGCGAGGAGGGCGTTAGGAGCACCCAGTAGAAACCATCCCCTGGTTCACCAGCGCTTGCTGGGGCAGCGATACCCCAAACAAGCAATGCCGGCAGCAGGAAACATGATCTCCAGGTGTCTGCACTTGTCTGGATCAGAAAATGCTGTTTTCTCTAAAGGAGTGAACCAAAGGCAGCTTCAAACTACAATAGATGTGGGTATAACTGTCACAGCATTCCAGGGGTGGACGGAGCTTTCAGCAAATGGGTTCCTGTCCCCAGGGATGGTCCCTTCCCCAAGAGAAGCCCATGCACAGAACCATGCCTTCAGCAGCCACCCACAGAAATCCCTCCTGGAATCAACCAGCTCAGAATTGTCAAAGCCAATTGTGTGATACTTCATTTTATGTAGCGAGTATCTGATAACCAACAAGCCTCCACTGGGAAGAGGCTGCCAAATAGGTTTGGCAATAAATGGCCACATTTTAGTCCTTGTTTGTCAATGTATATTTAAGATACTTGTCTCTCCTCCTGAATGCCAAGCTCCATCACCCCTTTCCTCTGTCAGGAGTGTGAGTCTTGTATTTAAGACTTGCATGCACTGGTAATCCACCCCCTGGTAAGACAAGGCTACAGAAGGGGACTTGCCCAAGCCCCTAAACCAGATCCAGGAATACTTTGTTTACAGGAGAGAAAATTCTCAGGTGCAGAGTGACATTTGCTTCATACGCTTTGGTGATCCAGGGCAACCTCAAAATTCAGGGACCAAGCTAAAGAGGTCTTAAAAAACCCCAAACCTTAAATGGCCTTCTCTTCCAGGGGGGAAATTGAGTTCCTGGTCAGATACTGTACCCTCTGCCCTTGTGTGAGACCCTCCTGGCTGAAGAAAAGAAAAAAGGGGCCAGAGTGTGATACAAAGTGCGTGGGACTGAGTGATACTGGTATTCGATCCTCCTGCCCAGCTCCGAGCAGAGTGCTCGGGCTGAGTGGCTGTAGAAAAACAGGTTTTCTCCTCTGTCCCTGTGGAATGGGGCAACCCCCTCCTGACAGAAGTGCTGGAGAAGGCGCCTCTTCCCCTTAGAGCCGGAGGAGACACGGCCAAAGGTAGCGGTGCCAGCGTTGGAGGTGTCTTCCTTGTAGGCGCAGCTCGTTGCCTGAGGAAATGGAGACTGAAACCATTGAAGGAGAGTGAGGTCTGCTGCCCGTCCCTGCTCCACGTGAACTAGCGAAGAAAGGGGAAACCAGCGCTACATGGTCCAGCAAGAACCATTTAAAGATGACGAATGTATAAGGAAAGGGGTCCAGAGAACCTGTGTATCCTCAAAAAATTTAAGTACTGGAGGTACAAATACAGCCAGGCAACAGCCACAGCGTAACAGCTGAAGTCAGGTAAGGGGATGCACTCGCTTTTTGGTCAATTTGAGTCTTCTATAGAACACAACCTTACAGAAGCTCTGCTGTACACTAACTACCCATTTAATTTAGATAATCAATACTTTACTTGAGATCATAGAACCATAGAATGGTTTGGGTTGGAGGGGACCTTAAAGATCATCGAGTTCCAACCCCCTGCCCTGGGCAGGGACACCTCCCACCAGAGCTGGCAGATAATCAATAGCTAATGCAGAGCAGCTCTTGAAAAGTTGCCAAGCCATAGAACCACACTGACAACAAAGCGTGGGGTTACACGCAGGCAAAGTAACACACGCTGGTCTCTGAAACAGCAGAGAGACTGCAAAGCGATGATTTAAGCAAGAGCACACTCAAAGCAGTGGGCAGTCTCCTCACTACGAGGAGAGGCCAGAAGGGATAGACCAAGAAGGAACAAAGGTAACTGATAAAATACCTATCAAAGACACAGAATAAAAGAACCAAGAGTCTGTAACAAAACTTAAATCCATGCTGGCAGTTCAAAATAGTTAAAAAAGAGGAATTAACAACACAATTTACAGTAACAACATGAGAGCACTCTTCTCCAGGAAGCTGCAGGTGCTGTAGGTGGCTTGAGGTACGCACAGCAAGGCATTAGATGACAAAAAAGAAACCACCGTCAGGAGGCAAATAAAACTCTGCAGTAACCCTCTGGAATCCCACGTTCCATCAACATCACCAAACCCATCAGCACCTTTCCAGCAGGAATCTGCCAGGGGTCTCCAAAATCACAACCTACTGCTGAAGTGAATGCATTTGAAACGAAAGCATCCTGATTTATTTTTAGGAAGAAGTTTCTCGCAGCGATTTCAGTGCCACACGGCCTGATTTAAGCTGCCTTGAAAGACAACAGAGCACACAATTTCTGTGCCACAAAAAAGCAATGCATCATGGGTTTGATTTTTTTCAACCCAAGAGGAAAAAGTAATGAAACTCACCTAATCACAAGACCCAAAGATGAGTACCTTCGGCAACACCTTCTCCCACTTGAGCAGCTCTTTCCACCTAAGTTGACATCCATCGAGATGTAAACATTTCCATGCCATTATTAATCACAAAAGGAAGCCTTAAGTAACAAGCATTTTACAAGGCTCTTATGAAGGAAGTAAAAGAAGAAGAAACTAAACCATTGGAAGAATTTTACGTTTGACAAATGCCAGACTTGTCTGAGGAACCCTCTGGGAACAGGGAAGTCTCACCAGTTCCCTGAGAGACACAGGGGACCCAGCATGCAGGCATGAAGGGACCGTGTTTGGTTTTGGTTTGAATGCACTCACCTCCTCCCCCCTCTGAAGTCCCTGCTCCCGAGCCAGCTACTGAAAAGTCAAGCAAGGTTATTCTCCTTCAGTCGTTTTATTTTTCTCCCCCTCCTCTCTCATGCTTCCACCACAAAACCCCACCAGGGGAAGCAATCTCTCCCTGCCAGCACAGACATGGGGCCTGGGGCAGCTTGGAGCCCCCCCATGCCAGAAGAAAGGCATCTCCTGACCCAGACCTGCTCAGGGTTATCAAACCAGGAGGCGGGTACCAAATACACACAAAAGGGAAAACTGTTACAGCTCAACCAACCATCCAAGAGATATCCTCAGGAAACAGCCACCAAATCAAGATGCGAGGTGACAATTTTTGCATCCAGCTATTGAAAAGGAGTCTCGCAAGCCAAGCACTCCTGTTTGGATTGATAAGGTTTTTAAGGTTTTAATTATTTACTGTAGCTGTAAACACTCAATTACAATATTTTAACTTGGTGCTTCCAGGAGAAGAGGGATCAACATAAACTCCATCTGCCAGTTCGTGATGAGAAAGGTTGCTGAAACAGGATATGAAGAGCTCTCACATTTTAATGATGACTCCTGAAGATCTCTATTTTAAGGAAAGGAGTTACGACTCCAACATATGCAAGAACACAACAGCACGAAGTGAACATTTCTGCAGTGACTGCTGCCAAGAGATGCACAAGCTGTTCTCGGCCTGGGAGCTCGCTGATGGTGCTCCGGGGGTCACTCCTGCCTTCACTCACCTCCCTGGCAAATACCCACCGCAGTGGGGCTGGACCCGCAAGGACTGCACTAATAACCGCAAATAAACATTTATAAATGGAATCATCTCGGTCTCAGCAATACAAGGCCTTGGAGATCTGATTTGTTTGCACAGGTTTGGTGACCGTTTACACTCAAGCTTTTTGAAGAGAAGTGAAAAGGACAAATTTAGGATGAAGTTATCCTAATCCCAGGAGGCCGCGGGCAGCTGCTGGGTGGCATACCCAGCTCCGCTGGCTCGCTGACAGCAAACGGGACACCCCAGCAAGTTCATCCGGCCAAGGCACAGGCTCATTTTTCCTGGCATTCGTACCTCTCTTGCAGCATGAAGGATCTGTTCCTCTGCTAAATGTAGTCACCACCGAAGCACTCTTTCCAAAAATACAGTCCCCCTGAGCGCTGGCACGGTTATCAATGTTCCCTCGGCAGCTATGTCATCCTGGAGAAGGTGGAAGGAAGAAAAACACCTCTCAGTTGTCACAGAAGACAGGCTGGCCCCAGACCCGATTTAACCGCCAACAAATCCGACAGGATAGTTTGCAACTGCACCCACCGAGTGCCCACCACAAGCACTTCAGAAGGACGCCATCCGAGGAGCGGCAGAACCCCAGAAACAGCTGTATGCCCCAGAAGAACTGCAGAATAAAACAAGGTTATATATAATAATATGCACCTACATATTATACTTCAAAAAATAAAAAAAGAAGGAAGAAACAAAAAAATCATAATACTTCCAATAAGGCCTGATACCAGAAAGCTGCCCGTTTCTTCTCAGAGGAAGACAAAGGCATAGACACTTAGAATCATAGAAGGTTTGGGTTGGAAGGGAGCTTAAAGATCATCCAGTTCCCCCCCCTGCCCTGGGCAGGGACACCTCCCACCACACCAGGTTGCTCAAAGCCCCATCCAACCTGGCCTTGAACCCCTCCAGGGATGGGGCAGCCACAGCTTCTCTGGGCAACCTGGGCCAGGCTCTCACCACCCTCACAGCAAAGAATTTATTTCTAGTATCTAATCTAAATCTCCCCTCTTTCAGTTTAAAACCGTTACTCCTCATCCAACACTCCCCGATCAAGAGTCCCTCGTACGCCTGTAATATAAACTCGGAGCAGTTCAGGAACGTCACACACAAGTCCTGTAACCGCGACACTTCATCCAGCAGAGCCTCAATATTCATCCCTCATGAGTCAATGGGGCATCGGTAAAACAGAGGTAATACTGACAGCATGAGTCACTGTGCAAGTACAGGGTTGATTATGCACATTGTGTAACACCCTAATTCCCCAAATCCAGATACATATTTTGCAGGATAATTTTGTTCCAAAATCTAATGTTTTGTTTCAGTGAAACAACCCCCACACATTTCCTGACTCCAGGGCACAAAACTGCAGCTTCTTGATGACACGGACGGACAAGGACTTGAGATGCCTTTTTCCATGAGTTCAAAGCGATTTCTGTTTTGCAAAAGCAGGGAAATGAACAACTGCAAATGTGTAACTATTTGTCTCTCCTCCAACAGCATTAATTGCTCTATTCAGGCAAACCACAGACTCCCCACTTCTTCCCAAGTGGCAAGAGCTGCCGTGCTGCCCGCCAGCCCGCTGCAGCATCATCTGCCGAACTATTTCACCACGGCCTCTTCTAGGCATAAACCAGGGTCATGTTTTGACTAGTAAAGTCTTTTGAAAATGTTTGGGTTTATTCTTCAGTTTTCCTAGAGCTGTCACAGCATCGTGCTAGGAAAAACAGAGGAGTCTGCTGAAAGTTTTAAGGCAAACTTAAACACAAACTAGAGTGGGTGGAAGTGGGTTACAATAGATATTCTGATTTAAAAACATTTAACCACAGATGAAAACCTCTCTAACAAAGTGCAGAAACAGCAAAGCACATTTCTTTTTCCATTTATTGGCACTTATTTGAAAAATAGCATAAATATTCAACAAAAAAGAGACAAGTTGATCCACACGCAACTATTAAACCCCTCTACTGATGCATCTTTTAAAAAAAAAGAGTGAAAGAGACACCAGGAGGTTCATTCTTAAGAAAGAAGCAAGATTTAAAAACAAACGAACAAGCAAACTCTTGCCCTCACCACGAGAGTGAAGGCACAGCAACTCTTTGGCACATAACCTGAAATTGCGAAACAAAAACGATGTTACATTAGAGAGAGCGCAAACGGGCATTAAACTCAAGCTTGTCCACCCGCCACAGGGGTGAAGGGCATCCTCAACTGGAAAAAAAAAACAAACCTGCAATCAGGAAGTTGACCATTAATAATAATTTAAGAGAAATCAAATCAGAAGTAAACCATGTCATCTCTTATTTGAACTGAGTAAAACTATTAAATAAGATTCTATTTCCTTTCTATAATAAGGAGATACGGAAACCGGTCATTAGTCCTCAGGTCACCAGGTCTTTGTGCTCCAAGTCCTCTGTTTCTGCTTTTGAGAGCTGCTGTCATTGAAAGCTTCATCAATGTGGCTCTTCCACAGCAGAGTTCAGTGCGGGCTTTTCTCCTACTTGAGGAAGTTTCCATGTTTTTCTCACTTTATGACACATCACAAAGTTTTAGTGTTTAAAAAGAAACCATTTTGCTTCGTTATTAACCTCTCTGGAGAGAAGGCTTGAAAGCAGACGGTACAGACGGAGACCCAGCTGGGGAATCACAGACTGGTTTGGGTTGGAAGGGACCTTAAAGATCATTCAGTTCCAGCCCCTGCCCTGGTGAAAGTTCAATTGCACAAGAGGAGTCAACAACCCAAATGAGGCTGCCACTGGAAAATCTGAAACAGCTTTCTATGATGGGCTTTGCAGATTTTCCCTCCTGTTTGGGGAATCTCAGGATGCCTCAACCCACTGACTTTTCAAATATAGTACAAGAATCCCAAAACATCTCCAAATGACCAAAGTCTAGGTTTCCAATCAGCATCTGAAGTTTTCAATGGCAGAAATAACTCGATGCCATTGTTTAAGGAAGTGACATCAGAAGATTAAATATGGATTAAACATGTTTGATCGCTTCAGCCTGCAAAAGGCATTCAAGATTCCTCACTCTATTTGTCCAAAAAAACTCATATATGAGGACAAATACTGTCTGTTAAAATAATGTACTTCTGAAGTACCAAGTACTAAAAACCCGGGATATAACGTTTGTTCCAAACATTATTACTATTTCTCCCTATTAAAAGACATTTAACAGAGCATCTACCACTCTAATACATCATCAAAACGGGGAAGGAAAAAACAAAACAATACAAAACCCCAGAAGAATGTTCCACACCTAATTTGGATTTAGTCACAACAGCAGTCATGATCACGAATAAAATCCAACATATAAATTTAAGTTGACAATTCACCAGCTTGTTCTTTTGACATCTATCAGATCACAGAATCGATTAACAGCCGATCAGAACAGAACACAAGCATCAATTCTCACTCCCTAGTAGTCCCCCTTTCGTATGAAGAACAGAAAATATAAACATCTAACACTCGGGGAATAAAGCCAAATGAGTAACCTGCTTCATTGGGTTCAGACTGAGGACGAGCATGAAAGTTATCTGCTACTGCACGAGCACCACCTTCTATTAGTGAGGACTCTGCCTCGTGGCCAATGGAAAGCCATGTCTTCCAGGAGCAGAACATACACAGAGTATTTCTAACTTACGCCAACACAACGATACCCATCGTAAATCAACAGCTCGCTTCCCCATGTTAGCATCAAACACCTTTGCAATTCAAATGCTTACTGTATTTTAGTAGATGTCATATACATCACTAGAAACCTGAATTCCTCCTCAAGGAACTATTCTGGAAGTTTTCTAGAAATAATGACATTTCTGGAAGTTCCTATGAGGAACAGAATCAGTTACACACAACAGAAAGTCTTATTGATATCCAGGCTGTTTCTCAGTGTCCGTTAGCAGACTTCTGCTTTTCAATTAATAGGTAACTTTGCCGTAAGATCTACTGGTAAAAAAGGCGATCTGGAGTCAGAGAGTGAGACCGGAGAGTCTGTGCTGGTGCCGACTTCAGCCGGTGAGTCACAGGAAGAGCCCACGCTGCTTCTGGTGTCATCAAGAGCATGTGACGACAGACTGAAATCAGAGTAACATCAAGATATGAGAAATGAGGTCCTCTTCCCGGTCAGTCTCAAATGCTACCTTCCATTTGGTATAAAGCTGTTTTAAAAACAAATCATAGAATCACAGAATGGTTAGAGTTGGAAGGGAGCTTAAAGATCATCCAGTCCCACCCCCTGCCCTGGGCAGGGTCACCTCCCACCAGACCAGGTTGCTCAAAGCCCCATCCAACCTGGCCTTGAACCCCTCCAGGGATGGGGCAGCCACAGCTTCTCTGGGCAACCTGGGCCAGGCTCTCACCACCCTCACAGCAAAGAATTTATTTCTAGTATCTAATCTAAATCTCCCCTCTTTCAGTTTAAAACCATTACTCCTCATCCTATCGCAACACTCCCTGATCAAGAGTCCCTCCACATCTCTCCTGTAGCCTTCTCTTCTCCAGGCTGAACAGAATCACAGAATGCTATGGGGTTGAAAGGGACCTCTGGAGATCATCTAGTCCAACCCCCTGCCACAGCAGGTCCACCCAGAGCAGGTTGCACAGGAACGTGTCCAGGCGGGGTTTGAATGTCTCCAGAGAAGGAGACTCCACCACCTCCCTGGGCAGCCTCTTCCAGGGCTCTGCCACCCTCACAGGAAAGAAATTCCTCCTCATGTTTAGGTGGAACTTCTAACATTCAAGTTTGTGCTTGTTCCTTCTTGTCCTGTCACTGGGCACCACTGGAAAAAGACTGGCCCCATCCTCCTGACACCCACCCTTTAAGTATTTATAGGTGTTGATCAGATCCCCCCTCAGCCTCCTCTTCTCCACACTAAACAGACCCAAGTCCCTCAGCCTTTCCTCCTAAGAGAGATGCTCCAGGCCCCTCATCATCTTTGTAGTCCTCTGCTGTACCCTCTCCAGCAGTTCCCTGTCCTTCTGGAACTGGGGAGCCCAGAACTGGACACAGTGCTCCAGATGGGGCCTCACCAGGGCAGAGCAGAGGGACAGGATGACCTCCCTCCACCTGCTGGCCACACTCTTCCTGATGCCCCCCAGGATGCCATTGGCCTTCTTGGCCACAAGGGCACATTGTCAGCTCATGGTCATCCTATTGTCCACCAGGAGTCCTCAACTCTCTCAGCCCATCCTCACAGCAGAGAGGCTCCAGCCCTCTGATCATTTTCGTGGCCTCCGCTGGACCCACTCCAACAGGTCCTTGCGCTTCCTGTGTTGAGGACTCCAAAGCTGGACACAGGACTCCAGGTGGGGTCTCACGAGCGCAGAGTAGAGGGGTAGAATCACCTCCCGTGACCTGCTGGCCACACTTCTCTTGATGCAGCCCAGGATGCGGTTGGCTTTCTGGGCTGCCAGTGCACATTGCCGGCTCATGTTGAGCTTCTTGTCCACCAACACCCCCAAGTCCTTCTCCACACGGCTGCTCTCCAGCCATTCTCCGCCCAACCTGTATTTGTGCCTGGGATTGCCATGTCCCTGGTGCAGGACCCTGCACTTGGCTTGTTTGATCTTCATGAGGTTCTCAGGGGCCCATCTCTCAAACCTGTCCAGGTCCCTCTGGATGGCATCCCTTCCCTCCAGCGTGTTGACCGCACCACACAGCTTGGTGTCCTCGGCAAACTTGCTGAGGGTGCACTCTATCCCACTGTCCACATCTCCAACAAAGATGTTGAACAGCACTGGTCCCAGTAACAACTCCTGAGGAACACCACCCATCACTGGCCTCCACTTGAACATTGAGCCGTTGACGGCAACCCTTTGAGTGCAGCCATCCTTGAAAATGATGTACATCTTTGAAGGAAGAGTAAGCCCTATGACTTGAAAAAAGTCTGCAACCGCACACCTTGCAGTCACTTCCAAACAGACAGATAACGTTCTGCCAAATTTCCTCCTTCAGCTCACCCAGGCTGGAAGCATGGAGCTGAGCAATTAAAGTACCTTTAAAACATCTATTTTATTATTGCCACTGCAACGGGCTCAAAGCTTGTGCACAGCTACGTACATCAGCCGAGAGACACGCAAAAAGGACAAATGTGCTGTGAACAACCCTGCCTCGACAGCTGTGTGGGCATGCCCTGGGTATTATTAACCTCTTGACTGAAATACTACATCAAAATCCCTTGCTATTTCCAGCCATTGTGATTTTTAACGTAGTACTGTTTATCTCCTCCCAGCAGGGAGGGTCACACAGATGAATTTTCCTATGTGACTAAGAGCAAGGAAACAAAAAAAAGGCAAAACCCCAATCCACTCACAAGCATTAGCATTTACATTTGATTAGAACTTGAAACTAGACTCCAAAAATCACCAGCCATGAGGTATCTTTTCCTAAACATGCTTCAACTCCCATACACATGAGGCATGTTAACAGGCAGTCTTAGAAACTGTAAAATTGCCTGTTTACTGTGAGAATTTCAGTGCTGCAAAATTAGGGGATGTCTGTATTAATAAAAATAAACCCAACAACTTCAAGCATGATCATTAGTAGATGAAAAAAAAAAACCAACTTGTAGTGCTTCTGATGAATTCAACATAATCAATAGCACAGCATTTACCATCCCCCAAGGTCCACCTGGTGTGAAACTTCAGGTGTCAGTATGTGGGAGGATCCTTGGAATAATCTTTTCGGATGATCTTCTATCTCTGTTACACCTTTGGTAAGAGATACAGAATGATAAAAGTTACTACTAATTTAAACTAAAATCTACTTTCAATGTATTGAGCAAACAGAACAGAGGTTCAAACTTGTTACAGCAGATTGAATGATATTTTATATGTAAGACATAGAAGCTCAATGCTGAAATTTTAAAGACTCCCTAATTTCTTGGAAACATTTTAGTCCAGGCTTCAGCAAAGTTTAGTGAGTTATGAACGGAGGTTTAGGTATTGGATATTTATTCTTCAGTAGCAAAGAATGATCTTTTTCATTCAGTTTATTCAGCTATCAGTTCACTGACCAGGACTAGCTCCACCAAAGCAGAGAAGATGAGAATAAGGAAAGCTCATTTTCCTCTTGCAATCAATAAAAACTAAGGTCCAGGATTATCAATAAACTTATATACTGACTTTGATTTCCAAATACACTAGGAGAGGATAGATACACACTTAAATAGCTATGACAGAACTCAGAGAAAAGTATTTTAAAATCTGTCTCACAGCCAGATGTTACAATGCTGAATCAAGAAGATATAAAAACGGGTGCAATAAAATAAGCAGGAGTTAAACTGGAAGAAAAAACTAGGAAGATAGAGAGACATTTCCCAATAAAGCCGTAAGGTGTCTACCAGATCTCTGCATCAGGTTTTGACTTTGAAGGGTGATTTTTAAATCCACAGTACCTGTGTGCTTCAGTTAGCCAGGACTTTGACATTTTCTATTTGTGAAGTACAGCAATAGTTGTATTCCTTGTTTTGTTAAGCAGGTTACATTAGTTCCTTGTCAGATCTACATGACTACAGCGATGGAGAGGCCTTAGAACAGAATACCCACTAGTTTTACAGAACAGTAAAAGCTAATCGTCTGTTTTATCTCTTCAAACAGTTCCATTTATTTGGTCATCTGTAATACCACCTATTTCTAGTCACTCTTTGAAGCATCAGCCAACTGAACAGAATTATGAGGAGCAAAGCTACGTGAATGATGCCAACGTGTTAATTTTATAATATTAGCCAAAACAAAATACTGTACCTTTTCTTTTTATTGAGCCAAGAACACTTGGTCGAATGCAGTTAATTGGACTCTGGCTTCTCCTGCTAAGAGAAGGCATATGCTATACTGATATCACCATTGATAAAGGAAGCCTGAAAACGTGTAAAGAATCAAAAGATGTTCAGATAATAAACTACTAAGTGGAAAACACTAAGAAAATAGGCATTAAAACACCTTATCCAAAGTCAGTCTTTTTTTTTTTTCCTTTCCTGAAGACCAACCTTAACAAGTTTAATCACATTATTTCACAGCCGGGACAGTCTAAAAGCTCACACACAGACACTGACTAGATCTCAGCTGACAGGCAGAACTTTGCTGAACTGCTAGGGCCTAATAAAATTTAATTATATGTCCACATCACTCTGGAAAAACATCAAATGCAGCTAAAACCAGAATCAGTAACAAACCCTGAATCTGCTTGTTTGTTTTTTTTCCCCCTTTAGACTTCAAGTCAATTACTTAAGATGTGATTAAGGGCAACAGAGACCACACTGAGAAGAGAGATGCCACAATGAGCCCACTTTCCCAATGTTATGACATGAGGATTTTAATAAATATTTTAAAACATTGTAAAAATCTAAAGCTTACACAAATGTATAAAGTTGTGATCAAAAATCAGTGATGTATATAACAAATTCTGGTATTTCACAAGCCTGCTGCGACCAAGCGATGCCAATTTTCTATTGCTGGTACGATCTGGTACTTACCTCGAAAATCTCCTGGTTGGACTGGGGCTGGGACTGGGAGGTAACCCACTGCTACTCACCAAACTTTGCAAGGATGGAGAGAAACATTGCTGAGAGCAAAACAGTTTGTGTTAGTTACCTACAAACACTGTTTCACACCCACATGGTAACAACCGATCCTTATCACAGGTAAACAAGCAACCCACTACCAATTGAAGCAACCAGTGGATTAAGCAACGGGTGGATATACTGAGATACCCCTTTCTGTCACAGATTCCATTTCCCCGCAGAATACATGCACGTTGACAAGGATTTATTTGGATTTATTTCACTACAGTCTGGTTAAACAGACTGTGGTTCATAAAATAAGAACATATGCCCCTTCCTCTTATTCCAAGAGAAAAGCAAATAAAGAATAATGTTTATTAACCACAGATTAACAGTTGAACACTCCACAGAAATTCACACCCACCAGAAGTGCAACTGCTCACTCGTATTTTCTGGTTTGGGGTTTTAGGGGTTTTTTTGCTTACTCTCTAGTTTCTTGTTTGCAGCTGAGGTAGAAAGGAGCAGGTGGCTTAAGCTCTTGCTACTCATTTGGTTGGATTTATTTAGCACCACTCAAGATAAAACTATTCTGACCACATCTTGCTCACCTTCCCTATTCCTCTGGTAGGTGAAGGAGCTGGAGAAACTGGGACAAAGTCAACTTGCTTTGGGGATGATGATTTTTCAAAATCATTGTTGCTCTGTAAAAAGTACACGTAAAATTAATCCTATCAGCTAGTACCTTAAATGAAAAGCACCGATTGGTGTGGAATTGAGTATGATTCCAAAGTTACCCTCCAGCATTTTCATAATTTTTAGGTAGCCATTTATGATCTTATGCTTAACAAAAAAAAACACAAACCAACAACAAAAAAACCCAAACCAAACCGAAACAAAACAAAAAGCCTTAAACATTGTATGGTGAGTATTAGAACATGGAAGAAAATACAAAATTTGAACAGGCAGACATCCATCCAATTTTCTTTTGACAGCCCAGGAAACCCACATGTATCCTCAAACTGATAATTCTATGCCTTGTTAGTGTGAAAAACTGCTGATAAAAAGCAGTGATACACTAACACCTTAACTGTATGTCAAACTAGAAAAGAAAATGTTGACATGAGAGAGTCTCTCGTGTCCTGATACTGATAATAGAAACAAAAAATAAAGCAGGCATGCATTACCAGGCTCAAGCTCTCCTCCCATGAGTGGCTCATCTGCATTGCTACTTGCACTTCTCTATAAAGAAGAAAAGAAATGTATTGTCCCAGGCCCATAGGAGACTGCATTAAGTATTCCAATTCGCCTTAATGCTTACCTTTCACGTACTGTTTCTCTGTTCATCAAATTCATTCCTTCTTCCTAAAAGATTAGCAGAGGAAAAATTAAGACCAAAAAAGAAAAAAAAAAAAGCTTTGCTACAGCAAATCAGAAAAGTTCACCTAATTTCACTTTGGTGTGTGGAAAATTTAATTCAAGTCGGTTAAGCAACAATAACCTCAAGCTCTCGCTACACAAAAAGGAGCAATGGGGAGAGGGATCAGTACTGGGTCCAGTCCTTTTCAATATATTTATCAATGACCTGGATGAAGGGATGGAGTGTACCCACAGCAAGTTTGCTGATGACACAAAGCTGGGAGGGGTGTTTGACACACTGGAAGGTGTGATGCCGTACAGTGAGACCTGGACAGGCTGGAGAGCTGGGCAGAGAGCAACCTGATGGAATTCAACAAGGGCAAGTGCAGGGTGCTGCACCTGGGGAGGAATAACCCCATGGACCAGTACAGGTTGGGGCTGACCTGCTGGAGAGCAGCTCTAAGGAAAAAGACCTGGGACTCCTGGTGGACTACAGGATGACCATGAGCCAGCAATGTGCCCTTGTGGCCAAGAAGGCCAATGGCATCCTGGGGGGCATCAGGAAGAGTGTGGCCAGCAGGTGGAGGGAGGTCATCCTGTCCCTCTGCTCTGCCCTGGTGAGGCCCCATCTGGAGCACTGGGTCCAGTTCTGGGCTCCCCAGTTCCAGAAGGACAGGGAACTGCTGCAGAGGGTACAGCAGAGGGCTACAAAGACGATGAGGGGCCTGGAGCATCTCTCTTACAAGGAGAGGCTGAGGGACTTGGGTCTGTTTAGTGTGGAGAAGAGAAGACTGAGGGGGGATCTGATCAACACCTATAAATACTTAAAGGGTGGGTGTCAAGAGGATGGGGCCAGTCTTTTTTCAGTGGTGCCCAGTGACAGGACAAGAAGGAACAAGCACAAACTTGAATGTTAGAAGTTCCACCTAAACATGAGGAGGAATTTCTTTCCTGTGAGGGTGGCAGAGCCCTGGAAGAGGCTGCCCAGGGAGGTGGTGGAGTCCCCTTCTCTGGAGACATTCAAACCCCGCCTGGACATGGTCCTGTGCAACCTGCTCTGGGTGGACCTGCTTTGGCAGGGAGTTGGACTAGATTATCTCCAGAGGTCATCCCTTCCAACCCCATGTGATTCTATGATTCTGTGAGAGGATAGGAAAGATACAGCAAGAGAGACCATCACACAAGAAGTGCTTATGGGAGCTGGCTGTTTCTCAAGCAGCTTTTTTTATTTTCATTACTATCCAAGAGGTAGCTACGAAACTGAGCAATGATAATATGAACCAAACGTTTTGCACGTAGTAGACTCTCTCTAAGCTGTCTAGTACAGATACTAGAAAATACAGACACTGCTCAAAGGCACGACTGGATCCTTACCTTCATCTATGTTCTAGTAACTAACTAGACTCTGTCATTTGCACTGCAGTCTTTTTTTTTCTAAAGCATTATTAAAATGGATCAAAGGAGTAAAATTAAACTAAATGTTAACACCAAGTTGAAGTACAAGCTTGGCTCGATCCCCTCTTTGGTAGGCACATTCCCTTAAAACTAACTTAATACTGTCCAGTCTGTGAAGTGAATTAGTAGATTCCCTAATTCAGTCCAGTTCATGAATAAAAATTCAACTAACCATCTTCACAATCTTCATCGTATGTAGAAAGAGTCTTATTATCATAATTCAACTGTGTGACTGTTTGCTGAGATTTGAAAGAGATCAGAAACACAGAAATGGGAAACACAGGTTCCCATCTGTGCCAGTAAGAACATAGGACATGGAATTTCAACTTGGGAATTTAATGATCAAACACAAATTGGGTTATGTCATTGTTTGCTTTAATAAATGTATGGAACAAGGATGAATACAAAAGTATTTAAAAAAAACCTGAATTATCAAATTTTACTTCATGTAATACAGCAGAGCCACAGTAGTTGATTTCCTTGCTCTCAGCATATTTACGTATCAATCCTGAGCTTTATTATGCAGACAAAAACAGCTCTACAACTGACCTGAGTGCTTCAGAGTCTCTTTAGGCCAGTAAATTATTTACATAATGAAAGCAAGCAGTTATTTTCGTCAGGATTACTATGCACGCACCTGAAATATCTGAGGTGGGAAGCAGAAGTGCCTTCCATCACTTCAGACAGACCCTGAAAACGCTGTCCAAAAAGCATTGAATTGTTTTCTTAACTTTTCACCCCCTAAAAATCAAGCCCATCCATTGAAAACTAGCAAGCTAAAAGATATATATTTAAAAAAAAAATATTAAAAAATCAAGCGTCTTCAAGCTAATTTCATAAAGATTCTACTGTCAAAAAATCAACATATAAAATGGAGGAGCCGCAAGAGTTTGTTGATGTTTTCTGGCAGCAGTGCTATTTAAGCCTGCTCAGATATTTGCCACCTCCCCCCCCGCCCCTGCTTCCCTTCCAAAGCGTTTGCTGGGGCGCCCTTTGCTCCTGCTCGTGCTGTGACAGCACAAGTACAGTGATGTGGACAAGAAAATCACACAGATGAAAAACAGCCCAGCCAGAAGAGTCCAAGCTATTTTTTAGCCTGAGTGCTTCCTTATCCAGTTCATATTCTGGCTGCACAACAGTCTTATGCCACCACAAGTTGAGGAACGCTTTGTTATTGGCCCTGAATATTTTATGCTGGCACTGCTGCCAAAAACTTAGTGGAATTTTACCCTTAGGGTTTACATTAAAGGTTTCCTTTCTGAAATGTCCATTTTAAGATTTCTCTTCCTGCTCAAATCTTCTTCTCACTAGTAGATGGAATATACTTAATGCAATTTTTCATTTGAAAACACCTTGAAGTGATAGACTGCAGCAGATGCTATACTGCAGTTGAAAAGTAAAATCTGTAGGCATTTGAAGGACATTACACATCAACCGCAAAAAAAACCCAACCCAACCACCTATAAAAAAATACTAAAATGAAAACAAAATTAAAATCTGTGCTTACCTGTTTGATTTGATGAAGACGGCTGCTAGGAATACGGATGGGAGATGATGGAACAAACTGCAAAACAAAGCCACATAACAACTGAAACACACTTAGAAACTACAGGAAAGGGGAGAGAAAGGTGCAGGAATGTTAGTAACCATTTTACAGTGGTAACCCACACTAAAAAACATGTTTGTTTTTTTTTTATAAACCCCCCCCAACATTCATAACAATCTCATTATACACAAACTACATTAAGCTCTACAGAGAGACCTAGATAGATTGGATCATTGGGCCAAAATCAATGGCATGAGTTTCAACAAGGGCAAGTGCCAGGTTCTGCACTTGGGCCACAACAACCCCGTGCATTGCTACAGGCTTGGGGAAGTGTGGTTGGAAAGCTGCCTGGAAGAAAGAGACCTGGGGGTTCTAATTGACAAGCGGCTGAATATGAGCCAGCAGTGTGCCCAGGTGGCCAAGAAAGCCAACAGCATCCTGGCTTGTATTAGAAATAGCGTGACCAGCAGAAGTAGGGAGGTGATTGTGCCCCTGTACTCAGCACTGGTGAGGCCACACCTCGAGTATTGTGTCCAGTTTTGGGCACCTCAATCCAAGAGAGATATCGAGGTGCTGGAGCGGGTGCAGAGGAGGGCAACGAAGCTGGGGAAGGGCCTGGAAAACAAATCATATGAAGAGCAATTGAGGGAGCTGGGACTGTTTAGTTTGAGGCAGAGGAGGCTGAGGGGAGACCTCATCACTCTCTACAACTACTTGAAAGGACACTGTAGAGAGGTTGGTGCTGGTCTCTTCTCACAGGTAATTAATGACAGAACAAGAGGGAATGGCTTCAAGCTCCAGCAGGGTAGGTTTAGACTGAACATTAGGAAAGAATTTTTCACAGAAAGAGTGGTCGGGCATTGGAATAGGCTGCCCAGGGAGGTGGTTGAGTCGCCATCCCTGGATGTGTTTAAGAGATGTTTAGATGTGGTGTTGGGGGATATGATATAGGGAAGAACTTTGTAGTGTAGGGTAGATGGTTGGACTCGATGATCCCAAGGGTCTCTTCCAACCTGGATGATTCTATGATTCTACATTAATTACTTTAGGTATTTCCATTTTATACTGCTTTGTTTGCTCACAGATCCTAATTGGTATCAGCCTGGCTTTCAATTAATTTCCAGGCAACTAGAACTCACAGCCTTCTTCACAGAATGAAGCTGTTTTTAACTAGCACACTGCCACCCTTAATATAGAGGGTTGCACAAATATTTTTATTTAAGCGATGCAGAAGTCTCCCCAATAGATCCTTTAACATACAAAGCCAAACCAACACACTGTGCAAAAAGGTTCCCAGGTCGTTGTCTGCCTATAAATGAGTACTTTGACAGGTGAAAAAAAAAATAATCATCAGCTATTAGAAGGCTAGCAAAGAGTTAAATACCTTCCTTATGGTTTCTAAAGAGCTTCACCAATTCGGGTGAAATCAAAGAGGATGTCACTAAAAATGGTCTTCTTTTAATTTCTTCAGTTTTGCATCAAGATCTCACTGGAATGCTATGATCTAAAACTGCATACTCAAACCCAACTATTTAAAAGTTACTATTTTCTCGAAATATCATTTCCTTTCATATATTTCCCATCCCTCAAATGTTTGACCTGCAGTTGACTTTTGTCCTAACCCATTCAGGGATGAAAAAAATTCAAAGCTAAAGCCTTGAATAGAGGTTTGAACTTTTTCTCTGCAAGCTGACAGCCCCTCCAAAGCACAAGGTGTCTTTTTTAAATGGATGTGTGTTCAGCAAGTAAGGTTTGTATTATTACTAAGTGTTTATATACTGCATAAAGTGCAGTATGAGGCTTCATCCTCTTTGAGCTCTTCATTATGCTAAAGTTGCAGAACTAGCAAACGTTCAGTTAACCATTTACTGCACCATCTTCTAATCGGTGCCAGGGAGACTACAAAGATTTTGCTGTCTTACACACAAGGTTACGCTAAGTTATCACGGCCTATTAATGCTTCACATATCCAGAATCCTCCCTCTAAAAAAACAAACATCAAGACATCACGCCCTTTTTCTCACCAAAGATAGAAGCCCACCAGACTCACACAGGGGATGTCTAATGTTTGTGCCAGAATTTAGTCATAATAATCCATACTACTTAAGGCTAACGGCTATAACGTCTTGATTTGCTACTTCTGAAGTCCAGTTTAGGTCAGCTTTACTGTTACACCAGGCTCCCAAAAATCCTGTGCACCTAGTAAAAATTTCTCCAAGCTGTACCAGCCAGCGTGGACCTTGAGCTGATCTTGATTCTCACACAGAGAAAACGATGTGGACAGTAGTACATTTCTGCCTATTCACTCTGCCACTGCACAGCAGAAATGCATTTGTTCCACTCATTATATTCCAATTTTATGACTGCAATCCCCATTCTTTAAGGTCTGACATGAATAGAATATATATGAAACTGGTGGCTTGCAGCGTAAAACAAAAATTATAAAAATGTTAGTTAAGTGTTCCTCTACAGGATCTAATGCACTAACTACATCCATTAACTCTGAGGATCCTACATCCTGTCTCTAACAAGTCACAACCCTTGTTTTGTCAATGCTTCAAACTCACTTTTTCCCTGTTTGTAGTCCTTTGATTTAATTCTTGTGGAAAGAAACAATCAGAAGCCTTGGGCACTTTTAAAAGACACTTGCTAAAGCAAACAACACATTTGTTAAAATTATGCTCTTAAATCCCCAACATTTTAAGAAAGCACAGAGCTTAATAAAAAAAAACATTAAAAACTATGATACTACATGGAAGAGAAACAGCTTCCCCTTGCTCCCTTCTCCTGTACAATCCTTTTCGCTGTGGGAACAGTTTCAATAGAGCCAGCCTGGCAGGCAGCACCCTGGGGCCGGCAGCCCCTGGTGACAGCCCTTCCACTGCTGTCCCTGCAGTGCCCTCTCTCTGCTGCCACCACAAGCATCTCCAGGGCCACGCTGAACCCAACAGGGAACATACCTGGCTTTAAAAAATAAAAATTAAAACCTAAATTTAAAAAAAAAAAAAAAATCAAATTTTGCTGAAATGGTACCTAAACACCTAACTGCAGACTAAAACGCTTTGCTTAAACAACAAAACTAAACCCTCAACCACACAACCAAAACAAAAGCCACCAAAACGTTCACTCACTAAGATGCCACTGATATCTTCTGAAAGGAAATAAAGAGCGATACTGAGCCTGGCTGACCCTTCCCTGGCAGCTACATGTAGTGTCAGGAAACTGCAGATTAAGCCCCAGCCAAAATGGCACATCAAATGTAGCCATCATTATAAAAGAGTTGGAGTCAGACTTGGAGAAGCTGCTCAGAAAAGATGTTAGAATTCAGCCGAGCAACTGGGACAACCCCGACAGCCCTGAGGATGGAGCTAAACAGAGTACGACCTGCAGTTACAGTGCATTTCAGCAGCTCCCGTTGTTCCCATGGCAGTGAACACAACACGGATCAGACAAATACTCATCAACTTTTTTCCACAAAGTTTAATGAAACATAAAATTTTAGCTGTGCTTATAATACTAAATTAACAAAGCTTCAGTTACTTACTGTATCTTTTCACCCTCTTTATTAGAGTTTACACTGCAATAAAGCTTGGATTAGTTTTCCTAAATACAAAAAAGTGTTCTTTGAAGTACACTTTATCGCCTACTTATTGTACAACTTCCCTTACCAAAGTAGATGACATCTAGCTCCTTAGAATATCTCTAACATCATAAAACTACACTTACTACTTCACTACAGCAAGAATACCAGGTGAGGTTGCTTAGGCTCCTTAATGCTGAAAGTTTAATTATTTTCACAAAATCATTTATCTATGGGTGATCCTGGTTTAAGACCACAGAAGGATGAGATAATGTCTACGTTACTTTCCCATTTTATTCTTCCTACCATCCTCAACGGACCCAAAAACCAGACCATAATTCAAAGAAATACTTCAAAATGGACAGGGCGCTTATCTAGCAGTCAATGGAGGACCCGATTTCAATTGTACTTTATCAGCACCTGGTCAGCTGGGGGTGAAGAAGAAAGTTAACTTTCAGGATGCTTTTTAACAACCTTAAGGTGAGGTGAAGAGTTAAGGACATGGTTCCATGCAGATGGGAACACTAGTTCAGCCCAGAAGACTGCAAGGTCTATTAGGGGCAGCCAGAAGAGTTAGCCCCTCAGTGAACTCAGTGAACAAGCTCCCACTTCCCAGCAAGTTCAGGGCAATTAGCATCATCTTTTTCACCCAACAATAGAGGATCTTCAAGAAGTAAATGCAATAAACTGAGCTTTTGCCTTTGTTTGTTTCTCCTTTTGTCCAACCACAAGCATAAACAAATTTACCCTGAGCTGCCACCCTAAAAATATATATGAAGAAAAAGACTGTTCTGTCGGGCTTTATATCCTAGCAGGAGAAAGAGTTTTCCACCAATCCTGTATCTACCTGTTTCTTAAGGCTTTAATGGGGGAAAAGTTACATTTCTGATTACAAGTGAAAATCTGACCAAAGATTCCTTTTGGTCAGAGGAAATAACTACCCCCCACACCCTAACCCTTTAAGTGTCAGCAAACCCTGCTATGTGGTCCTGTGCAGTGCTCTAAATCAGTCCAAATCACACCCTTCTACCACAACTTGTACAATACTAAAACACAAGATATGCAATATTTTCTCTGGTTTTAGATTAATATTTTAAAAACTCAGATTTGGGGAGTTGCAATAACAGAAGTCGGACAAAAGTTGAAATCACAAATGAATGCCTCAGATACAGAATCATTCACCTTGGAAGCCTCAAGATTCATGTTCTATCAGTTGTATCTTGTTATAATTAATTGTTAATTACAAGAGTCTATTCTGTCATCACTACAGAAAAGATAATTTAAGATCAGAACATCACTACACTTTTTTTTTTCTAAAAGTAATCAGAAATGATTAGCACACTGGTTACTGAACAACACATCCATGTAATTAGTTCTGCTTGTGAGCTACCTTTCTAACTCTGACTTAGAACATCTGCTTGCATTTTATAAACAAAGTTATAATCACAAAGAAATATAAGTATTGTCCAAGGCCAAATGGTCTATAAATAACATTTCCCATAACACAGCGTATTAATGTCACAGTCTAGAGTCTAGAGTCTAATGTGTGGTATTAGCTTCACAGACCGCAATCTAGTTTTCTTCTTTAATCCTGTTTGCACACTTCTGCTCTGGACATAATGCGGTTGGTTTAATAGTTTTCTTACCAGACTGTGACGATTCATAACTGTGGTGCTGTTCCTGCGGGTTCGCAGAATGTTAGCCTGGAACACCTGCGAGTTATCACTGTGAAAAGAAACACTTGTCAAAGACAAAAGCCATTTCCTTCCTCTCAAAAAGCACCTGCTCATACAAGCTCGGCAGCAAATGCTATGACAGCTATCGTTTCAAGACAAAGCGCTCGAGAGACAGGTATGTAAGAACTCTTTTAGCGTGTTGGCAGTGAGCAGAAACCAAATTACTCTTCCCCCAAGTCCCAGCAACTTCAATTAATGGCTTTAATTAATCACATTAAGTCTTCAGAATAACTGGGGGAAAAAAAAAAAAACCCAACACCAACAAAAACCCCAAAATGTTAAGACTGATCATTTTTGTGGGAATTGATGCTGTTTGGAATGGCTGCAGCTTGCATATTGCTTCAAACGGCATTCAACAGAACAAATGGCATGTAACCAGTAACTGAAACCAGCTTCAGTGTCATAGATAAAATAGAAGTAAAAAAAAAACCAAACACAGTAGCTTGATAAATCTTATCACTACAAACATTTAGTAAATTCTCTACTTTTTTCCAGGAGAGGTTAAATTAAACACACAGTAAACCCAGTTTTTAAAGCCCTAAGACTTTTGACCACAGTCACGTTTTTGACCAGGAAGCAGCGCATCCATTTAAATAAGGCAGGATTAGTTATTTGATATAAAATGAGGTCCTTTCTCAAGGCAACTTTAGTTCTATTGATTCCTAAAGCAAGTTTCAGTGGCCATCGCTAGTGTTATCAACAGCCATTGATCAGCACTTAATGAATGAGACTACAGAAATCAAGTAAGTTTTATGGTCACTAAAATAAAAATTTTAAGCCATGATCCTGCAATCCCCATGTCTAAAAACCACTGAGGAACTGCACAGGCAAACAGATCCAAATGCAAGATTGTAATTAAATCCAAATTACAAGAAGTCACTGGGTCGTACCTTTTTGCCTCAGCTGCTAACCTGGGATGAAAAAAGCACTACACAAATCCAGTTTCTCAAAACTAAACTGACAAATAGTATTACCTTGTTCTAAAGACTGATAATCATAATGCACTTTTAAAGACATTTCACTAACAGAGTCCTCCAGTTTAAAATGCACGCCAGACACGTAAGTTTTAGATAGCTTTTATCTAGCTGTAAATAAAAGATAAACAAAGCTTATACCCTGAAATAAAAGCCAACAGGAATTGACAAAAGCACTGTGCTTTTCACCAAGAAGAATACATTGACTCTCTTCCTCTAAAACGTCAAACACAAACGACCAGACACCATTTACAATTTTCAAAGCAGTTTCACTCAGTTGACACCCACAAGAGATCAAACAGTCCCCGTTTGACAGGTGGTGGAACAGGAGAAATTTAAGGGATCCACGATGTGATGTTTAGAGGAGAGATTTACAGCTGAGGCCAACAGCTATAAAACTCTTTTTTAGTGTAAGTGTACTGGTTGGTCCGCACATCCAACACAAACAGTACATCTTGAAATCCAGGGTCTGAATAGAGGAAACAGGCTGGAATGATTCTGTAACACATTACCATGGGCTGAGTCCAACATTCAGTGCTAACTAGGAGAAGAGAGGGAAAGAAAAAAAAACCCACCCTACAATATCCTTACCTTTAATCTCCCTTGAAAAAACACCAGAGCTGGTCCGATCTCAGACTTACCTTTCACAGAACATTCTTACAGTTCCCATTAAGAATCAATTTTATTTGGCATGAAAACAAGAATCAAAAGTTCTATGAAAAGTAACTTTTGTGATCTAAAATACTCCACTTAAAAACATTCCCTGGCTCTACAGTAACTCCTTCTCCAAGGTCCTTACTGAATCTGTTAATGAAGAAGTCAAAACAGGAGGCAGAGTAGAAAAACCAAGCTGCCCGAGAGCAAAAGCTTTTGTTTCAGTTTACCCAACAAAGCCATTCTGGAAAAAATTGGGAGTTTCTTGCCAAGAGTTGCAATCTTGCAAAAAGTTTTGTGCTGGAAAATTCCTAATGAACATGCAAAGTGCTGCAATCACCTCAGATTAGCTCGATGGCATTTCAGTTTAATTTGTATAAACCCCTAATGTATAGTGCACGCACAGTTCTAAGGCAAGAGCTCACACCCTTCTACCTGCCCAGCCCCTGAAATAAATTATTTTTTTCCAACATGGCTATGGGATGTTGCTTTTTCTTTTCTTTTTTCTTTTTTTTTTAAGGAGTCAAGGGTCTCACAGTTTGTAAGAAACAAAAGGCTGAGATCATAAAACACCTCAGTTACATGATTAGTTTACCTGCTCAGAAATCTCCCCGAGGAACAGCTGCCACTCACAGTACTTCTATACTGCATGGAAATGTAAACCGATAGTTGTTTCATTATGTAAAAGAATTCCAATTATGTTCACTTAACATTAAAACATGACCAAATAGGCAAGAATTAGTACTTCTGCTGTAATGTAACTGTTCACCATTCTGGTACAAAAGATTTATGAGATTTGTTTGTCACTTGACATCTAGTTCCTTACAGAAACATGAAGTTTAAGGAAAAAACCAAACAAACCAGTAAGTACTTATCATGTGTTATACTATCTTTCATAAAGTTTATTGTAAATATGCTCTCCTGAACTGCAGACATACTACTGGTAGCAGCACATGGATCACCCTGAAGTTAGATGGCAGCCACACCACGTAGCAGATGGGGGCATCTCCCAACTTCATGACAGTCCAGAGGGGGCAAGAAATAGCACTCTAAGTTATAAACTCACCCAAACACAAAACCAGTGGACAGACCGTGCATATCTGAGAGCTTTCCTCCTAGCCCTTGCCCGAGATCGCCACTGTCCCTGCCCTGTCAGCTGAGGACAGCTGGACCTGGAACACATGGAAAAGGTCCAACCCCCTTGCAAACACCACAGGCTGATGGCAACTCCCAAACCAAGAGAATTAGTATGGTCCGGCAACACTCCAGGACAACTCATACATTTTTCTGAAAGCATCTACTGCTGTAATCGTACACAGTGCAGGGTTTTTTTTATTTTTTTTACCAAACTTGAACCACTACAGAATGCTCCCGCCCTCCCCTCTACGCCCCAAACCATCACGGCGGGACGGGCGGTGAGGAGCGCACACCCCGGGGTGTCCCAGCTGGGACAAGGGACCCCGGCTCCCTGCACAGCGGCGGCGGCCGAGCCCACCCCCCGCCGGGTCGTACGCTGCCGCCGCCGCCCCGCCGCGGGCCGGCCGGGCCGCGCTCACCTGAGCCCGTGGATGAGGGGGGCGCTGTTCGATCGCCTCAGGCCGCCCCCGTCGCCCGGCGCCGCGGCGCTCCCCGCCGGCAGCTCCAGGTCCAGCTCCATTTTCTCCTGAGCCATCGCGGCGGCGCCTCCGGCTCCCCCCGCTCCGCCGCGACGCCCATTCACTGCCGGCGGACGACGCGGCTCCTCATGCCGCCGCTCCCCCTGGACAGGCGCGCCGCGGCCGCCGCTACAGGCCCCGCGGGCGGCGCCGCAGGCAGAAGCCGGGGGCGCGCCGAGCCCGGCGAGGGGGGCGGCCCCAGCAGCGCCCCATGCCGGGGCCGGCCCGTTCCCCCAGCCGCTCCCGCCGACGGACGACCTCCCCGCTCCCGCTGCCGCCGCCAGGGAGCGAGCGTCTCGGGCCGAACACCCCCCGGCGCCCGCCGCCGCCGCGCAGCGCGCATGCGCCACGGCGGGCCAGAGCCAGTGGGCCCGCGGCGGCGGGGCGCATGCGCAGGACCTTCCCGCTCGGGGGTCCGGGGGTTGCCCAGGGCTCTCTGCCGCCGGGCTAGCGGCCAGCCGGGTGTGTACGGTGATGCTGCTGTGCCCGCCGAACCCCTCAGGCGAGGACAACCGAAAATTGTTGGGAGACGTGAGGCGGGATGGAAGGGGAGGGCTGCCGCCGCTGAGGTGAAGTGACGGCGGGTCCGGCGCGGCCTGACAGCGGAACTGCCCGTCGGCGGCGGGTGCCCTCAGCGGCCGGGGCTCCCTCTGCCTGGAGATGTGGAGCCGCAGCTCCGAGCGGTGAGAAAGCTTAAAACTCAGCTGCCCCCTCTCCGGGGGGTGTCTGGCCCGGCTGCGGCCTGTGGGAGAGCACGGGATGGTTGCTTGGCCCCGACATCCTGGTGAGGCAACATGCGATGGACTCGGCTCTGAGGTGGGTGTACTTAGTGCCCTAGAAGACATCTGTAGCTTTATTGTTCTATGCTGTAGCAGTTTCTGACAATCCCGGTCTAAGCGTTCGTGTAGAGAGCAGTTCTGTCCTCGCACAGTTCATTGGTACAGAGAGCAGCCCTGAGAAGGACTTGGGGGTGTTGGTGGATGAGAAGCTAAACGTGCTCCAGCAACATGCGCTGGCAGCCCAGAAAACCGCCCACACCCTGGGCTGCATCCCCAGCAGCATGGCCAGCAGGGCGAGGGGGGGGGATTCTGCCCCTTTGCTCCGCTGGGAGACCCCCCCCAGCATTGCTGCCTCCAGTTCTGGGGCCACCAACATCAGAAGGACATGGAGCTGTTGGAGCGGGGCCAGAGGAGGCCACGGAGATGCTGGGAGGGCTGGAGCCCCTCTGCTGTGAGGACAGGCTGAGAGCGTTGAGGGGGTTCAGCCTGGAGAAGAGAAGGCTCCGGGGAGACCTTAGGGCCCCTTCCAGTCCCTAAAGAGGCTCCAGGAGAGATGGGGAGGGACTCTTGATGAGGGAGGGGAGCCATAGGAGGAGGGGGAACAGTTTTACACTGAAAGAGGGGGGATTTAGATGAGATGTAGGGAAGAAATGCTTTCCTGTGAGTGTGATGAGACCCTGTCCCAGGTTGCCCAGAGAAGCTGTGGCTGCCCCATCCCTGGAGGGGTTCAAGGCCAGGTTGGAGGGGGCTTTGAGCACCCTGGTCTGGTGGGAGGTGTCCCTGCCCAGGGCAGGGTGGTTGGAACTACATGATCTTTAAGGTGCCTTCCAACCTAAAACATTCTATGATTCTTTTCTTTTGCTAAGTGCTACAATGCTGACCTTTAAATATCAAAAAACTAAGCATCTGAGTTAATACCTAACCATTGTCACTTCTCAGAAATACAGTTTTGCAGGCCCAGACATCTCTTCATCAGTTTATATTCCAGGTGAGATTTTCAGGCAGTCTTAAGAACAAAAATAACCAGAGAAGAAAGATAAATTATAGATAGCTAAACCATTTTTTTCACAGGTCAGATGCTTACTAATTTATTTCAGGCTGATGTCATTTTGTAACTTTGAGCAGCTCTGTTTATTTGACCCACTGGGATATTTCTCTGATACTATCAAGTATCTCCCACACTGTTGCCCACACCATAACTTCGTGCTCACCAGCCCCTCAGTATCACTGTACCCACCTATGTCATTCTCCCAGTTTCCATTTCCCCATTTTGAATCTCCATCCTTCAACCGTATCCTTCCAAGGCTGTTTAACGTGTTCTCTCCTTTCTTAATCCCTGTTTGCCATGGTCATTTGTGCTGTTTCTTTAACTCGGGAGTTTGTCATTTCCTCATTTCCATCTTTAGTCTCATTCTGTTCCATAACACAACTCTCTCCACAGCCACATCCCCTTTTCTCTGCCTCATTACCCTCCTCGGGCCTTTGAGGGTCACCTTGACAGTCCCCATTTTCTCTTGTGTGTGTATGTATACATATATATATATATATATATATAAAGGTTCTCTTGGCTCTATAAACCCTGGCTGGGCATTAGGTTGATGTGTCGGCTCCTGGCACTGAAAAAATTGAGTACACGAAGCAGATGTTTCTGAGCTCTCTGCCACGTTTTGGATATTGTTGACCTTTTCCTTAATGGTACCCTGGTAACCAGCATTTGAAGCTTTTTGCTGTCCATAGCAGCAAGGATATAATAGAATAACCCTACAATAATAAGAAGTAGTAAAATCCACATAGTTTGGCGATGCAGTGAGATTTTGCAGGTGGCTTTGGTATTAGTAGAGTCAACGTACGTGTGAGTAGATTTCCATTCCAGGCAAGATGTTTTGCTCGATATTGTCACTGGATTTGCCTTTTGGGTCCTCTCCAGCTGTCCTGGGCTTTTTTGCTGGAGTGCGAGACAAGGAGAATGGTGCAGGTTCTGTATTAAAGCTCAAAAGCAGGGTGTTGCTTTTAGTGAACGGTGGCAGTAAGAGCTGATGAACAGCTTTCCTTTTGCAGCAGCAGCTCCTAATTTTCCAGTGACTCAGACTAATCATAATTATTAGAAATCAAGCAAAAGAAAGTTTTGGATCCTCTTGGTCTTTGGAGGAGGTGGCAATTCTGTGTCATCTCACAGAAAGTTATAATTTCTGGCGAGGATACATCACAGTGCAAGCGCTTGCACAAGACTGTGAATGGTTTTCCTCCTGCAGTAATACAAGGCAAGGAGTTTTGTCTCCAGGTTTTTCCATACATATCCATACTGAAAGTTCCTGAAAAAATATTTAAAATGTAATCTTGTGGGGCTGTTAACGCCTCCCAGGTACCCCTTAGGCACAACGTTCTTCACTAACAGTGTCAGCGTAGTACAAGAAATGTGAGCAACAACAGAAATGGTTGATGAGACATAAACACTGTCTCTGAAGGCAGAAAAATGGAATACGCTCGAGTCAGTCTTAGTTAACGAAAAATAAAAGGAAGTACTGTAATAACTAGCAGGCTATATAGGCAATAGTTATACTCGGTTATCTAGGAACGTCTACCTTCAGTTGCTTTGAAGTAGGAGAGTAATTCATACAACTGTGTTCCATTTCAGAAAGTTGAAATGATGAAAAAATCCGAACTTCTGCTTCTTAACTGTTTCTGTACCTGGTGCTCTGGAAAAAGAATTGCTGTTTGCTAGAAGAAAATGAAAACCTTTGGTTTACATTTGGTGCCGGTGAAGATCCTGAAGATCCCCTGGAATGTAAGAGACAAATGTGTATGTTGCTATTGTTGTTACAGAAAAATATTGGAAAATAAAAACCGGTGAGCACAAACTTAGATACTTTTATCACTTGGAATGGAATTGTAAAGGTCACTCCAAAACCTAAACACAGCCAAGAACGAGGGGCCACATGTCTCATAACGAACTTTATGCCAGATTTCTGAGAATGGCATAGAGGCTTGTGTTCTCATTACTCATTAAAAACACAGTACATTCTTCAGCAGCAAAACACAGCTGGGAAAAACACTGGGGAGGGGCTTTTCAACATTTAAGGTGAAAAGGGAGGACCTAACCCCGAGCAGGGCTGCAAAAAGCCCTTTCACCGGTAACGGGGCCCGAGCCCGGGCCGGCAGTCACCCGGCTCCGCACGCACCTGGCTTTCTGGCAGCTGCCAGACTCGAACCCGCGGACCGAGACAGGCCGCGCCGCGCCCCCCCCACCCCCGCCTGACGCGCCCCTGCGTCTCGGCGCCCATTGTCCCATTTCAAACACACGCCCCGCCCCGTCAGCCACTCGGCGCGCGCGCGGCCTCGCCGCCGGAACTGGGACGCGGGAGGGGCCCGATGCGGGTGTCGCGTGCGTGCGCAGTGGCGGGACGCGGTGACTGCACGCATGCGCGGCGGGAGGCGGGCAGCTTTGCCTCCGCCCCGCTTCCCGCGCATGCGCGCTGCGCGGCGGCGGCGGGCGCCGGGGGGTGTTCGGCCCGAGACGCTCGCTCCCTGGCGGCGGCAGCGGGAGCGGGGAGGTCGTCCGTCGGCGGGAGCGGCTGGGGGAACGGGCCGGCCCCGGCATGGGGCGCTGCTGGGGCCGCCCCCCTCGCCGGGCTCGGCGCGCCCCCGGCTTCTGCCTGCGGCGCCGCCCGCGGGGCCTGTAGCGGCGGCCGCGGCGCGCCTGTCCAGGGGGAGCGGCGGCATGAGGAGCCGCGTCGTCCGCCGGCAGTGAATGGGCGTCGCGGCGGAGCGGGGGGAGCCGGAGGCGCCGCCGCGATGGCTCAGGAGAAAATGGAGCTGGACCTGGAGCTGCCGGCGGGGAGCGCCGCGGCGCCGGGCGACGGGGGCGGCCTGAGGCGATCGAACAGCGCCCCCCTCATCCACGGGCTCAGGTGAGCGCGGCCCGGCCGGCCCGCGGCGGGGCGGCGGCGGCAGCGTACGACCCGGCGGGGGGTGGGCTCGGCAGCACCGGCCCCTGCGGCCTGGGAGCGGGCCCGGCCCCGCCGTCGGCCCCCCCTTCCTGCAGGCCCCGCTGTCGGTGCGCGGTGGCGGCCGCTGAAAGGCGTCGCTGGTTTCTGGGTTCCTGGCGCTGACCGCCGCGGGCCGGCAGCAGGAAGGCGCCTGACGGGCCCTTCCCTGGAAACGGCGCTTCTGCCGAAACAAAATGGATGTTTGCAGCGCAGTGGGGCTGGGGACGTGTCTCGTAGCGCTGTGTAGCTTTACGCAAAGCACGCCTGAGAAAGTTCTTCACAAAACTTTTTTTTCTTCCCCCCCTCCCACCAGTGACAACTCACAGGTTTTTCAACCTTACGTGTTGCGAACTCGCAGGAACAGTACAACAGTTATGAGCCGTCACAGTATGGTAAGGAATCTTAAGCATGTTTTGTTTACACCTAACGAGAAGTAATTGGGCTGCAGAAATGAAGTTAGACTTGATTTGTGTTTGCACCAAGCATCCTAGCAAGCTTCCAGGCTGCAGAATATGCCTATTCCCGCCTGCCCCCCCCCCCGGTAACTGCAACCTACAATGAAATAATACTGGTGTATTAATTGTATGTCCTCAAGAAGACAACAGTAGCTGAAGCTGTGTGTGATTCCCACTGTAAAGTACAGTCTCAGAGTTAATTCAGACCTCTCTGTGGGTTGGAAAAGAAAACGGCTGTCACAATTAAAAGTCATGAAATATCTTTTAATTTGTTGTAAAAAGGAAAGCGAGTGTCGCAAGTCTTTTTTGGCCTGTTTTTTTTGACGGGGCCGGTCTTCTTTGCAAAGGCTGAACATGACGTCAGAAAATAAATTACTCTTCTTTAAATGATTTGCTGGGTGATATTTTGCCCACTATCATATAAGTCTGGTATCATACAGTACTGCAGTTATTTAACTTTTCAAAGATGTTAAGTTCCCTTTTTTCCCCCATTTCCTTGTCCACTCAAAGATCTATATGCTCTTTTCCACTAGAGTTTTTCTTTCTCATCTGAGGATATTAAGTATTGCTTTTCTCAGAACCCGTGGAACTTTAAAGTCCTGAAATATGTTTCTTCTATTCTGTTCAGAAAAAGCGAGGTGGCATTTTAGTTCAAAATCGTCTGTTAGGAGACTTCTTAAAAATAAGAATCCAGATTTTTGGAACCCAAATCAATAGGTGTTGTGGTAGACACGTGGGCATCTTGAGTGGGAACTGGTGGCCCATTTGTATGTGCTGGTAGCCAAAGTTCTGGAGGAATTAGATGCGTAAAATTGTATGCAACTGAAAAATTGCATCAGTAAAGTCTTAAAGAGTGGTGTTCAAGACTGAGCTGAAACATTGAGATTTCTTTTTTAATAGCCAGCTGGCTGAGTAAGTTAGTGCAGGAGTTTGTCGTCTTACCCAAGGCAGTAGGGAATTGTATCACTTTCGTAGTTTCATTTATAATGCCTTACTTCTCTAAACGGCATATAGAGCTATTGGTGTATCTGAGATGCTGAGCACTACCTGCTTGCAAGTCTGAGATCTGTGCCACTTGCTGAGTGACAGAATGAATTTGTAAGTGGCAAAACAAGTCTTTTCTCTTGAAGGTCAGTGTTTTCTTTCTGCAGCATTATTTGAGTCATCCCTATGTAGTTGTACAGCTCATTTTTAATTCACTAAGAACGCAGGTGGTGGTAAATGGGATGTATGCAAGCTGTTGATGTGTGATTTAATCACTGTGGCTGTCACCTTTTTTTTCAGTTGTTGTCATCATCTCCTATTCGTATTCCTAGTAGCCGACTTCATCAGATCAGACGGGTAAGTGCAATTTTTATCTGTATATTTAGTAACAGCATGAAAAGTATTATATAGTATTGAAGTATTTAGGTAATAGGAGTTTCTTTCATATTGGGTTTTTCAAGTGCTAGAGGAAACAGAGTCTCTTTGGAGACTTAATTTCAACAAGGAAGAGTCCTTGCAAGGGTTGTTGTTATGTTTAAACTACCTTGCGTTTTTGAAGTATTGTTTCATTAAAGAGAAACGGTGAGCTGGCCTGGTGGCAGTCCTTTCTGGAGTGCTCCTGTTATTCATATTTCAATTCTTAATGGCAAATTATGGAATCATGAATGTTATCCCGAGCACCTGGGATAAATCGAATGTTATGGGAAGACTTAAGACATTTATCTCCCGCAGGAGGAAGGAGTGGATTTAATGAACAGAGAAACAGCACATGAAAGGTGAGTGTTACTGAAACAAGATGATAAAATAGCCGGAGTTATCCTCTTTGTAGCTACTGATGGGATTTTTTGTATTCTAGGGAAGTGCAAACAGCAATGCAGATAAGCCAGTCATGGGAGGAAAGCTTGAGCCTGGTAATCTCTTTATAGATGTTTCCTATTTAATTCTACTTTTACACTCAACTGACAAGTCTAAGGGAAAGAGCGGAATTAATTGTGAAACTAATAGAAGAAGAATTTAAGTTCATCTGCTTTAGCTATTTTGTGCATTTGGCCCAATGACTTTCTATTAGAAGGTTGTGCCTTGGGTTCTAAGGTAATGTCCTGTGCCAGTGTTAAGGTGGAAACCTTGTATTTGCAGAGCGACAATGACTTGGACAAGTCTGAGAAATCTTCCTCCCCAAAGAGAATAGACTTCATTCCAGTTTCGCCTGCTCCTTCACCGACAAGAGGAATAGGAAAGGTAGGATGAGTGAAACACCAAATGGAAAGAACATTTTAGAATTTTAGACCAAGGTGAACCGTGAAGACGTGTGTAACTTCACAAATTGTTTGATAGTTTTTTAAAAAAGAAAACCACAACCAAACAACAACAGAAAACCTCCAACCCAAACCCACATTTTATTGATTTCTAAGAATCAGATGCTTACCATCATAGAGCTGCAGAGCTTAAGTAGTGTGCCAGTTCTGAGTGTTTTCAGTTGCTGCTCTTTGTGCAGGGTTTGCACGGGTTAGGGCTCTGGTTCTGCAGAAGCTGGAAGAGGTCTTTAGAGTAATCAGAGTTGGACGTGATCTTCAGCTGCATGAGTGGGGGGATGCTGGGGAAGAAGCACCAAAATCAGAATGTATCGTATGTGTAGAGTGTAGGCAAAGACCAGAAGCTGCATATCTGTGTGGTGAGGAGGATGAAAATACGTCCATCGGTTCTGGAAAGGAAGGCATAAACTCACTGTGAAGGAGGACTCGGGCACCCTGGATTTGCACTGAAAACTGATGGCACCTGCTGGAAAAAGGGAAGAGGTGGATCTTAGATAAAATAAGGTACTTTTTCCAGCGAGGACTGTAAAACTGAAGTGTAGCACAGAGAAACTGGCAACTGTATTTAAAAATGGGCTGCTTGACCTTGTTTTCACCCTTTTTGGTGGTTCTGCTTTTGTACTGCTACTATTTTTATCACACGCCTCTACCAGTATTGATGCATGGAGCAGCCACATACCAGTGCTGGGTAAAGGTGTTCCTGGGATAAGACTGGTCCTGTGACTTTGGAATCACAACTACAAAGCAGTAGTAGATAACTTGACAGAAACATCTTTATGCTTAGCTATGGGCTAAGCTCAGATTCGCTGCAGAATCACAGAGCTAAATGCTCCGTCCTACTCTGGAATACTGTGTTACGTTTTCAGGTCAGATGTATTTTGAGTAAACTCAACTTGTTTCTTGAATAAGCCCCTTGAAAGAAGTAATTCCTGAGGAGTGCTACTACTTCTAAATGTAAGAGGAAGAACAGAAACAACCATCTTATTTACTAAACAGTGTCTGTTTCATTTTCAGGTTTCTTGTGGGTTTGGATTTTAGGTTAATCTGAGCAGCATTGCATTAGCCAGTATATTTTTGCAAATTAAGTTTCAGTGCCTCTTAAGATTGTATTTGATCATCTCTGCCTTATTCTGTTACTAGCTTTTCTTTAATTGAGGATGTTTTGTTTGGAGGGTGGGGGGGAAACACTTGGGTATTTAAAAGAAAATTCTGAAGCATCGTAATGTGACTTTTTCTGCAGCAATGTTTTTCCCCATCATTGCAAATGTTTGTGAGCAGTAATGGATTGCCTCCAAGCCCTATTCCCAGTCCAACAAGGCGATTCTCCAAGTAAGTAGCGTCTGCAAGTAACAGGTATAAATTGGCTTAAATTCCAAGGCTAGCACAAAGATTAGTTAAAACTGATGTTAAAGCATTAAAACAGACTTTAGGTTTCTCTGGCTGAAATATTGCCACATAAAAATGCTCTTAAAGTTCAGCCTTTACTAATGGTAGCTTTAGTAGGAGCCTGTGTCAGTTATACTTGATAACTTGTGGGGAAAATCCTGGATACTTCAAATGAACTTTATTAACTTTGTCAGCATATAAATTTTCTGTAAATACTACACAATTTAGAAATGGAGTGAAGTGAGGATGTGATGCACTAAAGGAAGGAGAAGACCCTAGAAAATTTACTATGACATTGTGTGGCAGATAATCTGCTCTAATAGGCAGCACTTCGTCGTTCTCTATGTATTTTATATTCTCTAAGCATTCCAGCTGTGGAGGAATAGTTTTAAAAAACGTTTCGTATGATGTGATTGTGTTGATTTGATGGTGGTGTTCAGAGCTGGAACCTTTGCAGACCTGCCTCTCGGTGTTCTCTCTCTCTAGCAGGAGGAGTCAAAGTCCAATCAACTGTATCAGGCCCAGTGTTCTTGGCCCCATTAAAAGAAAAGGTATGTGTATTTACATTGTCAGCTGTGTTAATATGGATGTAGTTTTGCAGCTGAATCCATTTATCTCTTTTCCATGTTTTTTCTGTTGTTCTGTAAATATAATGCACTTGTATCCACGCTGAACTGGAATTTGCCAGTTGTAACGTAAAAATATAATATAAAGTAGCTAGTCTAAAACACAAAAGTGAAAAACTTTTTAAAAGCAGCTACTGCTTGAAAGAGGCAAACTTTTTTCCGCATCAAATTAAATGTTATGAATGTTCGTAAGCCCTGACATTCCTAAGAGTACCACTGTACAGTGCACACCCTTCAGATCATCTTAGGAATGTTGCTTATTGTGCAGTATCTTCTAAACTTAGTACTGAATGTTTGTTTTTACTCTGAAAGTTCAGAAGGTGAGTGTTTAGAAGAATGGAGTAGATCAGTGCTCTTTCCTCCTGAAGGGGGGAAAGCTGCATTCTCTCCTAGAAGTATTCTCTGTTAAGGATATTCAAATTACGTCCCGGAACAAGTCTCCATAGCAGAACTGTAAGACTGAGATGTTTATAAGTGTGCCTCTGGCTATGCTTATCCTTCCTGCATTTTTTTTTTTTTTTTTAACTTAGGCATTCTGAACTGCACCAGAACCATGTCCTTTTATTTTACGAGAATTATATTTAGCCTTCAAGAAAAGTTACTGTTTATTGTGTGTTTTTTTTTTTTTTTTGGAACTGCTTTTCCTATCAGATAAAGAATGTTGTCTGATTTATATTGAATTGATGGGGGAAAGAGACAAGTTTTCTCATAGATGCCAGTTCTGTCTTCCCTGTTACTTTCTATGAATTTTAGAGGCATAAAAATTGAATTTATCAAAAATTTATCAAGCTCAGGGATCAATTGGGAATAGGTATTTTTACTGTATTTCCTATCTATGTGCACGTGCGGAATATCTTCTACAAAGTGGAATAGGAATTTGTGGTTTTTTTACCGGAAATATCAAGGCATTTTCAAAATGTTACTTAATTTTAAAATTTCTAATCCATTTAAATGAACCTAATTTCTTTTCCTAAATATATAATGCTGTTATTTTCTGAATTTTAGCAGTAGCTTTATGGTTCATATTCAGACGTGGCGGGATAACAAATTGACACCCATGATATGTGGAGGGAAGAAAGCAATGTGTTGAAGAACATTTCACAGCTCTAGGGAATTAATGCTGGGAGACTGTGATGTGTTGTAGTGGTGCTGTCAAATTTCAAGTGGCAAAAGAGTTACCTATGTTGGTGGTTTGGGTTTTCTTCATTTTTGTATAAGACCAAGTATTTTAGAAATTTTTTTTTGCCCATTCTGCTTGATAGAAGTTGTTATTCCTTCCCTTCAGAGAAGGGAATGTATCCCCATGGAAATAGAAATTTTTTGGGGGGGGGGGGGAGAAGTTATCAGTCTTCTCTAAAATGAGCGGTAGTATAATTCTTTTGCATATATTAATATATACTAGGTTTGTATAATGCTTAACGTCTGCCAGCTCTTCAAACTGACACCACGACTGCTGTGAAGTGTAGGTAAAATGCCAGAAAACTTACTTCCATTTCATATGTTTTTGTTGCCAAACTAAAAATTAAAATATACTGTAGCTGAGAGGTTTGTTTATTTTTCTCTAAGCTTGTTATTGGCAAGTTCATGATATTTCCAGTGTGTCTATTGTAGAGAAGCTATTAATGAGCTAGCTGATTCGCAGGGCAGATTATACGAGTTCTCCCCATCACATTTAATGTCAGTAGATGATTACAGGTACAAAGATAGTCTCATCCATGACAAGTAAGTGGAAGTGTATACACATGCAAATTTTTTTTTCTATTCATCTCTTATATAAAAGTGTACATGTGCATCACAATGTTATACACAGGGGGTGATACTCTGAACCAAGCTGCTGCTCCTGCTTTCATAATCACTAAGAATTTTAATGTCTGTATTTTGGCTTATGTCAGTTGCCTTATCTCAAATGCTTACTTAACTTTAAGTCACGGTAATTAGTTTGCTTTAGATTATTTTGTTTGATTGTAGTCTTAGTAGCCGGTACCTTGTTTTGTGTCTTTGAGGCCGTTGTAGCCCCTCAGATGCTGCTGGAGCACTGGTTAAATTAAGGATGGACTGGATGGTTAAACAAAAGCTAACATCAAATGAATGTCTTACCCAAGTGCTTGGTTGGCTGAATTAGAGGATTTACAGATGGAACTTTGCTCTATTGTGGGACAAACCTCTCTGTTTCAATAGGCAAATATTAAATCGGTGTTCCGGAGACCCAAGTGAGTTTGATTATTTGCACTATTTTCCTTAGGTGAAATGGAAACTGAAAGTCAGCCAAAGAGACTTTTTCAAGGAACAACCAACATGCTTTCTCCAGATGTTACACATCTGACAGATCTCAGTTCATGGTAAAATATTTCACATGCCCTGAAATGCCGAAACAGGGAACGTGCATTTATCACAAGATTTCTTGTTTTGTTTTGTTTTGTTTTTTTTACAGAAAAAATACTTTGTGTATAGCTTGTGTATGTGTATTACTTGGAGCTATTCCTGTTGTGGTGTAGTGTGACAATGGTCCTGCTCCTTTGATCAAGTATTCCTGGGCAGACTTGAGCCTAGATTTTGTGTATCAAAATTTATCCTGAATATAATTGTTACAAATCCCTGTTGGTTCATAAGCAAAGTTGCTTTGCCTCAAAGATGCTTCATCGCTTGGGTATGCTGTAGGTGGGGGTCATATAGTATGTGCGTGAATAGTTCATGCACTTACATAGTTCATGTTGATAGTGTCTGTCTCCTTTCTGTATTATGATCATAAAAAGCTTTTTTTGTGTTCTTTTCTGAGTTCTTTTCTGTCAAGTCTCAGATACTAAGTATTCCAAAATATCAACCCTGTATCACTATAATTTCAGTTTACCTACAGGCTTGAAAGTGCCTTGAAGTTGGTTGGGGGGTGTTTTATGTTGCTTACAGCTAAATTGAAAAAGCATCAATTTGCTTGCCCTCTGGAATCTTCTGTCAAGACTTGGAAATCCAAACAGGAATTCCTTACTTACAAGGGAAAAACAGGTTTCAAAATCTTGCTTTGAGTAGCGCAACATTAAAGAACATACTAGCTAATTAATGACATCTTTGCTGCATTGCTGATTAGATTCTTATTATTCCTTTCTTTTCAAGGTTTCATTCTCATTAATTTTCACCTCCTTTCTGTAACTGCTTAAAATCAGTCATAATTTATTCTGCATGTTAAAAAAAAAAAAATAAATTCTGCTCCTCATTCCCATAAGGAGCATGAATATGTATATAACATGCTACAGAAAACAAGGAGTCTTCAGGGCTGCCAGTCTTACAGAAAAGACTGAGTGGTAGTATAGGTCTCCTACATCTTTTCTACAAAGGCAGAAGTACCTTAGCTCTGCACACAAAGTCATCGTGCCTGTCTTGCTAAATAACCTTTTTCTCTCTCCCCAGCCTGTCTTCAGATATTCTCGATGGGAGCAGCAGCAGTGTTGGCTCTTCCTCCGACTCGCTGACTAAAGGCAGCATAACCACAGAGTCTCCCGTAACGTGCTCAAACTCGTGCTCTTCATTCATTTTGATGGATGATCTCTCACCGAAGTGACTTAACCTTCTGAGTCAGTGTCTGGCTGTGCTGTTCCCTTGCTGTACGCTCGGACAGAGAAACGAACTCTCATCCTTGAACCATTAATGCGTGGATTATTCAAAGGAAAAATTATTGTAACTGTAATCCTTGGCGACTTTCCAGTGATTTTGATTTATCCATTTAATGGACATTGTAGACCACATTCATGTCTGGTTTTGCGAATTTATTTTTTAAACAAGGTGTCTGCTCAGATTATACTAACTTTTTTGCTTTCAGGAACTTGCATATACTTTTTGATTCCGAGAATAGGTTTCTGCCTATTGGTGTTGCAATTTTTAGGAGAATACTTATATCGTTATCGTGGTCACTGCCTAGGGAAATAATTTGGTTCAGAAGGATTTGAAAATACTAATTTATTTTCTGGCACTTCTACCATCGAGTAAAACTATTCTCCTTGGTTTGTTTCAGTCCCTAGCCTCAAATTCTCTTACAGAAAGGAGGAAAAAAAAAATCTTTTCTTTTCTTAGTGCTGCTAGTCATTTTTATTACAGAAGACCACAGCAGGTCTGGAAATCTCACTCTATTTAAAAGAAACAAACAACCAGCCAGCCAACCCACAGCAAAATAACTCATGACTGGCACTTTTGCCATCAATGAAGAAATAATACTCTACAAACATGATTAAAATAGCCGCATAGTTCTCTCCCCCGTTCCTTTATCCTACAGATTATATGAAATTAGGTCAATATTCAGCACGATTTGGCCAAGGAAGATGAATCCCATGCCTCGATCTAAGATATAACTAAGCTATTTAAACTACTGTGTAGGAGAACCACGTATGGCACCGTCGATGTCTCCTGTGGCGTTGAGGTCATAGGTATTTTTGTGCCTTAGGGGACATTGTTACAGAATTAGGGAATGTAAACCAGAGGGGTGGGTGGGAGGGAGAAGTCCTTTGTGTAGAGCTTGTCCATGGAGTGCTTACCAGAACCTGTCCTCCCTGCTGCTTCCCTCCATGCTCCTTTCCCAGGCCTCTGCTCCCTCGCGAGGTGCCACGGGCAGCCCAAGTTCCACCTGCCGCTGTCTGCAGCATCGATGCCTTCGCTGGTGGAGAGCAAAGAGCTAAGAGAATGTGCAATTCCTAAGGGAAGACTTAAGAGATTGGATTGAACTGAGCTCTGCACGTTGTTTGGCGAAGGAGTTGAGCTATGAGTAGTCTTGATAACAGTACCTTGGTCAGTCTGAGGTAGGACAAGAGATATTTTACTTTTTAAAGACTTTAACGGGGCAAAATAAATCCGTTTGTAATCTACTGTGTTATGCTATTTATTATTTATAACTATGTAAAAAGTCTGTGGTGATGAATTATAGTATTTTTTTATGATTGAATAAGTTTTTTATGTTCAGTAATTGCTGGCTGGTTTGTATTTAATACGCAACATTGTCTGCCAGAATCATAAGCTTCCATTTTTGAATGTTTGTAACATGAATGCTTTTGTTATCTAAAAGTACAACTTCTGATCTTTTTGAAAGAAAATAGCACTGAATTTAAAGTAAGATTATGTGCTTTAAAAGTGAGCACAATCTCTGGCAATACTGTCTGGCTAAAAAGGGGAGGGGGAAAACCATAGGTTTTGTGGTTTTTTTGTTTTTTTTTTCCTGTTCTGAAGAAGCTGTTGAGTTTCCAGAAGATTTGTACATATCAGATTATTTTTAAAAGTGTTTCCATTAAATTGTAAGTAGTACCATAATGGGCCAACAGTGGCACTATTATTTGTATTATCATTTTCACCTGTGGAGCGTTAGTTCCCCACCTCAAATAAATGTGCATATTGTAAAATATTGTCCATTGGTGCCATTTTTAAATGAGCTCTGCAGTATTGAATGTTAATTTTATTTGTATATGCACAGTGCTATTTCTTGAATTTTTGATGTCTTAAATTGCTTAATTATTTTTTTTATTCATGCCCGTATCTTCTCTGCCTTCTTGGTGCTAAAAGAAGGCTGCTTTTACATTTGCAAACTATTGATAAAGAGTCTGTGATAAAATTCGACCTGTTACCTGTGCCCCGGGTTTGATACCGTGCTGTTACTGGACTGTGATTTAGGAATCTGAACAAGGGGTGGCAGAAGGGGGAAACCTATTGCATGCTTTCTTAAAACAGAGAAGAGCACAGCTATTTGCTTATTTTTGGCTGACTTACCTGTACAATTGATGTATTCCAGATTTGTTTGTTAGTGGAGAGTCTTATACAAGTGCTGGCCTTTGTAAACATTAGAATGTAAGCTTCATAAAGCAAACGCACAAATACTCACTCTTGTTACAGCATTTTTTATTTTTAGTGTTCTGGCTACTCTCTGCTCTTCAGAAGACATTGCTCTTTTATAAAATACATACATGATGCGCATACACGCTGTGTCTGTTTCACAATTAATGTCGTTGTGTAATGTAACAGGTCCCGTCTAGGACCCTATTGTTTCACATCTGTAGCTGTAAGGCCACTTGTTCATTTTAAAACTTGAATTTTCTAATGCTCCAACAGCTGCTACTTGCACTTCACTGTGTGTGAGTCTCTGCTGCTCACAGGATCTGTTGTGTAAAGGCTAGTACAGCATACGCCAACTAAAACAGACTAAGAGCTGTGTTTCTGGATTTAACTGTCTTGTCTGTGATGTTAGATACCAGTTTGAGGTGGGAAGAAGTCCAGCTGGTGCTGGGAGTCGGCTGTAGTGTGTAACTGTTGAGACTTACACTTAACAACTGATTTTTTTATTATTTGTGCTGAACTGCCAGTATGAGTGTCTGAGAATTCCTTTTAGTCTTTCTTTCCCCTCCTTCTTTTCTTAAATAAGGAACCATTAATGCTCATCTATTGCTGAGACTCACCAGTGATGACTTAATCTTTAATGTTGTAACTGTTGAGGAGAAAGTTAAAATACCAGCAAATCCCAGCATAATTCAAGCAGCATTTTAGATGGAGAATTTAATTTTTACTCTGTTAATTAGCACTGCGTTACAATGTCAGTCTGTGTAGGGCTCATTGACTAGCACTGCCTTTAGATCATATCCGAAGCATGCCGAAATCCTCCTTTCGTGGCCTTAAAAAGCTGGAAGGATTTTACCAATGGTTTAGAAAAATGTGTGTCAGCTGTGGAACTCTTTCTGTTTTGATAATATCAAGTGTTCTGAATCAGGAAATGGATCACAGTATGCCTGTTCCGTGCTCCTTCATTGAATTTCAAATTGGGGATCGCAGGCCCAAAAGCCTGTATTTAAGGGGCTGCTTTTCTGACTGTATGTGATTAAATACTTTCTCCTACAACGAAAGTAATTAAACTGTCAGTGGGTTAGGATGTAAATCTGAGTCCTGCAGGCTTTATTGGAGAACTCCTTCTTGAAATGCACGAGGAAAGCTATACTGTACAAGAACAGTAAAGTGGGATTTATTTATTTTTTTTTATTGAAGTCACAATAAAAATAAGAGTACTCCTTTTAACAACTCAAAATGCTAAAAGCATTTTAAAATGTGAGGCTTCAGCCTGGCACATGTCTTTGCCTGGAGCCATGCTGGGGGCTGTATGCAGAGGTGAACTTGAGCAGGCTTAGGCGGATTTGGGGCTCCCGTGTTCTGGTGCACGAACACAATAGACCAGTCTTGGGAAATGATTTTTTTTTTTTTTCTTTTTGCAAATATTCACATTCTTATCTGTAGGCCCTGCTAATCCATTGTGTGACAACAGAGATGAGAACTTGTTTTTCCTGGAGGAATTTCATCTGCGTATAATCTTCCTGGTAACTTCATAATAAAAAAAGGTTTGTGTTAACATGGGTGCAAGTATTTCATGAAGGCATAGGACTGTTCCCTTTGCTTTTTTGGAGTAAAGGCCAAGAAATATTTCTGAAGCTATACAAACTGGACACCAGTTTGCAGTAACGACTCCCTGTGACTTCAATGAGTGGTGACAGTGACACCAGGCTGTCTAGCAGTTCCTTTCTGTCTGAAAATATGTATATTTTTATATATATTATATACATATTATATAGTTTTACACTGTATAATATCTCTAATGCCTTTAGTCTCACTTGGCTCATTCTGAGGGCCATGAGATTTTTATACAAACACGATTATTATTAGCTGTTAATTACGGTAGGTTGTCTGTCTTACTAAATAGCTGTGGTAAAATTCTTGGTGGATTCCGTGGACTTTTGCATGTCTCTCATTTTGGGGTATAGCAGAATTGGGGGATGTTTTGGTTATTTTTCAGATAATGCAATGTGTGTCTTCTGGGAGAATTAGCCATTGTGTTTGAATTCCTCCAGGCATTTGGGTATAGTTTATGCAGAAGTATCTCATATTTAAAAACATGAGTGAATCTTGGAGGGAATAACAGGCAGAAGCTACCCAGATTAACCCTTGCATCGCCTACAGAAACTCCCCCGTTCTGCCATGGTCCCCACCGCTTTTGGACTTTTCCTGGCAGTGAAGTAAGTGCCAGGCTATTACTTGTGTTGGGGTAGTTCATAAGGCAGATTATGAAAACCCTATTGTGCTAGAACAAAGAAAAAAAAAAATATATTTTTTTTCCTTGCCCTAAATAATTTGCAATTTTTTGTGAGAACTGCCGTGGTTTATCAATGCAGTGCACAGTCAGCAGTATGTTTCGGTATGAAAAAGTTTGGCTCTGTAATACACAGGTAGGAAGCAGGTGCTATCAAAAACTGTTAATAAGTTAACTAGTCCAGAATCACAGAATGCTGTGGGGTTGGAAGGAACCTCTGGAGATCATCCAGTCCAACCCCCTGCCAGAGCAGGTCCACCCAGAGCAGGTTGCACAGGAATGTGTCCAGGTGGGGTTTGAATGTCTCCAGAGAAGGAGACTCCACCACCTCCCTGGGCAGCCTCTTCCAGGGCTCTGCCACCCTCACAGGAAAGAAGTTCCTCCTCATGTTTAGGTGGAGCTTCCTATGTTCCAGTTTGTGCCCGTTCCCTCTTGTCCTGTCACTGGGCACCACTGAAAAAAGACTGGCCCCAGAATCTGAATCTAAATGTTGTATCTGGCCTCTGGCAAATCCTTTGCTCTACAAGCCCCTAAAATTTTGGAAAAATTTAGTTACTGCCTGGACTTAGCAGGTCAGCATTAAGCTGGTGAAGTGTCAACACTTCTCTACGACCAGAGGTGTAAGGGGGGAGCTAGAATAAAAACGCCACTGTGCCTATGATCATAGAATCATAGAATAGAATCATAGAATGGTTAAGAGTTGGAAGGGACCTTAAAGATCATCGAGTTCCAACCCCCCTGCCATGGGCAGGGACACCTCCACTAGAGCAGGTTGCTCAAAGCCCCATCCAGCCTGGCCTTGAACCCCTCCAGGGATGGGGCAGCCACAACTTCCCTGGGCAACCTGTTCCAGTGCCTCACCACCCTCACAGTAAAGAATTTCCTCCTAATATCTAATCTAAATCTCCCCTCTTCCAATTTAAAACCGTTACCCCTTGTCCTGTCACTACATCTCCTGACAAAGAGTCCCTCTCCGGCTCTCCTGGAGGCTCCCTTCAGATATTGGAAGGCTGCTATGAGGTCTCCCCGGAGCCTTCTCTTCTCCAGGCTGAACAACCCCAGCTCTCTCAGCCTGTCTTCATAGGGGAGGTGCTCCATCCCTCTGATCATCTTCGTGGCCCTCCACTGGGCCCATTCCAACAGGTCCATGTCGTTCCTGTGCTGAGGACTCCAAAGCTGGACACAGGACTCCAGGTGGGGTCTC